>NC_087548.1:4270301-4570301 GCF_963921805.1 Phalacrocorax carbo | reverse complement strand
TGCGCAACTGTGAGGCTGCTACATGTTCAAGGTACTGTACAGTTCAAGTATTTTGAGTTATAGTTGACAAAGTACAGCATTACCAATTGTGAGAGTTAGCAATTAATTTTCTTTTCTAGTCTATTTTTCTTTCTGTAACATATAAGCAGTGATTTATTTGGGATTTTAAATATCTCAAGGACAAAGACAATTAGGAAATGAAAGGAAAGAAGCTATTTGTCAAATTCCCGAGCCTAGCAGCCCGAAGGAACTGAGAGCTTTTCTGGGGATGATTGGATGGTGTCGGCTCTGGATTCTGAAAGCCACTATATGAAGCTTTAAGAGAATCTAAAGACCGGTATTTGACTTGGACACCCGAATGTCAGAAATCATTCAAAGAACTTAAAAAGACACTAATGATGGCCATGAGTCTGTGGTCACGATCTCCCCCTACCGGCATTACCTTTTACCTACTTGGCTCTTAATCTTGGCAGTCCTGACCAGTTCTCTCAGTCCACTACACGAAACCACATTTTGTCATCTTTTTCTGACAGAAGCACATTGGCTATTGTTTCGTTTGCATTAATGATTACCTAGGGAGTAAAATGCAGATCAGCAGATACACTGATTCGTACACTCCATGTTCCCATAATATAACAACATCCCTGGTTGATTAATTTCATCACTTTGGTTACATTTCCCTCCTTTGGAAGTTTTGAAATAATAATCTTTTCAATACTTCCATCTTAGATCAATAATATTCCACTATATCAGTTTACTGTTTGGTTCATCTTCTCAAATTTCCTACTTGATTGTGGTCTCCAGGGCGTTTGCAGGTCTCATTTTATACTCAAAATTTTACTAATTTGTTTAACTACTTTTGCTATAAAATGCGGTCCCCTATCTGAGGACATGCCCAATGATACCCCAAATCTCGGTATTATCGCTTCTAACGATATTTTCACTACTTCTCTTGCTTTGTTGGTGCAGCATGGAAAAGCCTCAGGCCACCCAGGAAATGTATTAACTAATACCAATAAATACCTATATCTCTTTTGTCTAGGTAACTCGGAAAAATCAATTTGCCAGTAGTCCCCTGGAGAATTGCCCTGCTTAGTTATCCCTAAAGGTGCTTTCTTCTGATGTAAAGGGTTATTCTTAAGACAAATCGGACATTTTGCTATTACAGATTTGATTATCCCTATCATTCTTACATGTAATACAGAGGATTTTAAACTAGAAACCATAGCATCTACACCCCAATGTGTTTGCTCATGCTTTTCTTTTGCAAGTTCTGTCATAACTTGTGGGGTTATTATTACCTATTTTTCTGGTGTTACTCACCATCCTTCTGTATTTTGTGATGCTTCCAATTGTTCTGCTAATTGCTCATCCAATTTATTATATCTTGGTTTCAAGTTTGGAATTTTTATCTGTTTTACTGGTGTTAGTGCAAGGATACCTTGTTCTGCAGTCCCCTTTGCAGCTTTATCTGCCAATCATTTATTTATGTTTACAGCCGTCTGACCGAATTGATGAGCTTTGCAATCCATTACCACCACTTCTTTTGGTTTCTGCACATCTTCCAGAAGTTGGAGAATTTCTTCTTTATGCTTTATTGATGATCCTTGGGCTGATAACAGTCCTCTTTCTTTCCAAATAGCTCCATGATCATGGATTACACCAAATGCATATTTGGAATCAGTCCAGATATTTACCCTTTGTCCTTCTGCCATTCGCAGAGCCTGCTTCAATGCCACCAGTTCTGCTTTCTGTGCTGAGGTGTGTGCAGGCAGCATCCCTGACTCCATTACCTTGGTTCTGGTAACGACAGCATATCCGGCCATATGCTTCCCTTTCTGCACAAAGCTTCTTTCATCTGTAAACAATTCCAGATCAGGATTTTCCAGAGGTTCATCTCTCAGGTCCACTCTGCTGGAATAAACTTGTTCAATAGTTAGCAGGCAATCATGTTCTAAATTTCTTGTCGGATTTTCTGCTGACAAGAACATTGCTGGATTAACAATTGCTGTGGGTTTTAATTCTATATCACCTTGTTCCAATAGGACAATCTGATATTTCAGCATTCTGCGGGGGGATAACCAATGACCCCCCTTTTGCTCTAAGACAGTTATTACCATGTGTGGTACATATACCACTGTCTTTTGATCCATTGTAGGGAAATAGACAGGGATCGGCAACCAGAAGATCATGCGCTGTGACGGAAAGATAGATTCCTCCCCATAGGAGTGGCAGGAACAGGAAGCGCAAGAGCTATATAAGCGTGTGATGCAGCTAAATAAACGGACATTTTGCATCCATCATATTGATGTCTGTGCATCACTGTCCCCAGGGTGGGTAGAGCCCTGTGTCCTGGAGATGTGCGGCCCAAGATAAGTTCTCCCACAGAAGCGTACAGCAACAATCCATGGCTAATTTTCAAGCTGCTTGGATCAGCAATACTGTTGCTGCCACAGCACGCGACTACCCCTGCCATCCTTTACTCACATTATCAACTTGTTTGGAAAAGTATCCCACCGGCCACCTCCAGGATCCCAACTGTTTTGCCAGCACTCCAAGGGCCAGATGTTGCCTTTCATGCACAAACAACTCAAAAGGTTTGGTCAGATCAGGTAAACCCAATACAGGGGCCATCATTAGTGCCTTTTTAAGTTCTTTGAATGATTTCTGACATTCAGGTGTCCAAGTCAAATACCGGTCTTTAGAGTCTCTTAAAGCTTCATATAGTGGCTTCACATATAGTCCATAGTTCAGAATCCAGAGCTGACACCATCCAATCATCCCCAGAAAAGCTCTCAGTTCCTTCGGGCTGCTAGGTTCAGGAATTTGACAAATAGCTTCTTTCCTTTCATTTCCTAATTGTCTTTGTCCTTGAGATATGTTAAATCCCAAATAAATCACTGCTGCTTCTCACATTTGGGCTTTGTTTCTGGAAACTTTGTATCCTCCTTGGCCCAGAAAATTTAATAAGCTGATAGTAATTTCAGAACATTTTTCTTTACTTTCTGCCGCTATCAGAATGTCATCCACATACTGTAACAATATGCCTCTCCCTTGGTTCTGTTTTTTCCATATCTCTAATTCTTTTGCCAGCTGATTCCCAAATATCATAGGGCTATTTTTAAATCCTTGTGGAAGTACAGTCCATGTTAGCTGTGTCTTTCGTCCTGTGGTGGGGCTTTCCCATTCAAAAGCAAATATGCTTTGGCTTTTTATGTCCAGAGGTATGCAAAAGAAGGCATCCTTCAAATCTAGTACAGTAAACCATTTATGCTCCTCTTTTAAAGAGGTCAGTAAAGTGTACGGATTAGCCACTACTGGGTGTGTATCTTGGACTATCTGATTTATAGCCCTTAAATCCTGAACTAGTCGATATTCCTTGCCTCCAGATTTCCTTACTGGCAATATAGGAGTATTATATTCTGAGTCACATTCCACCAAAAGCCCATATTCTAAAAATTTTGTAATTAACTCCTCTAATCCTTTTCGAGCCTCCCACTTACTAGAATATTGGTTTTGTCTTACCAGCTTGGCTCCAGGTTTTAATGTTACTTTTTCTGGCTCTACCAATTTAGATCATCCCAAAACTCCACTTGCCCAAACCAAAGGAATTACTGCATTTTCCACTTCTTCAGGAATCTGTTCCTCCCTGGGGAATCTTGTAACATAAACACTCTCGCCTCTATGGCTTTTGATTCTGGTGTTAGTAATTTAATCTCTCCATCTTTAAAAGTTAGTTGTGCATCTAATTTACTTAATAGAGCTCTTCCTAACAGAGGTAGTGGGCATTCAGGCATATACAGAAACTGGTGAGTTACCCATTGTTTCCCCAATTTATACTGGAATGGCTCTAAGAAAGGCCAATTTTCCTTTGCCCTGTCGCACCAACAACATCTACTGATTTATGACTAAATTTCCCTTTACATGTATTCAGTACCAAATAAGTGGCTCCCGTATCTACTAAAAATTCTATTTCTTCATTCCCTAGCTTCAAGGTAACCAGGGGTTCAGCTAGGGTTGATTCTCCCGGTCTCCTACATGCCAAGCTACTTCAAGCATTTTACCCAAATCTCTAGGATTCAGGTCCTTCCAATTTCTGAAGTTTCTTTCTAATATCTGGGGCTGATTGTCCCATGAATATAGAGGCCAATTGAATTGCTTCTTCTGTTTTTTCTGGATCCAAATTAGTATATTTTCTGGCAGCCACCTTCAGCCTTTCCATAAAGGCTGAAGGGGACTCTCTTAATTCTTCTCTCACTTCATAAATTTTTGACCAATTTATTGCTTTTGGCATTGCATGTCTTACTCCAAATAAAATCCACCTCTGATATCTAGTCAACATTCCCCTGGGTCCCAGTTGATTAGGGTCCCACTCAGGTTTTGTAGATGGAAAATACTGATCCACTGTCCCCTGTAAATCCCCATTAGCATGTGCTCCCTGCACCTGCCTTCTGGCTGTATTCCATACCATTTTCTTTTCAGTTTCATCAGGCAAAGTATCCAGTATCACAAGTAGAACAACAGGTTTTCAAGTTCTCACCACATTTTCCTCCTTTCAAAACCATTGCCATATAATTTTGGGGATATATCCCACATTGTTTCTGTCACTCTGGATGATTCTGCAATGTAAAGAATAAATCAAAATATCTGTTTCATTCCATTTTCCTTCTCTTTTACAAAATAACATTAATTGCAAAATGGTGTTATATTGCAATGTCCCATTTTCTGGCCATTTTTCCCCACCTTCCAACCAATACATTTGCCACCAGTGATTACAATATTCAATTAATTGTTTCCAAGTTAAAGGATCACCCCCCAGATCTTTCCAATGTCTCAAAATAGATCCCAGTGGTGTCTTTTGTGGGACGGGTGTCTTGCTCGGAAAAGTTCCCATCTTCCCAAGAGACTAGTGAGTGTGGTTGTGCACTATCACAGGCAGTAGTCAGAGGGACCCCAAACCCTGTTGAAGCTCCCTCTGGTATTCCAGCCCCCTGCCGGAAATCCCAACCTCCTTATACCTGTGGGGACTCTAGCCCCTTGAGGACACGAACCCCTTATCCTTGCCCGGGACCCTAGCCCAACCCTGCGAGGCTTTCGCCGTGCCTTATAGGCAGGCATTATCTTGGGGACTCGAACCCCATTGAGGTACCTCTCAGCCCAACTCTGCGTAGCTTTTGCCACGTCTTACAAGCAGGCTGGTGGGACTCGAACCCACGTTACCCCCTTAAAAGAATGCCTTATTACCTTTCCAGGGCACTTGCTTGGACTTCTTCAGTCCGGGGATCAGACGTTCTCCCCGAGAATCCATCGGTGCTGGCTGGAGGTCCCGTGATCCCGCAAATCTGTTGAGATTCACAAGCAGAGTCCCATCTGGGTCGTCAAAAACTGTCACCGAAATCAGGAATAAACCTCATAACACCAATGTAGTGTTAGAAGGCAGGCATTCTTTATTTACAGTGCTGGATGCATGGGGGATTGCTACTCCTAATGTGCATACCATCAGATGTCTTTGTGCCAGTTAAGTACGTGCTTCATATACATATTCATTAGCTTTCTGATAAAAGATATACATATTCATTATATGCAGACATCATTTGCACATGCCTATTGGTGTCTCTGGGTGGTCGTCAGGGGTCTCTGGATGAAGGACATACTCTTCCTCCCTGTGTCCGCTAGTTAACCCTTGTGTTCGTGCAAACTCAGTTCTGAGATTAGGTATGTACTGTCCTTGAGGGGTAGTCTGTTCTTGGTTTAGTGTTTGCTCTGCAGTTCCTTATCTTTATGGCTCTGTACATCTGCTTTTCTTAAGGCCAAATGTCATCGTGGCTGTGTTTAGGTACTTCTAATCTCGAGGCCTCTTTGACTCCCCTAAAGCAACAAGGTTTAGTCATCGTGTAGGCTGTTCTTGTTCTGGCTACCTCATTATCTTGGCTAAATTTTGGCTCCAGGTCCCAGCATTAGTTGAGCTACACTAGATTGCATTAGTAACTCCCAACCATTTATACCCTGAATCATTGCTACCTAAAAGTGAGGCTTTAATTTAATCCTTAAAACAGAGGTTTGGACCCTAAGCACTAGGCGTGAGGGTTTTGGGATCTAAAAATTAGGCTTTTAGTCTGAAAAGAGGGGTTCTGACAGAAACACATTATCTATTGCATTAATGATTAACTAATGCCTAAAATACAGATTAAAGAATACACTGATTGTCCCCAGACTTAATGTTCAGTTGGATGGTATAGCAGCATCCATGTTTGGTTAACTTCATCACCCTGGTTACAAGTGGGTGTTGGTGTTTTGGTTTGTTGGTTTGTTTGTTTTGGTTTTTTTTTATTTCCTCAACTTTCAACTCTTTGTTCACTGTAATACCACTTTCTACTCATTCATGGATTACCAAGCATCAATAAGACATCCTCTTAATCACCAACACCTTTCACTAAACTTGTATTCCTAATAAAAAATACCCTTGCCTCTTCAATCCCTGATACTTCTCCTTCCCTGTATTCCTTTTCTTAGAAACTGAGATTGTACCAAAATAAGGGGTAGGATTATGTTTTAGACAACACAGACATTTAATAACATCTAATGCAGTTTGTATGGTTTCCCAGGCCTGCTCCAAGATTTGTTTTTTCTAATTCATTCTAACAGCTTCAAAAAAAAAAAAAAAGCAGCTTTATCTTGAAACAAACCATACCTTTCTGACTTTCAGCTGAGAAAGCATTATTTTGGAGGTGGTTCTTCCAGATGAGCCTCAGTTCTCAGTAACTGAATTCTTCAGCATGACCTCAGTCAGTTCATGTCTCTGAACCAGAAGTAAGTCTCGCTTCCTTGATCTGTCCCTTCCCGTGAAGATTTATCCATGGCACTCTCTGGTGGCAGCCAGCACAACTGCTTGGCTGCCACTAAGGTAACCAGGCCTGCAGCTTCAAGTTTAGCTAATTTCGTGTTCCTTAGGATAGCCTTTCACTCATTAGTGCAGCTAAACATTACATGCTGGTTATTTTGAACACCCTTTTAGCACTCAAAATGCACACAAGAAATGATAAAGGGCTTTAATTTCCCATCAGACTGAAAAAAATTAACAGGAGTCTGTAGAAGCTGGCAGCAGGAAACACTTTCATACTTTGTCCTTATTCTTAGAGGCCTTTTTTTTGCCCTGCTTACCTCATACACAGTTCTCTGCTATTATACTTGGGATTTAGAATTTGGCTAGAAACAAAAGGTATGGTCACATAAAGGCCCATGTGTTTTTGTAGTTGGCCATTTCCATCTCAGTTATTTGAAAATCTCTTGGTCAGGGACCATTTCATGTTGTCTAAGAGATAAAACAGCCTCTTATCTCATCATTGGCCCAGAGTCTGCCTCACTAGCAATAGTACTATTGCTACACCCAGTTCAAGGAGTTTCCCCCTTTCCAGCAATTTTCAAAGCATCAGGAAGACAGGTCTGCTCTCCTCTGGGCACAGTCTGCAATTCTAAGATGCTGGTTATAAAAGCAGCATTTAAAAATGAACACACACACCCGCTCAGGAATTACTTACAATGAGCACAGCTACTATTGCTCCCTGAATGAGTCCTGTTAAAACATCACTCCAATTATGTTTGTAATCAGAAACACATGAGAGACCCACATAGATGGATGCAGCGTTAAAACCAAATTGTAGAATAGGATGTACAAGTCTCCTTTCATTCTGGCCTGAAGGTAAAGCTAAGAGGAAAAGAAAAATTGTTATACAATGAAGTAAATACAGAAGCAGTTATCAGTTAAAGTTGTCTTGGGTCTGTTCAAACAGTTGAGTTGGCACATTTGGGGACACTGATTTCAAGTGCTATGCTCTCACAAGTGTGCTAAGGCAGAGTTTGCTAGTCAATGCTGATCTATATGTTTTATATAAAACTACACAACACTATCATATTGTTATGATACAGAAAAACTTGCTGTATTTGAACCAATGTGACAATTACTATTTTGAAGATAAAGGTATGGTAATAACAGAGCCATTTAAGGCTTAGAAAGATCCAATGGAAATCAAAGCAGTATTTTACTCCTACATTAACTACAGGTAAGTCTGTCTTATACAAAGAACAGCTGTCAACTGCCCAAATGTACAATCCTCTAAATATAGGGAGCCCCATCTTGCTCTGAGCAGGAAGACCATTAATATCTTGAGTATATGTATTGGATTTACATGGCAAGGTTTTAGTAGCAGGGGGGCTACAGGGGTGGTTTCTGTGAGAAGGTGCCAGAAGCTTCCCCCATGTCCGATAGAGCCAGTGCCAGCCGGCTCCAAGATGGACCTGCTGCTGGCCAAGGCTGAGCCAATAAGTGATGGTGGTAGTGCCTCTAGGATAACATATTTAAGAAGGGGGGGAATACAAACCCTGTGCAACTACAGCCAGAGAGACGAGTGAGAATATGGGAGAGAAACAACCCTGCAGACACCAAGGTCAGTGAAGAAGGAGGGGGAGGAGGTGGTCCAGGCGCTGGAGCAGAGATTCCCCTCCAGGCCCTGGTGAAGACCATAGTGAGGCAAGTTGTCCCCCTGCAGCCCGTGGAGGTCCACGGTGCAGCAGATATCTACCTGCAGCCCATGGAGGACCCCACACCAGAGCAGGTGGATGCACCCTGAAGGAGGCTGTGACTCCCTGGGAAGCCCATGCTGGAGCAGGCTCCTGGCAGGACTTGTGGCCCCATGGGGGACCCACACTGGAGCAGTCTGTTCCTGAAGGACTGCAGTCCATGGGAAGGACTCACATTGGAGAAGTTCGTGGAAGACTGTCTCCCATGGGAGGGACCCCATGCTGGAGCAGGGGAAGAGTGTGAGGAGTCCTCCCCCTGAGGAGGAAGGAGCAGCAGAGACAACATGTGATGAACTGACCATAACCCCATTCCCCGACCCCTGTGCTGCTTGAGGGGAGGAGGTAGAGAATTTGGGAGTGAAGTTGAGCCTGGGAAGATGGGAGGGCTGGGGGGAAAAGTGTTTTAAGATTTGTTTTTTTTTCTCATTGTCCTACTCTGATTGGTAATAAACTAATTTCCCCAAGTCAAGTCTGTTTTGCCTGTGACGGTAATTGCTGAGTGATCTCCCTGTCCTTATCTCGACCCATGAGCATTTCGTTATATTTTTCTCGCCCCATCCAGATGAGGAGGGGGAGGGATAGAGCAGCTTTGGTGGGCACCTGGCATCCAGCCAGAGTCAAGCCACCATATTATAATAAAGTTGACATACAGCATACATAGAGCTGACACATTTTTAGCTTTATTCTCAGTTCCATTTACCTTTAGTATTATCAACTTTTACCATAGCATTCCAGCTGTAATTAATTGTGACAACTAACTTGAGTATAATAATTTATAATATCTAGGATCACATTCTTCAGTTGTCACTGATGTATTTCACTGAACTCTATTCCTAGTAATTTCTAGATGCATATTAATCATGTTACCGCTCTGGTAAGCAAGTGGATGCTTGCAATTCCCATCCTTTTTCTCTCCCCTCAGCTGTATTTATGTTGTGTATATCTATGCTCTTGATGATCTTAAATTCATTCTATGAAACCATAAAATTTAATTCCGTTACTTTCCCATCTAATCTATTTAAGACCTTCCTTTTGTCTCCTCTGTTCTGTCTAGGACAGAGACATCTTATTTCAGCAATAAGAGGAGCTTTTCCAAGCAGACCCTGTAAACATAATTGAATTTATTCTGGAACTTGATCCTGTCACCAAAAAAGGCACCATATTTACTGTATTTGCAGAGAATAACATTAAAGCTGGAAATTATTAAACATTTCAAGTATATCTTTTCAGTACCATCTAAGAACTTCAGGTCTAGTACAAAACCTTAACTGACAGTCTTGTGAAATCACAGAAGTTAACTAAAACACAGGCTTCAGGCACTAAGACAGCATACTGAAGTTCTAGTAAATCCCTGCAACTTCAAAAGCCATGGCTACCTTTTAGAAGCATTAACATTTACAATGTAATTATGGGCATAGAGCATACACTGTAGATGCAAAGGTGCTACTTTCCAAAGTTAAACACCTGGGGAATGTTTGGTTGGTTTCTCTGAGTAGCTTGCATCATAATTTTGGCATGCTTTTTCAGCTATAAATGGAGTGTCAAAAAGATCAACCCTATCCATAACAGGTTCTCTTTAATAGTAAGGTCAGGGTTAAATAAGGCTCTGAAGACCCTACAGCTAAGCCTGAACTGGAAAATAATTTTCTCCCCTCAAGTAGTAGGCACTCTGCATATTTCTGGGGATCTTAGTTTCACCACTAGGGAAAAGGGAAAAATAGTGTTTAGCCACTTCAAAAATTAGCTGTCACACAGTTCTTTTAGCAGAAACTGTTTTAATGGTCTTGTATTAATACTACTTCTGGATTTATAAAGAGTAGACCAGAACACTACCAGAGTGCCAGATGGAGCAGAGGAGGGTTCAAGGAGCTGGTAGCCTACAAAGAGCTGTCTGATTATTCAATACTGGCTGTTCTTTCCTCTTTCCCTATTCCCACTAAATTCTGCTGAGAACAGCTAAAAATACCTTGCTTTGATAAAGATTTTAGCATGTAAACATTTCTGATAGTTGGTAAAGAGGTACAGTCATATTAGAAAGAAAAAGCGTTATGCAACTGCAGATAAGTAGGAGACTAGATATACTTCTGAACAGAGGAGGAGGATAAGGCAAACCTCACAAAAAGCAAGCTTGGAAAAATGCCAGCCCACACCATATGACCAATAAAATAGTCTTTGACTCTTCCTTAAGCAGCATGTATTCAGGACAACTTTCTCATTTCTGCATGACAAAGCAGCAAACAAGAAACTTGGATTTAACATCTATATAAAGATTTAATTTCTGTATTACAAGAGTAATCTCTAGTCAGAGAAGATCCAGAGCTGCCTTATCACCTGCAGAACACATGCAGTTGGCTACAGGCTTTAACAATTCTAGATGCTTCTTGCAGACTTGCACACCATCAGCTCCAGTAGCTATACAGGTGTCATGGTTTTAGCTGGGATATTCAAGATGCCTAAAAATATTTAATATGGTAGATGGCTTGTGTGTCTTGTCCCAAACAAACCTGTTGACAGTGGGTTTGGAAAACACACTCCTACTTAAATTTGGTTATATTAAAACTATTGTATAAGTATAAAATAAAGTATAAGATATGTCTCATTTAACAAAACATGTAAAACCTACTTAAAAAACAAACAAACAAAAAACCCCAAAAAACAAACACACAAAAAAACCTGACAACCAAAAAGAACACACCCCCTCCAAAAAAACCCTAAACAAACAAAAAACCACACCCAAAAACCTATACTTAAACCCTGATCATACATGAGTGGACCCATAAGCACAAAACAGCAGATCAACTTGAATTTTAAATTGCTTTTCATTTTCTCCTATCTCTTGGGAGGGGGAGGGCACAGGAAGCCAGGGGAAAGATCTGTCTGTGGAAGTAAATACTAATGAGAAGATCATTTCACTAATAAGTACTATATATGAGGATTTGAGTGCCTAATTGGAGTCTAATACATTTCAGTCCAAATTGTTATAAGTTGGCTAGGGAAAATTATCTTCACTCCTAGAATAAGCTTTGTGACACTAAAAGACCGATTTGGTTGTTCTTCTCCTGCTAATTTGTAACACAGGAGGCATTAAACAATTTTGTGCAATTTTGTTGTTAATGCAGTTGTAAAATTAAGCTCTAGTCCTGGGTATAAATTACTAACATAATACATACATGTCAGGACCTTCATAGAGCTCATATTCAATTTGCCTTCCCATCTTGATTGCATTTTTAATTTTTTTATGGTCTCTTTTGGCAATAGCATAACATTCAGACTATTCAAAATGAACTAAACACACACACGCACCCCCACCCACCTGAAACAGCACACACAAAAGGGTGGCTCTTTAGTATGGCATAGGTCTTTAATTTGATTTTCGTCTGGAGAAGCGGAGACTTTTCAGAAGCTCAGTGTTCAGTGTGGGTCTATCACCGCAGTTTATTTATAGTGAACCCTATTTAGTTCCTCTCCCCTCTCTTACCTGTCTTTACCTACTGTAAAAGTAAAGGGTTCATAAATGTATTATGTCCTGGGTTTGACTACAGTATAGCACAACTTCCTATCTGTCAGCTGTTTTTAAAAAAGTGTCTTTACTTACACATTATGATTGGCAGTCTCCAAAATTATAAGTCCACTTGTGATGCAATTCCAAAAACAAAACCCACTGTTTCCATAGTACAGTGAAGCAATTTCTGCTATGTAGCAACCTAATACTGACTTGCTCCATTGCATTCAGCCATACCTGTCTGATCTAACGTCTCCGCACATAGTTTTGTTGAGCAATCCAAGAATGTGATACCGCCACCTCTCAGAAGCACAAATTTAGAGACAAGAGAAAATTTACTAGGTGTGTGGTAATAAGTATGGTTTAAAATTTATGCTGACTGGATGTCATGGTTTAACCTCAGATGGCAACTAAGCCCCACACAGCAGCTTGCTTGCTCCCCCCAGTGGGATGGGGGAGACAATTGGAAGAGTAGAAGTGAGGAAACTCATGGGTTGAGATAAAGACAGTTTAATAGGGAAAGCAAAAGCCATGCATGCAAGCAAAGCAAAACAAGGAATTCATTCACCACTTCCCATGGGCAGGCAGGTGTTCAGCCATACCAGGAAATCAGGGCTCCATCACATGTAACAGTTACTTGGGAAGACAAATGCCATAACTCCGAACATCCCCCTGCTTTCCTCCTTCTTCCCCAGCTGTATATGCTGAGCATGACATCATATGATATGGAATATCCCTTTGGTCAGTGGGGGTCAGCTGTCCCAGCTGTGTCCCCTCCCAACACCTCATGCACCCCAAGACCACTCACTGGGGAGTGGTGTGAGAAGCAGAAAAGGCCTTGACTCTGTGTAAGCACTGCTCAGCAATAATGAAAACATTGCTGTGTTAGCAATACTGTTTTCAGCAGAAATCCAAAACATAGCATCATACTAGGTACTGTGAAGAAAATTAACTCTATCCCAGCCAAAACCAGCACATTGGATTAGTCATTTGGCAAAGATCTGAGTCTCTGAACTTACCTTACTTTCAGGATATTAACTTCTTTATGATCCACCTAAGAGTACTGAGGGAGCTGGAAGATGAGTTTGCCAGGCAACTCTCCATCATTTATCGCCAGTCCTGGTTAACAGGGGAGGACCCAGGCGACTGGAGGCTTGCTGATGTGATGCCAATCTACAAGAAGGGCCAGAAGGATGATCCAGGGAACTACAGGCCTGTCAGCCTGACCTCGGTACCAGGGACGATTATGGAGTGATACATCTTGAGTGAGCTCACCAGGCAAGTGCAGGACAACCAGGGGATCAGGCCCAGTCAGCATGGGTTTATGAAAGGCAGGTCCTGCCTGACTAGCCTGATCTCCTCCTATGACCAGGTGACCTGCCTAGTGGATGAAGGAAAGGCTGTGGATGTTGTCTACCTGGCCTTTAGCAAAGCCTTTGATGCTGTCTCCCACAGTATCCTCCTAGAGAACTGGCGGCTCATGGCTTTGACGGGTGTACTCTTTGCTGGGTAAAATACTGGCTGGATGGCCGAGCCCAGAGTGTTGTGATGAATGGAGCTAAATCCAGTTGGTGAGAGGTCATGAGTGGGGTTCCCCAGGGCTCAGTTTTGGGGCCAATTCTGTTTAATGCCTTTATCAATGTTCTGGATGAGAGGACTAAGTGCACTCTCAGTAAGTTTGCAGATAACACCAAGTTGGGCAGGAATGTTCACAGAATCACAGAATCCCAGGTTGGAAGGGACCTCAGGGATCATCTAGTCCAACCTTTCTAGGAAGAGCAGAGTCTAGACAAGATGGTGTTGTGGTTCAGCCCCAGTCAGCAACTAAACACCATGCAGCCCTTCGCTCACTCCCCCCACCCCTGTGGGATGGGGGAGAGAATCGGAAGAGCAAAAGCAAAAAAGCTTGTGGGTTGAGATAAGAACAGTTTAATAATTACAGTAAAATAATAATGATTGTATTGATTATGATAATAACAATAATGATAATATAATAAAAAGGAATCATGCCCTGAAGTGCCACGTTTATATGCCGGGGTGGTGATTCCACCACCTCTCTGGGCAGCCTGTTCCAATGCCTGACCACTCTTGCAGTAAAAACATTTCTCCTACTATCCAATCTAAACCTCTCCTAACAGCTTGAGGCCATTTCCTCGCATCCTACCGCTAGTAACTTGGGAGAAGAGACCAACACCCACTTCACTACAACCGCCTTTCTGGTACTTGTAAGAGAGCGATAAGGTCTCCCCTCAGCCTCCTCTTCTCCAGACTAAACAACCCCAGCTCCCACAAACTTGCCTCATCAGACCTGCTCTCTAGACCCTTCACCAGCTTCGTTGCCATTCTTTGGACACGCTCCAGCACCTCAATGCCCCTCTTGCAGTGAGGGGCCCAAAACTGAACACAACATATGCGGTGCGGCCTCACCAGTGCCGAGTACATGGGCACAATCACTGCCCTACTCCTGCTGGCCACACTATTCCTGATACAAGCATGGATGCTGTTGGCCTCCTTGGCCACCTGGGCACACTGCTGGCTCATATTCAGCCGGCTGTCAACCAACACCCCCAGGTCCTTCTCCACCAGGCAGCTTTCCAGCCACTCTTCCCCAAGCCTGTAGTGCTGCATGGGATTGTTGTGACCCAGTACAGGACCCAGCACAGGACCCAGCACTTGGCCTTGTTAAACCTCATACAATTGGCCCTGGCCCGTTGATCCAGCCTGTCCAGGTCCCTCTGTAGAGCCTTCCTACCCTCAAGCAGATGAACACAGAAGCTTTGTAGCTTCTTTGTAGCTACAAAGAAGATGGAGACTCCCTTTTTACAAGGAGTCACATAGAGAGGACAAGGGGGAATGGATACAACTTGCTCTTGGGGAGATTACGATTGGACACGAGAGGAAATTTTTTCACAGTGAGAACAGTCAACCATTGGAATAATCTTCCCAAGGAAGTGGTTGACTCTGCCACATTGGACAATTTTAAGACTCAGCTCGAGTGGGTGCTAGGCCATCCGTCATGGTTTTAGCTGGGATAGAGTTAATTTTCTCCACTGCAGCTGGCATAGTGCTGTGCTTTGGACTTAGTATGAAAACAATTTTGATAACACACTGATGTTTTGGTTGTTCCTGGGTAGTGCTTGTACTAGTCAAGGACTTTTCTAGCTTCCCATGCTCTGCTGGGTGCACAAGAAGCCGGGAGGGGAGGGGGCACAGCTAAGAGAGTGGATTCCAACTGGCCAAAGGGATATTCCATATCATGTAACGTCATGCCCTGTATGTTAACTGGGAGGTGCTGGCTGGGGGAGGCAGGCAGCAATCGTGGCTCGGGGACCAGCAGCGTTGGTCAGTGGGTGGTGAGTGATTGTATTGTTTGTGTTTCTGGTTTCCCCCCCTTTTTTCCTTTTCCTTTTTATTATATTATCATTGTTATTATTATCATAATCAATATTATTATCATTATTATTTTATTCTAATTATTAAACTGCTATTATCTCAACCCACAAGTTTTCTCTTTTTTTGCTTTTGTTCTTCCATTTCTCTCCCCCATCCCACAGGGGTGGGGGGCATGAGCAAGCATCTGCGTGGTGTTTAGTTGCTGACTGGGGCTGAACCATGGCAACAAGAAGTAAGTCCCCAAAGCCCTTCTTGCACCTTCTACCAACAGAAGGATTTATATTGTTCTAAAACTAGGTCTGACAAGGGTGAGAAATCATACTACAGATAAGCTGTCACTGACTGATCACTGCTGCATTTAACGAGAACAGCTGCTACTTCTGAAATGACAATTGTTTTTTCTGATATTGCTTGTTCAATTGAGAGTAATTTCTTATTAACCAGCTGCTGCAATGGCAAATTTCATGTTACTTTTAAGCGAGTAACTTCAAACTGACATTGCTTTTAATAGGCTCAGGCAGTCATGCTCCCCTGCAAAGATTCTTCCTACTACCATGACTCACTTTTAAAAAAAAAACAGCGACATATCTGAGCTGAAACAGGCCAGTAGTGCTACAGAGGAAAATAAAGCAGCCAAATAAAGGAAGGAACTTTTGCCTTATAATTCCATTAAATATAAACCAAGGTTGATACCAGAAGTATGCCCATACTATAGAGATGTCCTGGTGTTACGCTGCATTAACACTTATTACCGTTTTGACCCTGTTGACTAACAGAGGGCAATGACTTCAGACTGTTTACAGAACCCCTCCCTATATACACAGCATACCTCTGTTTTTTGAGCCTGATTTTGCTCCTCTTTGAATTAATTTACAGCACAGGCATAAAAAAGGGAAACTGAACCAAATCCCTGCCTGTCTCCCCACCCAAGTCTCTTTACCAGAAAGGAATAAGCTTTACAATTAAAACTCATCTACACAAGCAGCATGATCTATTTCTCTTAGCTCCTCCATTCTCCTGTTTGTTCTTTCTTTTTAAACTGCACAAATAGATGTTATAGCAACTTTCTTGTAACAGGATTAAAAAATCTACAATTTTTTTCCCACTCCACTAGCTGATGCTTACTCTATAATACCTCAAGTTGCACCAGGGGAGGTTTAGATTGGATATTAGGAAAAATTTCTTCACTGAAAGGCTTGCCAAGCACTGGAACAGGCTGCCCAGGGAAGTGGTTGAGTCACCATCTCCGGAGGTATTTAAAAGACACATAGATGTGGTGCTTAGGGACATAGTTTAGTGGTGGACCTGGCAGTGCTAGGTTAATGGTAGGACTCAATGACCTTAAAGGTCTTTTCCATCCTAAATGATTCTATGATTCTATAATGAAAATGTTCTCTATAACGCACACATCCTGAACACAAGTTTCTTCTCATTTTGTGGTCTAGTACTTCATTTCTAAAAATACACACAGGAAGGAAGAGAAACTCACAGACACTTCGTGGCTTCTTGCAAGAAGCTACAGACATGAATGTAAGGGTCTCTGCAACTGGAGAGTTATTTGCTACTCTAAACATTTCTAGTATAGCTTTCAAGTATTTGCTCTTCCACCAAAGCAGTATTAATATACATATACACACACCTGCCTACCTAATTTTAAAGTACAGGGACTTCTATTTCCTAGGTGGACTTCTGGAGTTGTAACCATGCAGTGTCAAGAGAAATTCCTTGAAAAAGAAAGTTTTGAGGGTTTTTTCCCCCACCCAGGAAGTTTTACTTATACCTATTGATTTGTTCTGTCACTGTCAAAAATGTTTTTAATATGATTTTTTTAATATTTCCTGACATCAAAAGGCCTTGGTAATCTAATTTCCTACAGGTGTCCTATTCTGTCCTAAGGAACAGAAGAACAGTTTCTCTTTGGAAATATACCTATTTTCACCCAGAGAGACAATATGGTTTTCCTGGAGAGGACTCCCCCATGACATGGGGAGATAAGAACACTTCTGAATTTGTCTGAGTACAAGAGGTCAGAGTCTGGAGGAGAAAGAAAGGTGCAGAAGGTCAGTTCTTTTATGAAATAAGCCTTTCTTTGAGAGACCATAGCAGTCGATTGAAACTTTGGGAGAGAGCAAGTAAATAGGCTTAGCATTTACCTTTAGTCATGTCTAACTTTGGTTTCATTATATCTACCTGAGCATTAAGAAAAAGCCCTATGGGATTACTGGTTTGCTTTTTTAAACAGGCACAAGATTCTACTGCAGTTATAATTAGTATCTGAATCCATTACTAGCTACGGTTAGAAAAGCTTATACTGCAAAGCAAGTCAGCTGACCCAAAAAGTCCCAAGAGCCACAAAGAGTAGTCAGTGCTGCAGAAATCCCAAACCAAGAAGCTCTGAAACAATAATGCATAAGCCACCTCAAGTGTTTACACATGCATGTGGTTGGCTTTGGGATTTCTGGAGTGGAGGGAGGGGATATGGAGGTAATGTATTTTGGGTTTGTTTGGTTAATGAGGAAGGGGTGGAAGGAAGAAGGGAAAGCACAGGAGGCACCAGTATTTGAAAGTCTTCAGACTTTCAAAAAATAAAAAGAACCAACGTGAGAGTAATTAATATGGTAAAAGATGGGTCAAAAAATCTCCAGGAGACCTGGAGATAATAAAAAAGTCTGAGAATCCAGGCACATTTGTAGGATAAGAAAATTCCATTTCTATTGATATCTATGGATAAGAATGGAAGAGCTGAGACAGCATATTCACCCTTAATTCCTGCATAATGCCATGAAGCAACAGAAAGCTAATGTTTAGACAGATGGATGATCTGCCATCTCCCTGTTCCATTCCTGCTCAACAGTGCAGCAAAACAGACCAAGGCACCTCTGCCCTGTTCGCACTAGGCAACAGGGGACAAGAAAGGCCCCTTCATAGATCTTCCAAGCTTTCTACTTCTGTGAGGGTTTGCAATATAGCTCTTCCCTTTCTGCAATGTTACAGGAAACTTTAAAGATTCCTTTATATAAGAGCTATTATTCAAATAGCTTTCTATAAAAGCTATTAAATCATATTTCAGCTAGCACAAACCCTGAAATTCACAGAAGTTTAAGAAATCCAGGAAACTGAGTAAAAATTGCAAAACAAGGGCCAACAGCCACAAGATATACTGAGAAATAGCATAACTATCACACACGAGCTTGTGTTTATGTAAATATTACATACAAGTACACAGCTCATTTTATACCTGTAGCACTGTATATATGAACAAACACAGGGCTCTAGGCATCAACAGGCAAGACACTACCAGCAAACCAGAAATCAATGTGCAATCTGTTTGATGTGAAGCTCGATAATGGATATGGATATGGATAATGCCTATCTCCCATGTAATTTTAAACACAATGGGCTCACATCCAAACAGAAAACTGTATTAACAGCACCAGAGATTATTCATAAGTCACTCATGAGTTGGGGTTCTTAAAACCCCAATACGGACTTAGGGATTTATTTCACCTTTTGTTGTGGTTTAGCCGGCAACTCAGCCCTACACAGCCGCTCGCTCACTCTCCCACCAGTGGGACAGGGGAGAGAATCAGTAAATATTGTGCCTTTTCTCCCTAGTCTGGCCATTTTTTCTCCATAATTCATCTGTCCAGTGAATCAGTTCCCTGTACCAGCTCACCATAGGGCTATTCAAACATCAGAGCTGGAACAGGGGAGTCAGCAGGAGTACACGGTTAGAGTGTAAAAGGGATAGACCATCCTTTTGAAAAGCAGCTCAGATAAGCCTCCATCTTGAAGTAACTGCAGACTTATATCCTTTTCCATCATTGGAAGGGGAAAAATTTCTGACATGTTACCTCCTTTCCCCTTTGTTTTCTGCCCACTCAAAGTAAAACTAAAGAGCAGATAATATTGCAGATACATCAGGGATCATAAATACGTTTGTTTTTTTTTTAAGAAAAGGAGGAGACCTCATTAAAAAGGTGTGCTGGTTTTGGATGAGAAGGGGTTAATTCTCTTCACTGTAGTGCCTGTAGTAGTCAGGGACCTTATCAGCTACCCAAGCTTTGCCACATGGGCAGGAGGCTGGGAGGGACGGGGCAATAGCCAGTGCAGCTGACCCTGACAGGCCAATGGCATGTTCATTCCATACCATGTGATGCCATGACCAGTATATTGAGGGGGGCGGTTGGCGCACAGATGGGGAGTTGTGGCTTGGGGCCTGGTGGCATTGGGTTAGTGGGCGATGAGTGGCTGCATCACGTGCCATTTGTTTTGGTGGTTCATTCCAATTCCCCACCACCACCCCAGGTTTCACACCTCTCATTGTTTTCCTTTCCAATGCATTTTTGTTCTTCTTGTTTTATTTTAATTATTAAACTGTTCTTAACTCACAAGCTTTACCCTTCTGATTCTCTCCCCCATCCCGCCGATGGGGGACTGAGCAAGCAACTGTGTGGGGCTGAGCTGCTGGCTAAATCACAACAGTCTTTTTTGGTGTCCAACGTGGGGCTCGAGGGTTTGAGAAAATAACAGCTGCCGGTCACAGCACCATGTTATCAATTTTGCAGTTTGTGTTAAAGATTGGTGTTGGTTTGTTTAGTCTGCTGTGTTCTACTGTGGTTAGCAATGTTTTGCTTTATTTGGTATTTGAGGGTTTTTTTTCTGGAACTGTGACTGTACTTTGGATACCACCTTACTGAGGCGATTAGCAATTATACCTCCTCCTCTGAGAGATTATATATGGAGGAAATACAGAATGGTATCTTTGCAACTTTCTTCTATGATGTCTCCGCCTTTATTGCAACAACCTTTTTGTATCTTGAACATCCCTGAGCGGTTAAGGTGCACTTATTGTTAGGTTTTGGGAATGTTGTTTTGGTTTTGGCTAAGCAACTTAAGAATATCACCAAGAAATCTGCCCCAAGGCTTGATAGTTACAAGTGGCAGGGCATGTGGGATAGCATGGGCAAATACCTAGGGCAGTGGGCACCCCCAGTGTTTTGGAGTTTCACCCCTGAACAAGTGCAGAATCCTGAAAAGCTAGTAGAATACTTGGAGAAAGTATGTTGTTATGCTGGGAACTCCAGAGAGACACAGATAACTGCAACATGCTGGGGCCTGGCCCATGCGTACTGAGCCCTGCTCAACAGTATTCAGTGCTCCCAAGGGGAAGAGAATGTCTCTGGATTGAAAGGCAAAGTGACTGGCACTGTGGCCACTCAAACCCTCACAACAAGAACTGTAGCTACTCAAACCCCCAGGAAAAGTACTGAAGCTGACTCAGAGAATCAACCCGTGCCAGTATCAGTCACCCCCATACACAAGAAGAAATATTGGAAGTGGACGTCAACTCATTTCGAAATGGATGATGAAGAAGCAGGGCCATCACGAGGAGACAAGGAGGAAGAAGTCATAAATGAAACGGAGACCACCCGATCCCTGTCCTTGAGTGAGTTGAGAGATATGCGAAAAGATTTCAGCCGTCATTCAGGTGAGCACACTGTCACCTGGCTTCTCCGATGCTGGGATAATGGGGCCAGTAGCCTGAAATTAGAGGGAAAAGAAGCCAAACCACTGGGATCCCTTTCTGGGGAAGGAGGCGTTGACAAATCAATTGGGAAAGGAACACGAGCCCTCAGCCTCTGGAGGCGACTCCTGTCCGGAGTGAAGGAAAGGTATCCCTTCAAAGAAGATGTTACATATCGCCTAGGAAAATGGACAACCATGGAGAAAGGCATCCAGTATCTGGGGGAATTAGCTGTGCTTGAGGTGATTTATGGTGACCTGGACGATCAACAGTCATCCAAAGATCCAGATGAAGCCGAGTGCACACGACCCATGTGGCGGAAGCTTGTACGGAGCACACCATCCTCATATGCAAACTCATTGGCAGTAATGTCCTGGAGAGGGGACGAGGCACACACAGTGGTGGAGGTGATTGATAGATTCCAGGATTACAAAGCAAATATCTCTTCCTCGCTCGTCTCTGCTGTGGAGAAACTATCCCAAGAGGTCCAGCAACTCAAAGAAGATCTGTCCTGCTCCCCACCTCGGCAGAGTAGTGTCTCAGCTGTTAGGAATAAGCGTCCTTTGGCTCAAAGGAGGGGATACACACCACGGGCCACCCTATGGTTCTACCTGCGTGACCACGGAGAGGACGTGATGAGGTGGGATGGCAAGCCTACTTCGACCCTAGAGGCACGGGTGCGTGAACTGCAAGGAAGAACAGTCACTCAGGGAGGCTCTTCCAGGAAAGCTGCTGCTCCAATTTCCAGTGAGCAGGTCCCCAGACAGAGGAGTAGAAGCACTGATTTTATTTCTGAGCTTAATAGAGGGACTCCTGATTCACATTTACAGGAAGTGAGTTGTGAATGCCATGATCAGGACTAGAGGGGCCCTGCCTCCAGCCAGGTGGAGGAAAGGGACAACCTGGCTTACGGGACTGTGTGGATCTGATGGCCTGGCAGTCCGACCCACAGGAGTATAAAGCTTTAGTGGACACCGGTGCACAGTGCACCTTAATGCCATCAAACTATAAAGGGGCAGAACCCATCAGCATTGCTGGAGTGACAGGGGGATCCCAAGAGCTAACTGTATTGGAGGTCGAAGTGAGCCTCACCGGGAATGAGTGGCAAAAGCACCCCATTGTGACTGGCCCAGAGGCTCTGTGCAGCCTTGGCATAGAGGTCGACCCCTAGGTTTTTGGAGCTGTGGATACAGAGGGTCCAAAGCCCGCTATACTGCAACAACGAGAGGCACGAAACTGGGGGTGGGGAGTGGGGGAAGGGGAATGAACCACCAAAAAAAAAAACGCACGTGGCGCAGCCACTCACCACCCACCAACCCTATGCCACCAGTCCTCAAACCGCAACTACCCCCCTGTGTGCCAAATGCCCCTGTTAATGTACTGGTCATGGCGTTGCATGCTATGGAATGAACATTCCATTGGCCAGTCCGGGGCAGC
Organism: Phalacrocorax carbo; assembly: GCF_963921805.1. NCBI lineage: Eukaryota > Metazoa > Chordata > Aves > Suliformes > Phalacrocoracidae > Phalacrocorax > Phalacrocorax carbo. The sequence goes on along the minus strand of NC_087548.1, from coordinate 4,547,865 downwards.
TGCCCCGGCCGTGGCCCTGCCCCTCCCAGCCTCCCGCTGACATGGCAGATCATGGGAAGCTGGAAAGGTCTCCGACCACCACAGGCACCACAGTGAAGAGAATTAACCCCTTCTCAGCCAAAACCAGCACATTCTCCACCCCTTATTCCATACCATTTACACTATGCCCAGGTCCCATACCATCCAATACAACCTTACCACCCACCACCCCTCCCCTTCCCATCCTTTAACATAACACACAGACATCATTCCCTTAGTTCATGGACCTTCCCTGTAAAATGTCCATTAAAATGTCCATTGAGTTCACCCAGCCCATGACTCTGGGCTCCATCTGTCGTATCAGTCTTTCAGGGTGGGAGAGATGGTGTGTGTGGCGTTGGGTTGCTGCATACCAAGTCAGTGTGCGTTCCATCACTGCTGCACTTTGCTTATTTCATCAGAGTTCATCTTCCATGGATTGGGAGGTTTGTACTATTATATCATTGATACAACACAGAGGTGACACACAACATTACATCACAGTTCGCATTGTACCATTAGGGTCATTGGCTGTTCTCGCCCAAAATCAAAACCCCTTGAGGCACACATCAGATTTCTCCATCCTCCCGCATCACCCACCAAGTGCACCCAGGTCCTCGAGCAAAAGCAATCCCACGAATGGGTTTGCCTTTACCTGAGGCAGGAAGAACCCAGGCTCCTATGCCCAGCATATTTTATTACGTGCCCTACAGCGACTCTATCCCGTTTCACAGTACCTAAGGGTTCTGATTGGGCAGGGCCAGCTCGATTGGCAGATCCCCTCGTGTTGACTAACCATGTGGCTTTTGCTAAATGTGTATCCCAGTGCTTGAATGTTCCACCCCCAATTGCTCTTAGCGTACTTTTTAACAGTCCGTTCTTTCTTTTGATTTTCCCAGATGCTGGTGCATGAAAGGGGAAGTGATAACCCACTCAATACCAAGCTCTTTGGCCCAGCTGTCCATAAGGTTATTTCAGAAATGAGTCCCGTTGTCTGACTCAATTCTCTCTGGGGTGCCATGTTGCCACAGGACTTGTTTTTCGAGAACCAGGATAGTGTTCGGGGCAGCGGCGTGGGGGACAGGATATGTTTCCAGTCAGACAGTCATTGTTTCTACCATTGTAAGCACATGGCGCATGCCTTGGCAGGTTTGTGGGAGTGTGATATAGTCTATTTGCCAGGCCTCCCCATATTTATATTTCAACCATCGTCCCCCATACCACAGAGGCTTTACCCGCTTCGCTTGCTTGATTGCAGCGCAGGTTTCACATTCAGATAACATCCATGGTCAAGTCCACCCCTCGATCACGAGCCCACCTGTATGTTGCATCTCTCCCTTGATGGCCTGAGGTGTCATGGGCCCACCGAGCTAGAAATAGTTCACCCTTATGCTGCCAGTCCAGATCCACCTCAGCCACTTCAATCTTGGCAGCGTGATCCACCTGCTGGTTGTTTCGATGTTCTTCAGTGGCCCGACTCTTGGGAACGTGAGCATCCACGTGACGTACCTTTACAACCAGGTTCTCTACCTGGGCAGTAGATTCCAGGTATACTGGACCCCCCTCCAAGTGAAAGCAAACTGTGGCCTGCACTCTGCTGCCAGAGGGATTGAGAAGAATGCATTAGCAATCTCAATTGTGGCATACCACTTGGCTGCCTTTGACTCCAGTTCGTATTGAAGTTCTAGCATGTCTGGCACAGCAGCACTCAACGGTGGAGTGACTTCATTCAGGCCACGATAGTCTACTGTTAGCCTCCACTCTCCATTAGACTTCCGCACTGGCCATATGGGATTGTTAAAGGGTGAGTGGGTTTTACTGATGACTCCTTGGCTCTTCACTTGGTGAATGAGCTCATGGATGGGGATCAGTGTCGGTTGGTGCGATATTGCCGCCAGTGCACTGTTGTGGTGGCAATTGGCACCTGTTGTTCTCTGACCTTCAGCAACCCCACAACAGAAGGGTCCTTTGAGAAGCCAGGCAAGGTAGACACTTGTTTAATTTCCTCCATCTCCAAGGCAGCGACACCAAAAGCCCACCTGTACCCTTTCGGGTCCTTGATACAAAAAGGTTGTTGTAATAAAGGCAGAGACATCATAGAACAAAGTTGCAAAGGTACTATTCTGTATTTCCTCCATATAAAAATCTCTCAGAGGAGGAGGTATAATTGCTAATCGCCTCAACAAGGTGGTATCCAAAGTACAGTCACAGTTCCAGAAAAAAAACCCTCAAATACCAGATAAAGCTGAAAACCAGTGTTTGCATAACAAATGTCTTAGGCAAAACAGCAGCTGTTATTATCTCAAACCCTCGAGCCCCACGTTGGGCACCAAAAAAGACTGTTGTGGTTTAGCCGGCAACTCAGCCCCACACAGCCACTTGCTCACTCCCCCACCGGTAGATGGGGGAGAGAATCAGAAGGGTAAAGCTCATGGGTTGAGATAAGAACAGTTTAATAATTAAAATAAAACAACAACAACAAAAATGCAATGGAAAGGAAAACAACGAGAGGCATGAAACCCAGGGGAGGGGAATGAACCACTGAAAAAACCCACACGTGACACAGCCGCCCACCAACCCAACACCACCCCTCCCCAAGCCGCAATTGCCCCCATTAATATACTGGTCATCGTGACACATGGTATGGAATGAACATCCCATTGGCCAGTTTGGGTCAGCTGCCCTGGCTGTGGCCCCACCCCTCCCAGCCTCCCGCTGACACAGCAGAGCACTGGAAGCCGGAAAGGTCCCTGACCACCACAGGCGCTACAATGAAGAGAATTAACCCCTTCTCATGCAAAACCAGCACAGATGTGTCTGAGGCTCATAAGATTTGGTGCTTTGGACCTGATGGTACCAGTCCAAATATCTCAGTTGACATCACAAAAGGTGTCCAGTATCTAAATGAATTCAAAGACAATGTTGTTGCTGTTTTCCAGTGGGCTACGAAAGAGGTAAGTGTAGTTCTGTATGTTGTTCTTTTGTCTGGTGTAATTGAAATGTATCTGAGCTCTATTCCTGTGAAATATGTAGGAACTGTCAGTAACTGATAAGAACAGGGTAGTGAGCTAGTTGGAAATTATTCCCACTGAAGAACGTATGTCACTCAACCTATGTAATGAACACATTGCTGTCTGTGGGTATTTTAATGTTTGTTCCAAGTGTGAGTTCTCAAATGCTAGAGTAGCATTTGAGTCCTTCCTAGAAGGACTTTGCTGTGTGTGTAGTGTGCACTGCCTTGGTCCAGACATAACTCTTCAGCATCAGCATGAGTTACTTAAATCAGGCCAGAATCCTGCTAAGTGTATGTGGCGATTCACGACACGGTCTCTGTATTCATGCACAAGCAAAGCCGTTTATTAGCAAGAGATCAGCCTTAATATAGTCTGCTTCCTGAGCTAGTATTTTTCCCTTCTCTCCACCTCTGAATGTGTTCTATCACACTAGCTCCATATATGGTATAAGCATAGATAAGCACGCTCTCCTGCTTCGGTGCTCCAGCTGTGCCCCTGACCTTCTGTCCCGCATATCAAGGCCTCAGTTCTGTGTTTTTGTGGGTTGTTTATCTATCCCACGGCTTGCGTCCAACAAGGGCGATGAGATCTCCGGTGCTGTCACGGGAGGCCACATTCACTTACTCTACAACTGAAGGGTCACATCTTTTAGAAACTCCTGAGTAGCATCATGCCTTTGTTTTTCCCCCTTTTATACTGCAGGGTGTCTTGTGTGAGAAGTACATGAGAGGCATTCATTTTGATAGCCATGATGTCATTCTGCACACTGATGCTATTCACTGTGGTGGTGGGCAAATCATTCTTACTACGAGGAGGTTCTGTATGCCTCTACTCTTACAGCACAACCCAGGCTTATGGAGCCCATCTATCTGGTAGAAATACAGGTATGCAACAGGATATTATATTTGAGATCATAGATTCATCATTTAGTTAGACCCTTAAGATCACTGAGTCTGGGAGGAGCTGTTGACACTCTCGAGGGCAGAGAGGCCCTGCAGCAAGATCTAGACAGACTGGAGAGCTGGGCAATCACCAACTGTATGAAGTCTAACAAGAGCAAGTGCCAGATTTTACACCTGGGGCATGGCAACCCTGGATATACACACAGACTGGGGAATGGGAACGAGAGGCTGGAGGGCAGCTCTGCAGAGAGGGACCTAGGGGTTCTGGTCAATGGCAATTTGAACATGAGCCAACAGTGTGCCCTGGCAGCCAAGAGGGCCAACCGTGTCCTGGGGTGCATCAAGCACTGCATTGCAGCCGGGCGAGGGAGGGGATTGTCCCGCTTTGCTCTGCGCTGGTGCGGCCTCACCTTGAGTACTGTGTGCAGGTTTGGGCGCCACAGTACATTAAGGATATAAAGCTACTAGAGAGTGTCCAGAGAAGGGCCATGAAGTTGGTGAAGGGTTTAGAGGGGAAACCATATGAGGAGCGGCTAAAGTCACTTGTTTTGTTCAGCCTGGAGAAGAGGAAGCTCTTCTCCAGGGAGAAGAGAGACCAGGACTCTTCTCCAGAGGAAGAGAAGGGAGACCTCATCACGGTCTACAGCTTCCTCACAAGGGGAGGAGGAGGGGCAGGTGCTGATCTCTCCTCTCTGGTGACCAATGATAGGACCCAAGGGAATGGCAGGAAGATGTGCCAGGGGAGATTTAGGTTGGGTATTAGGAAAAGGTTCTTCACCCAAAGGGTGGTGGAGCACTGGAACAGGCTCCCCAGGGAGGCAGTCACGGCACCAAGCCTGACACTATTCAAGAAGCACTTGGACAATGCCCTCAGAGATATGGTGTGAATTTTGGGGTTGTCCTGTGCAGGGACAGGATTTGGACTTGATGATCCTTGTGGGTCCCTTCCAACTCAGGGCATTCTATGATTCTATGATTTCATGAGTCCAACTGTAAACCTGTCATGGTTTAGCCCCAGTCAGCAACCAAGCACCACGCAGCTGCTCGCTCACTCCCCCCTCGTGGGACGGGGTAGAGAATCAGAAGAGTAAAAGTGAGGTAACTCATGGGTTGAGATAAAGACAGTTTAATAGGTAAAACAGAAACTGCGCGCGGAAGCAAAGCAAAAGAAGGAATTCATTCACTCCTTCCCATCAGCAGGCAGGTGTTCAGCTGTCTCCAGGAAAGCAGGGCTCCATCACGCATAACGGTTACTTGGGAAGACAAGCGCCATTACTCCAAATGTCCCCCCTTCCTTCTTCTTCCCCAGCTTTATATACTGAGCATGACCTCATATGGTATGGAATATCCCATTGGTCAGTTTGGGTCAGCTGTCCCACTGTGTCCCCTCCCAGCTTCTTGTGCACCCGGCAGAGCATGGGGAGCTGAAAAAGTCCTTGACCAGTGTAAGCGCTACTTAGCAACAACTAAAACATCTCCACATTATCACCACTGTTTCCAGCAAAAATCCAAAACATAGTCCCATACTAGCTACTACAAAGGAATTTAACTCTATCCCAGCTGAAACCAGGACAAAACCTAACACTGCCAACAACAGATATGCACCAGATCTGTTTCCACATTCTCTTCCAATAAATCATGATAGCTCTGTTCTGTGTGATGCAAAGACTTTGTTTGATTACATGTTTTTCATTCCAAAGTTAGAAAAGGGTTAAATGGAAACAGAACAATGGAGGTGTGGAGGTGAATTATGCTGTTCTTTATGAATTGCCAATACTTTTAGGGAAGTTATGATTTGGGTTTTTTTATTTTTCCCCTCCTTTCTTTCTGTCACTGTAAGCATTCAGAAGAACAAACAATGGGTATCCTAAGCCACCAGAAAGAGCAGCAAGGATTTTAAAATTTTTTTAATAAGCTTTTTTTGAGCTGTTTAAACATTAACTTCTGTCCTTTGAATAACTGGATTTTCTTGGTAAATTAAATTATTCCATGAAAGAGCCTGGAAAATATATTCCATGCTAAAAGTATTTATTTATCACCACATACAGCTATTCACATACCAATTTGTCTTAACTGTCTTAAAAGCAATTGTAAGGTTTAAAACCTGCTTTAAAAATTAATTCCAAACTGCGGTGCTGGGTGGTGGGCAGGAAATCTACCAGTTCAGCTGCTTAAAAAATGTCTTAGCCATGAGGGATGAAGAAGATGAGTACAAGTAAGGACAAAACAGCAAAATGGAGAATTTTTTCGCCTTGATGAGAGACCTATTGTGACAAAGCAGGGGAGTTTTGCAGCCTCAGTGGTGTGTTTCTAAGCAAATGTGGGTTTTTTAAAGTACAGTTTTTATCAGAGTACTTGTCAGCCATGTTGTATGTTTTAAGACAAGGTACAGTGAGATCCTGTTTGTGTAAAATTTGCATCCTGTAGTAAATACATTTATTACAAAGCACTAGAGGACTCTGCTTTCTTGTGCCCAAGGCTTGCTGAAGGTAATTCATGGAGCAGATGCACTTTTTGCCTCACTTTGTGGATGTAAACTGGATGTAAAATCCAGTACAGTCAGTATATACAGTAATTGGAAACTTCACAGTCATGTGAGGCAGAGAAGGCAGGCAGAGCTTCTGAAAGGTGTCTTGGAAGTGAGAGTGAAGCCACTTCTTACACATGAGAGAAATTTCTCTGAGTGAGGAGCCGTCATGAGAAAAACATCAAGAGAGCTGTCTAGAGGGATTGGCTAATGCTGCCTGGCTGTGTTTTAATAACTGGTGATCTCCTCTGTTTTCATAACTTGATATAATTTTTTTTTACAGGGCCCATAACAAGTGATTGGTGTGATCTATGGTGTGCTGAACAGGAAAAGGGGACACGGTTTTGAAGAATCGCAAGTAGCAGGAACTCCAATGTTTCTGGGCAAGTCATTCCTACCTGACTCATTTGGTAAGAGAACACTTTTTTTGTTACCCACATGCAATTAAAGAAAGACCTCTGCAGGATGAAAGGGACTTCAGAATTCCCATTTCACTAGCTCCAAGCTTCCTCCTGTTGTCCCTTTGCATCTTCAGCTCAGAAGAAATAGTTTACTCCTTTTTCTGGCAGCCTAATCCCCTGGGCTTTCGTGCCAGCAGAGGGTGCCAAAAAGATGTGGCAGCCTCTGCACCTTAAGACTTTTCAATGTACACCAGATTCGGTTTCTATCATTTTAAATCAAGTTCTTCCTCTGAAGCAAGCCTGAAAGAAAGAATTGGTGTTCAGCAGCAATAGGCTAGAAAATTTGATACCAATTTGATTCTTTAAAAGAAGGACAGAGTGCCAGCCTGAGTAGCTTAAATGGCATTAAACCCTCTTATCAATTCTTAAGACTACCTTTAAAATAACCTGATCTTTCTTATGCTGTCCCTGAAACGTCAACTTTTTGGTGTGGTACAGAGCCCTTCCTCTGGTACTGTGGTTTGTTTGTGTCCCCAATCTCCCTCCTCCCCCTTTAAAAATGCACTTCAAGAGTATCCTGTGACATTGTGACAGAAAGTTTACCAGTTTCATGGGGTGTGTTTGGAACTCCTCACACAGTAAAACTGTAGGAAATGCCATGTTTTATTTTGGAGGGGGGCTTCTTTGCCAAAGTACATTAGTGTGGTAACTGCTAAAATAATCAGTGATGAAATAAGAGATGCTTAACTTCTTAAAAAAACAATTTACACGTGTTTGTCTGGCTGGCTTTTGGGTATTTTGTGTTTTTTTTCTCCCTTCTCCAAGTTTGTATAGAACTTAAAACAATTTCATGAAGAGACACATTTTCCAAACATGGAAAACCAAAAAGAAGTGTAAGCTTAGACTTGCTCGGACGTATGTTACACTGGGCTCTCAGTCTCAACTTACACAGCACGTTAACATCCATATTATGCAAAACTGCCTCTCTGGTTCCTTGCCAAAGCTGCTGTCAACTCTTGCTAAAACAGCGAACCAAAGATGTGGGGAAGTATCATTATTCCTATGAACCAGTGGTTAGAAGTAGTCCTACAGTAGCAAAGTCTCCATTCACAAGCAGCAGCTCTTCACGGGACTGAATACTTGGGAGAAGGGGATGACACTGCTATGAAGATGAGGAAACAGCAAAGGAAACACCTATACATCTTCATTTAAATGTAAAGTTCCTGTACTGTCAGACTAAATGTCGAGTTAGCCCAGCATCTTGTTCATGACAGTGACTGAAAGTGAGTGCTTAGGGAAGAGGAAGAATGAGGTAAGCTGGTATAAAACTTCCTCAGTCACTTTTTTATAACCACTTTCAGAGGCTTCCTGGGGCAGAAGTGGTTTCTAGATCAATTTAGTAACCCTCAATGGATTTCTTCATGAAGTTACTCAGTCTCCCCCTCATAACTACACAACTTTATAATAAAGGTGCAGGCTTTCACTGGACATAATGTTTTGGTTTCTGTTCCTTTCCTAGCAGGTACTAGTACTTGATTTCTCATTATTTTTACTGCTTCTGAACACTGAACTAACAATTTTGTACTACTTACCATAACCCTAAAATCTCAAATTGAGTGGTTGGTTCAGGTCCTGAGACACATGAAACATCTTTTTCCCCATATACTTATCTATCGAAATTGAATTTTGTTTGCCTTTTTATTGCAAATTGACATAGTCACACAAGTTCTTTCAGGACTTTTTTGGAGTTGGCCTCACTTTTACCTGCTTGAAAGAATTACCTGCAAAGTAGAAGTTTCCCAACAGTACCATACCCTAAAGAGTGTTTTGGGAGTTTTGTCTATGCAGAAATTCACAATAAACCAGTTTTATTATCTCCTGGAGCTGGCTCAACCCTTTTTATTTTTTCCTTCCCACTAGGTTTTACCACTGGCTTGAGATCCAACACTGGTGGCCAGGCTTTTCCACAGTGCATCTTTGATCACTGGCAGGTTTTGCCTGGGGATCCTTACAATGCAAATTCCTGTCCTTAGCAAGTTGTGGCTGAAACACGTAAAGGCAAAGGCTTGAAGGGTAGGATATTGCACCTCTGGATAACTCCTAGGTAAGTTGTAATCAATTCTGTTTTGGAAAAGACTTCTAAGATCATCAAGTCCAACCACCAACCCAACACCACCAAGCCTCCTAAACCATGTCCTGAAGTGCCACGTCTACACATTTTTTGAACACCCCCAGGGATGGTGACTCCACCACCTCTCTGGGCAGCCTGCTCCAATGCCTGTCCACTCTTGCAGTAAAGACATTTTTCCTACTATGCAATATAAACCTCTCCTGACACAGCTTGAGGCCATTTCCTCTCGTCCTGTCACTAGTGATTTGGGAGACCAACACCCACCTCACTATAACCTCCTTTCAGGTAGTTGTAGAAAGCGATAAGGTCTCCCCTCAGCCTCCTCTTCTCCAGACTAAACAACCCCAGCTCCCTTAGCCGCTCCTCATAAGACTTGCTCTCCAGACCCTTCACCAGCTTCGTTGCCCTTCTTTGGACACGCTCCAGCACCTCAATGTCCTTCTTGTACTGAGGGGCCCAAAACTGAACACAGCATTCAAGGTGCGGCCTCACCAGTGCCGAGTACATGGGCACAATCACTGTCCTGCTCCTGCTGGCCACACTATTCCTGATACAAGCCAGGATGCTGTTGGCCTCCTTGGCCACCTGGGCACTGCTGGCTCATGTTCAGCCAGCTGTCGAACAGCACCCCCAGGTCCTTCTCTGCCAGGCAGCTTTCCAGCCGCTCTCCCCCAAGCCTGTAGCATTGCATGGGGTGGTTGTGACCCAAGGGTAAGACCTGGCACTTGGCCTTGTTAAACCTCATACAATTGGCCTCGGCCCATTGATCCAGCCTGTCCAGATCCCTCTGCAGAGCCTTCCTACCCTCGAGCACATTAACACACCTGCTCAACTTGGTGTCATCTGAAAACTTACTGACGGTGCACTCAATCTCCTCATCCAGATCATTGATAAAGATATTAAACAGAACTGGCCCCAAAACTGAGCCCTGGGGAACACTGCTTGTGACCGGCCACCAACTGGATTTAGCTCCATTCACCACAACTCTCTGGGCTCAGCTATCCAGCGAGTTTTTTACCCAGCAAAGAGTATATCTGTGTAAGCCATGAGCCGCCAGCTTCTGTAGGAGGATGCTGTGGGAGACTATCAAAGGCTTTGCTAAAGTCCAGGTAGACAACATCCACAGCCTTTCCCTCATCCACTAGGCGATTCACCTGGTCATAGAAGGAGATCAGGTTGGTCAGGCAGGACCTGCCTTTCATGAACCCATGCTGGCTGGGCCTGATCCCCTGGTTGTTCTGCACTTATCTGGTGAGCGCAGTCAAGATGAACTGCTCCATAATCTTCCCCAGTACCAAGGTCATACTGGCTGGCCTGTGGTTCCCTGAATCCTCCTTCTGGCCTTTCTTGTAGATGGGCATCACATTGGCAAGCCTCCAGTCATCTGGGACCTCCCTGGTTAGCCAGAACTGGTGATAAATGATGAAGAATGGCTTGGCGAGCTGTTCTACCAGCTCCCTCAGTACTCTTGGGTGGATCCCATCCAGCCCCATAGACTTGTAAGTGTCCAGGTGGCTCAGCAGGTTGTAAACTGGTTCCTCCTAGATTATTGGGGGGTTGTTCTGCTCTCCGTCCCTGCCTTCCAGCTCAGGGGGCTGAATACCCTGGGGATAACTGGTCTGACTATTAAAGACTGAGGCAAAGGCGGCATTTAGCACCTCAGCCTTTTCCTCATCCTCGGTGGCAATGTTCCCCTCCACGTCCAATAGAGGATGGAGATTCTCCTTGGCTCTCTTTGTTGTTAATGTATTTGTAAAAACATTTTTTGTTATCCCTTGCAACAGTGGCCAGACTGAGTTCTAGCTGGGCTTTTGCCTTTCTAATTTTCTCTCTGCATGACCTAATGAGACCCCTGTACTCTTCTTGAGTTGCCTGCCCCTTCTTCCAAAAGTGGTAAACTCTCCTTTTTTTCCTGAGTGCCAGTAAAAGCTCCCTGTTCAGCCAGGCTGGTCGTCTTCCCCTCTGGTTCATCTTGCGGCACATGGGGACAGCCTGCTCCTGAGCCTTTAAGACTTCCTTCTTGAAGAAAGCCAAGCCTTCCTGGACTCCTTTGCCCTTCAGGACTTCCTCCCAAGGGACTCCCCCAACCAGTGCCCAGAACAGGCCAAAGTCTGCCCTCCAGAAGTCCATGGTAGTGGTTCTGCTGACCCCTCTTATTACTTTGCCAAGAATCGAGAATTCAATCATATCATGGTTGCTAAGCCCAAGACAGCCTCCAACCACCACATCTCCCACCATCCCTTCTCTGTTTGTAAACAGGAGGTCAAGCGAGGCACCTCCCCTGGTAGGCTCACTTACCAGCTGTGTGAGGAAGTTATCTTCCACACACTCCAGGAACCTTCTAGACTGTTTTTTCTATGCTGTGTTTTATTTCCAGCAGACATCTGGTAAGCTGAATTCCCCCACTAGAACAAGGGCTAGTGATTGTGAGACTTCTGCCAGCTGCTTGTAGAACACTTAATCTACCTCTTCATCCTGGTTGGGTGGTCTATAACAGACTCCTAGCAGGATATCTGTCTTGTTGGCCTTCCCCCTCATCCTTACCTATAAGCACTCGACCTTATCATCACAATTGCTAAGCTCTATACAGTCAAAAAGCTCCCTAATATACAGAGCCACCCCACCCCGCCTCCTTCCTTGCCTGTCCCTTCTGAAGAGCTTATAGCCATCCATTGCAGCACTCCAGTCATGAGAGTCATCCCACCATGTCTCTGGGATGGCAACTAAGTCATAGCTATCCTGCTGCACAATGGCTTCCAGCTCCTCCTGTTTGTTGCTCATGCTGCATGCATTGGTGTAGATGCACTTGAGCTGGGCTATCGGTTTCACCCCCACCCTTAGCATGCCACCCCTAGGCTCCTCTCTATTGGGCTTGGCTCCTCTCTAGTGGGCCTGGCCCTTCCTCCTTCAAACCTAGTTTAAAGCCCTCTCAATGAGCCCCACCAACTCATGTGAAAGAATCCTTTTCCCCCTTTGAGACGGTGAACTCCATCTGCCACCAGCAGGCCCGGTGCCATGTAAACCTCCCCATGATCAAAAAAACCAAAATTCCACCAATGGCACCAGCCTCTGAGCCACGTGTTAATCAGATGAGTTTTCCTGTTCTTTTCAGTATTCTTCCCTGCCACTGATGGGACTGAGGAAAACACTAATCACAGAATCACAGAATCACACAGAATCACAGGTTGGAAGGGACCTCAGGGATCATTTAGTCCAACCTTTCTAGGAAGAGCAGAGTCTAAACAAGATGGCCCAGCACCCTGTCCAGACGACTCTTGAAGGTGTCCAACATGGCCGAGTCAACCACTTCCCTGGGGAGATTATTCCAATGACTGACTGCCCTCACTGTGAAAAATTTCCCTCTGGTGTCCAATCGGAATCTCCCCAAGAGCAATTGGCATCCACTCCCCCTTGTCCTCTCCATGTGACTCCGTGTAAAAAGGGAGTCTCCATCTTCTTTCTAGCTACCCTTAAGTACTGGTACGTGGTGATGAGATCCCCTCTGAGCCTCCTTTTCTCAAGGCTGAACGAACCCAGTTCTCCCAGCCTATCCTCGTATGGCAGCCTTCCCAGTCCTTTGATCATCTTGGTGGCCCTTCTCTGGACCCCTTCCAGCCTGGCCACATCCTTTTTGTACAGCGGGGACCAGAACTGTACACAATACTCTAGGTGTGGCCTGAGAAGCGCTGAGTAAAGTGGGATGATGACTTCTTTCTCTCTGCTGGCGATGCCTTTTTTGATGCAACCCAGCATCCTGTTGGCCTTCTTGGCCACAGCAGCACACTGTTCGCTCATGTTGAGCTTCCTGTCCACCAGGACCCCCAGGTCCCTTTCCACAGAGCTGCTCTACAGCTAGGTGGATCCCAGTCTGTGCTGCACTCCCGGGTTATGTTTTCCCAGGTGCAAGACCTTACACTTTTCCTTATTGAACTTCATAAGGTTCTTGCTGGCCCACTCCTCCAGCCTATCTAGATCTTCCTGCAGAGCATCTCTCCCTTCTGGAGTGTCTACTTCCCCACTCAACTTGGTATCACCTGCAAACTTCATCAGGCTACACTTGATGCCATTATCCAGATCACTTATAAAGATGTTGAATAACATTGGGCCCAATATCGATCCCTGGGGGACTCCACTAGTGACAGGTTGCCATTTGAGAAAGAGCTATTTGCTACCACCCTTTGGGTGCGGCCTGTCAGCCAGTTCCCCACCCACTGCACAGACCACTTGTCTAGGCCATAACACATCAATTTCTCCAGGAGGAGACTGTGGGGGACTGTATCAAAGGCCTTGGAGAAGTCCAGGTAAACAATGTCCACTGCCCGCCCCATGTCAACCAGGCAAGTCACTTTGTCATAGAAGGCCACCAGGTTTGTCAAGCACGATCTGCCTTTAGTGAAGCCATGTTGGCTTTTCCCAATCACGTGCTTCAATTGACTTGTGATGGCCCCCAGGAGGATTCGTTCCATAACTTTCCCAGGGATTGAAGTAAGGCTGATGGGCCTGTAGTTACCCGGATCCTCCCTCGAGCCCTTCTTGTAGATAACTTGTAGATAACTGCGCTCCCAATCCTTCAACCAATCACCCCAGTGCCCTGAAGCCCCTTTTGATCACTCTTGGGCTTCTCTCTGCAACCTCATCACTGCCCACCTGCATAACCAATAGTGGGTAGTAATCAGAGGGCCATACCAGACCAGGGAGTTTCCTAGTAACATCTCTGACCCGGACCCCAGGGAGGCAGCAGACTTTCCTGTGGGATGGGTCTGATCAGCATATTGGGCCCTCTGTCCCCCTCAGAAGGGAATTGCCTATGACAGTTACCCTCCTTTTCTTAACAGAGGCAGTCATAATGTGTGGGGCTGACCGACTCTCCCTAGGCAACCCCCTGGATGGACCTTCACCTAGGTTCTCATTTGCCTGACCCTCAAGTTCCAGAGCCCTATATCTGTTGTGTAAGGGCAGCTGGGAAGGGGAAGGTGAAGGAGGCCTGGAGGGGATTCACCTGCGGCCCCAAGAAGGGACCTGTTTCCGTTCCCCCATCTCTTAGGTTCCCTCCTTCTGCTTGGTGTCAAGAGGGTAGGGGATCCTCTGCTCCTTGTGGAGCCTCCATCTGCTGCCTTGGCCCCAGGGATGGTAAGGTGTGGCTCCACCAATCTACCTCCCTCTCACACTCCCTGATACTCCTTAACCTTTCCACTTCCCCCCTCAGCTCTGCCACCAGGCTGAGCAGATCATTCACCTGGTCACACCAAAAACAGCTCTTGTCTCTGCTGCCGTCCAGTATGAGTGACAGGCTCAGGCACAGCCAGAGACCTGGAGAGCTGCGTGTTTGTGTGGGAGCTCCATCTGGGTCACCACATTCCTTCTGGCAATAGCTTTTGGGCAAGTGGAAACCATAGCTAGGGCCTCTCCTGGGGGGTGATAAACACTAGTAGTTACTCTTCAGAGCCTTTAGAGCCAGGAAGGGGACCGTGCCCTGCCCGCACACCCTGCTTGCACAAACTGCCACACCACGCTCACCGCACTCCCGGTCGCTCGCGCTCCCTCAGGGCTGCTCTTGTACATGAGGGGGTTTGGCCGATGTCACTCATGTCCCTGCCCATGCAGAGTCAGAGCCGCCGCTCCTCAGGAGCTCACTCCTTCCCACTCTGGGGGAAGCTGGGGTACCCTCTCTCTCCCTGCTCTTTTGCCTTCACGGTTTTGCTGCTTTAGGAAGGGTCCCCCGGTGCGATTCTCCACTCTGGAGCCCTTCGTCTGGGTGCCTTCCCACTAGTGATGGTGCCATCACCTACTAAAAAAAGAAATAAAAACGATGTGCTAATTTGACTTATAGGATAGGTGTTGCCTGTATCGTGTCTGCAGTCACTGATGCCTATGTCAAAAGTATGCATTAAATAAAACCAGCTGCCTAGGACTAATGGTGTTCTTCATAGTTTGCCTAATCCGCAATTGTCTTTTAACCTAGGAAGCAGCTCCCTTCATTGTTGCTCTTGCAGAAATTCTTGTTGAACTATCAGGTTTTTGTCCTCTCAGCCAGAAGATGCATTCTTTCATTTCCAAACTTGAATCCTCTGTGCTCTTGAAGACTGATAGTGAAAGGCTTGCAGTTACAGGTAAGCTTCTTAGCATCCAGCCCCTAGATTTAAAGGCAGACACAGAAAATCCCCATTAACTTTGGAAATGCCTCAATTCTTGCTGCCAGCCAGGCGCAGAACCTCCTGGGGCTGGGGCTGTGTCGTTCAGCAGCAAAGTCCTGCCTGCACAGCTGCTCATACTGATGCATTTTAGAACTTGTTAAAGGAAAAATAAGCAGCCAAAAACTCATCTAGCCACAGTGGACAGATTTGCTTAGAGCAGGGCTAGAGTGGTACAGGCCTCGATTAAGCTGGAACCCCCAGTCCCCTCCACACCCACAACTGCTGAAGTACATTCTTGTCTTGTGGAAGAAGGCGTATCGAATGGGTGACATGACTACACTGCAGTACTCCAACTCCTTGATACACATCAGCCATAAACTCATGTGAATGCCGGGATTTAGGCAAGTAATTACCCGCCCTGTGTACATCGCAGCATTACAGAAATACGTCACTCACCTGAACGCTTACCTCGCGCCACAGCCTGCGACAATCTAGCTCTCTCCTAAATGGGCAAGGCTCAAACGCCTCAAGTCTGCATTTGACATTGCTGTCACGGGTCTAGAAGGTTTAAAGCTAAATAAAACTGCAAAACTGCCCAAAACAGCTGGAGAACACAACCATACCTCAGCCCTGATAAGTAACTACTAACAGGGCACGAGAATTCACTTAAAATTCCACCATATTTTGTAATACTGTGAATGGTTTAGAGCACATCTCCTAATACCAGCATTCACCCTTACTTAACTTCCTCTTTTAATGAAATACATTATTTATCATGTGTTCAAGGAGCTTGGTTTCATTAAAACTTGCCTTTTCCTGCTATGAGCATTCACTTAAAACTGTTAATTTTACTGCATTATGAAAGCAATTTTTAAAGTTTTCTTTGGGGGGTGGAAGAGCGGAGGCATGTGGACCCTTAACGTGGTTTCCAATACAAGAGCAGATGTGGAGAGCAACATCTTGTTTAATAAAAGCAGCATGAGAAATATGCAACTTTGGCCTGTTTGCTGAAATGACCAAGGACGATGGATCAAAGAAAGGGCACGTACAAAGCAAGCGCTGCATGTTCCACCAGTTTGCAAACAACAGGTGGCTGGCTAAATTCCAGAGATAAGGAGCTGAGAAACAAGAGTCAAGCACTTGCCAGAAGGAACAGAAAATATAAGCATCGAGATATACTGGGAACATGAATCGGGTGGTGATTGGGGAGTAAAGGGGCCTCCCCTTTACTGAAATGCTATATATAATTAGAGAATTTTATAATAAAGTGATTCTGTGCCTACACCCTACAGAGTCCATGTCCATCATACACCACAAATGGCGACCGAAAAGGGACTTGAAAAATAACAAAGAGAAAGCAGCAACGATATTTACCAGTGGTGTACCCCTGCGCAGCCTGACGGAGAATATTGCATCGAGTGCTCATACACATTCATCACCGGTCGCTGGACAGCAAAGGTGAGCAGCTGCGGGGAAGTCCTATAGACTGTTGTTTTACATTATGGGGCAGTCAGCAACTAGGGAACAGAAGTTACATTCTGGAAATTTTGCAATGCATTTTGCAAGAGCAAGGTTTTAAGGTCACTCCGCTGCAGTTGGTGAGGTTGCTTGTATGGATTCGGGATCATTGTCCATGGCTTCCTAGCAAGGGTTCATACGATCTTGCCCTATGGCAGAAAGTTGGTGAGGAGATGCAGACTAAGCAACTTTTGCAGTTGGAGCTCCCTGATGTTATATTGATTACCTGGCATGTGGTTTATACTGCTCAGAACTCTGCTACCTGCTGAACAGGTACTGCAGAAAGTAAATGATCCTGCACTGCCGCCCGATGAGTCAAACAGGAGAAAAGAACCCTGTTCATTTGAACTAATAGATCCTGAGCCGAAACCAGATTATGCTAAAGTGGTGGCTGATCCTCCATTATCGGAGGAGGTAGCTAATGCTGAGGATCCTTTTGATCCCAGTCCTGCTGATCCTGAACAGGAGCTGGATTTGTACACACACACACCCCGCTCACTCCTGTAAAAGTGATGGCCGCTTCTGCCCCTACAGCAGACAAGATTTTGCAACAACGACAAAAAACTCTCTCATGTTTATCTTTTTGACACATCCGTATCCTTCTGCGTGCCCCCCCATTTCTCAATTGCAAGGAGCTGTTCAGCCTACAGCTCCAGGCAGGCTGCTCGATGAGTGTCAGACAGAAACATTAAAAAGAGGAGATATATCACTCCTTCAAGCCATGCCTGTGTTATATCGACCACATAGGCCACTGGAGTATACTCATTTACCATATGAGGTGATAAAGGAGCTGCGTAAGTCAATAAAGTAATATGGTTTACAGGCATCATTTAAAATGAATTTGCTACAAGCTATAGCAGAATCCTATGTAATGATACCCATGGACTGGAAATTCATTTTACGCCTTATCTTGTCTGCAGCACGATATTCTGTGTGGGTTTCTGAATACCATGAGCTAGTTTAGGTCCAGGCAATGGACAATTTAACAGCTGGAATCGCTATCAGTGTTAACGAGCTGATGGGGGAAGGGAATTATGCTACGGGGACAGCACAAGCTGGTATGCCACAAAACGTTTTTACTCAAGCGGCAGGGTTAGTCTTGAGGGCACTCTGACGGGTGCCAGATTTTGGAAAACCAGAAATATCATTTGCAGTTATTCGTCAGGGACCTCAGGAACCATACGTACAATTTCTAGATCGTTTACAGACTGCTATACAGAGACAGAGTCTTCTGAAGCAGCAGAATTATTGTTTCAGCTCGCCATTGAGAATGCAAACACCAACTGTAAATGGGCTATTGATCCTATCCGCAATCGAGCAAAAACCTTGAATGATCTTATTAAAGCATACCAAAATGTAGGTTCTGAGCAACATAAGGCAGATATGTTAGCTGCTGCCTTAGCTCAACAGTTGGTGGTCACAAGAGCTGCTACTAAGTGTTTCTCCTGTGGTCAGGAGGGACATGTAAAGAAGGATTGCCCGAAAGCAAAAAGAGGATGACGAGGTCAAGGAGAGCAGGGACAGCAACCTACTCAGCTATGCCCTCGTTGTCAAAAAGGATACCATTGGGCTAATCAATGTCGTTCTAAGTTTGACAAACAGGGCAATCCCCTCCCTGGAAGCGCATTGGGAAACGGGAGGAGGGACGTGAGGTCCAGCACCCCAAGAATGCACAACAGGACTCAGCTTCCACTAGTGCAGTCCTTGACATGGCCGGCACATGTGAGATGAGCACCGGCAACCTACAACAGTCAGGTCTCTCAAACCAGCCACAGCAGGCAGTGCCGGGTTGGACCTGGCCACCAGTCAATCCACAGTAATTTGAGATCAAGCTGTTCATTTATTGGCAACAGGAACGTACGATCCTTTACCTAAGGGTTTATATGCCCTATTGCTTGGTTGTTCCTCTACTTCCAGAATAGGCCTATTTGTTTTGCCTGGGGTCATAGATTCTGACTATACAGGAGAGAGAAAAATTATGGTCTGGACACCTACACCACCTTGCACTATACCTGCAGGGGAGCAAATTGCACAGTTGCTCCTGCTGCCCAACACACAGATACAAGCTGGAAACCCCGCCCATGCTGGCAAAAGGGGATCTGCTGGGTTTGGAAGCACAGGTTTGCCTCGTACTTTTTGGACACAGAAAATTACCACAGGACAACCACTGTTGACTTGCAGAATAAACAGTCGGGAATTCATGGGTCTAGTGGACACTGGAGCAGATGTTTCTATAATTCAATGGTCAGATTGGCTGCAGGAATGGCCATTAGTACAGCCGTTTGCCTCTGTTACTGGAATTGGAGGAACACAAGTACCTTGGCAAAGTATGCATTCCTTGATAGTAGAAGGTCCTGAAAACAAACAAGCGGTTTTAAAACCTTATGTTTTGACTGTGCCATGTACTTTATGGGGTCGTGATCCCTTGCAGCAATGGAACATAGCAATAACGACACATTTTTAATGCAGGCCACTGACATTCAGCTGCAACTCAAGCTGATTTGGCTGACAGACAAGCCAGTATGGGTAGACCAGCGGCCTTTGAAAGGTGAGTGGCTAGAAAGGGCTCATGAATTAGTGCAAGAGCAATTGAAATTAGGTCATATTGTCCCTTCCACGAGCCCTTGGAAAACCCCTATATTTGTTATTCCTAAAAAGTCTGGTAAATGGAGATTGCTGCAAGACCTCTGAGCTATTAATGCAGTGATGGGACCTATAGGATCTCTACAACCAGGAACTCCAAATCCAACTATGATTCTGGATAATTGGCATTTGAAGGTTATTGATTTGAAATATTGCTTTTTTGCTACTCATTTACATCCTGATGATTGTGCTCGTTTTGCCTTTTTGGTTCCTGTGATTAATAATGATCGACCTACGCAGCAGTTTCATTGGGTAGTTCTACCGCAAGGGATGAAAAACAGCCCAACCATATGTCAAGTGGTGGTCAGTGAAGCCTTGTCGAATATTCACAGACCATATAATAACACTGTGTTATATCATTATATGGGCGATATTTTATTAGCTGTTAAAACTGAATCACTTCTTTCCCGAGTTTTTGAAGGCCTAGTAACCGAGCTTCAGCGATACAGCCTCCAAATTGTGACAGAAAAGGTACAATCAGTTCCTCCATGGAAATACCTTGGTTGGAAACATCTTGATTAGTCTGTATATCCACAGTCGGTCCGACTTGCTACTACAGTGAGTACTTTGAATGATTTACAAAAGCTCTTGGGAACAATTAACTGGCTTCGACCTCTGTTAGGTATAACAACACACGAACTGTCACCTCTGTTTTCTTTACTGAAGGGGAATCCTGAGCTAGCTTCTCCTAGGCAATTGACAGAAGGCGCTCAGTTAGCACTTCAGTGAGATAAAATTAATTCCACATTTGCTCACCGAATTTCCCTCCAGTTGTCAGTTCAATTTTTTGTAATTTATCATTCTTTTCAACCGTATGCTCTTCTAGGCCAATGGGACGAAAAAGCACAGGAGGATGCTTTGCACATTTTAGAATGGCTATTTCTACCACATTCTTTTGCCAAGACGTTAACCACTGCCCTAGAGATGATTGCCAGACTTGTTTCACAAGGTCTTTTGAAATGTCAAAAAATAACAGGACAAGATCCTGTCTTTATCCATTTACCATTAACAAAAGAAGAGTTTCATGCTGTGTTGTGTAACAGTTTAACTTTTCAGGCTGCCTTGGCCGATTATACTAATGTTGTTTTGCATTCTCTGCCACATCATTGTTTATTAGGTTCTTTACACTGCTTACCTCTCCAAACATGATCTTTGTTGAGTTCTGTTCCTTTGCAAAACGCACATACTGTATTTATTGATGGTTCTGGTAAAACAGGTAAAGCTGCAGTTGTTTAGCAGCAAACAGACTGTGAAGAATGGGCCTCAGCTGTTTTGCATCTATTGGGTCTACACAAATTATGGAA
This sequence comes from Phalacrocorax carbo, assembly GCF_963921805.1. Classification (NCBI taxonomy): domain Eukaryota; kingdom Metazoa; phylum Chordata; class Aves; order Suliformes; family Phalacrocoracidae; genus Phalacrocorax; species Phalacrocorax carbo. The sequence continues at coordinate 4,527,273 of NC_087548.1, read as the reverse complement.
TTAGCTGCAGCAGTGCATCCTTTTGAATTATTTTCCAGGGAACCTCTTAATATAGTCACAGATTCTGCATACATCACAGATATTATTCAGCATTTAGAATCTGCTTTTATACAGGAGGTGGACAGTTATTTGATTTATTGTTAAAACTGGCACAGCTTTTGAAAACAAGACAACATTTCTATTGTCATCCATATTTGATCTCACACTAACCTACCAGGACCTCTTACTGAAGGTAATACAATAGCAGAGCAATTTACAATGGCTGCAGTTTCTCCTTGGCATTTTGAGCAGGCCGAATTGGCTCATGAATTTTTTTCAAAATGCACACTCCTTACAGAAACATTTTTCTCTAACAACTGAACAAGCTCAGGACATCATTTGGGGATGCCCAGATTGTCAGCAGCTTTCTCCATTACCTGTTTTGCCTGGAGCTAATCCTAGAGGTTTAAATGCAAGTGACTTGTGGCAATTGGATGTCACACACATTTCTTCCTTTGGACAACTTAAGCATGTCCACATTTCTATCGATACCTTCTCTAGGTTTTTAATAGCCACTGTTCATTCTGGGGAATGGGCCCAGGATGTTGTGGAACATTTTTTGCAATGTTTTGCAACCATGGGGGTTCCCCAAAAGATAAAGACAGACAATGCATCAGCTTATGTTTCTCACCATTTTCTCTTATTTTTGCAGGATTACTGGAATCCCACGTTCTCCAACTGGTCAGGCAATTATAGAACATGCCATCATTCTTTGAAATCTCTTATTGATAAACAAAAGAGGGGGAATCCAGTAGGGACAACACCGCAAGAAATATTTGACAAAGCCACTTATGTTTTAAATTTTCTTAATCTATCTGGGTCTAAACAATATATAGTTCCGCGGTAGATAGACATTTTAAAGCTGAGGAATCCTCTACTGTGAAGCCCCAGGTGTTTTATAAGAATTTGGAATCTGGTCAATGGGCAGGACCAGTTCCTCTGCTTACCTGGGGACAGGGATATGCTTGTGTTTCTCTTCCTTCAGGTCCTTACTGGATCTCTGTGAGAAATGCAAAGCCAGCCCAAGTGTAGGCTTCCCCTACATCCCCAGGAAAGGGGGAAGTGGGGAGCAAGAGACATGGAACACAAGTCATGGCTATGTCACAAAGCTTTATTGTCTTAAATGAAGTTTATTACAGGCCCCAGTTAAAATATTCAGTTCACCAATGCATACACTTCTGCACCTTTGTCCAGGTTGTCAGTGTTTTAGAGTGGTTGAGTGCCTTTTTTTTAAATAAAAAGTTTTCTTTTGTTTTTACATTATTGCTGGTGTTTTACAACAACATTAAAAAAAAACATTCCTGGAATCCACCCAGCAACAAAAAGTCAGTTTCCCCAGAACAAGCCAAAAGCATAAAAGCTATAACCAGCTATTTCATGAGCAAGAAAAAAAGAAAAAAAAAAAAAACAACACAAAAATATCTATCACTTCTTTTCCTAGTGTAGATGAATTTACTCCATTTGCCAGAAGGCAAATCCTTTCCATAAATATCAGAATAACTTCTGAGATGCTGAAGTTCCAGAGATACAAGCAGAAGCTCTGTGCAATTTCTCCCAGAGTCCTGTGATGCCCCTTGTTTCAGTCCAGTGAGATGATGTCAGGAACGCTGCCTCCGCTGCTGGTTATCACTCCTGTCTCGCTCCTGCTGGAGGAGCTAACATGCATGCTGCTCTCGTGGTGACTGTTTGATGTGATGATGCTGCCAGGTGTGCTGCTTGTTAAGGTTGAGGTGAGACTATCCAAAAACATAGGAGGACAGTACTGCTTGAAACAAACAACGAAGAATGAAGAGACTAACTGCACAAGGGAAATGTATGCTCTGAAGATACATCTTCCCTACAACAAGCGCAAAACACGTCGCTGGCAGAACCTCATTAACACATGCATAGCAAGAACTGGAGTTCTGCAAACCAGCAAGCAGAGATGGGAGCCATGAGTCCTTCTCCCTCATCCTCCCCATGTTTTGTTCCCCTAACTGGTTAGCTTAAGCATTTACCAGCACATTAAGAAACACTACCATGACCACATGATGATCACAAAACAACCCCATAGCATTTGGAGAATGTTCACTGCTCACTACTACTAGGCACAACTGCGTATTTCAGGCTCCTTTCATCACCCAAGACCGCAGAATGCTTTTTGCTACTTCAATGGAGGTTAGAATAATTTCATCCCCTGAAATGGCAGCAGCTGTACTAATCAACATTTTCATAGCACATACCTGCAATGATACATGCAGGTATCAACATTTTAGCAGTGACAAATGAGCCCTGATCAAATCTGATTAAGAAAAATTACTAAGTTGATTTCAATTTCCTGAAGTGGAAGACAAGCCCTCTCAAAGCAGAGCTAAACATTTTAAGCACTTAGAAACAGAAGAAGATTGCCAGGTGTCAAAGAGAATAATAAGACACCCCCACACGTGTGCACACACATTGTTCAACACATCTTACTTTCTCTTACCCTGTGGGTTCCAATCTTGGGCATATGTTTAGAACTAAGCCTGAACTGTTTGAACTGTCCAAAGTGGACACTTCATAACAGCATACCTGTTTCCAGTCTCCCACATGAACAAACTTCTGTTATTCCCACTTTTGGCAGTTCAGATCTCAAGGTCAGGCACAGAATATTGCAAGATGCAGTAAGTGGAAAGAAAAGTAGCAAGTTCATCCTTTGTTACTCTACAGTAGAGTCCTGTTACTGTTGTCTTCTAGTGACAGAGAAACAGAGGGTCTGCTTCAGATCTTCCTGTCTTGGTTAGGGAGCCACTATTCCCCCACATTTTGAGGCTGTAGCCTGTTTGTCTAAGAATCTAGTTACAGTATGAATTGTTCTACCTAACTGGGTAAAGTTTAAGTTTCCAGGGAAGGAAAAGCACTGCCCAGTTACTTTTGACCTACAAAATTTCTACGTAGGCCAAAGCCAATGGGGTTTGTGTTACATGGAAGGATTTATTATAAAAGTGTTCAGTCATACACCCATCAAATTAACAAAGACATTTTCTTTAAAACGTAATCTCTAATACCAAAACCAACAGAAACAGCAATCAGTGAAGTGTATTTGCAGAGCTTAATCTGGCCTACAAATACACGGTATGAAGTAAGAGGGCGAAGTATATGATGGTTGTATTCAAGTCACTGCTGTGCAAGTACCCACTTTAGAAAGGCAAACCATCAATAAAGAGTGAGTTTCCATGCCTGGATTTATCACAGTGAAGCTAAACTGAATCCACCCTTAACACATCTTCATCACCACCTCTTGTTGGGAAAATGTATTTTCTTGGTCCGTGTTTAGGCCTAAGCAAGCGGACTGCAAACGTGGTATGGATGATGACAACACCCTGACAGATACTCGAGCGGTATGTCACAAAAACCAGACTTGAAAGTTAACCCCATAGCAGTTCAGAAACATACCTGTGAATCAACTCGGATTAGTGAAAGAAAATCCAGACCTAGAAAGAAGAGAAGGATAATAAATCAATGATTCTTTTTTTTATTCATACACAACAAATTTAAGGAACTTTTTTTCTGGTTGTATAACAGATTTTGCAATTGTTACACAGTTTCTAAATGGGCTATACCACTGTGACACCACTCTCAACGACTACTTCAGACAGCAGCAAAACAAGTTATCTAGTACAAGTGACTCTTCTTAAGAATGAGAATGACATAATGATGTATTATTCACTGGCTATTGCAGGGTGGTTCAATGTGGTTGCTTAGATGGAGGTTGCCACTTAGAGATGTTGGTTCATAATGCAAGTTTCACTGCATATTGTACCTGACTTGGCCAAACTGGGACATGAAGAGTGTCATCACATTAAAGATGCTGGAATGAAGTAAAGTCACAACATGCACAAGTCCAAAAACAAGCAGCAGGTCTCTTCCTCCACCCATGGGCAGCCAATAAGGAAATATTTCTAATATCATCCCCGTTTTGTGTCTAGACAAATAAAAGGAATGAAGAAGAGGAAACTACAAGTAGCTCAATGTATATCCTCTAAGAGCAGTGATAACTAGCGTCCATCTTATACACCATTAGCGTGTAAGCATTTAGGGCAAGATGTTTAAAACTATGAAACCAATGAGAAATTACAGGGTTTTTTGTTTTGTTTCTAAATATTGGCCTTGTGTTTGCTATGTCAACAGAAAAAAATGGGAAACTTCCTCCCTCCCTCTTCCTCACCTTCAAGGCTGTTCTGGCCAGTGGCATCTCCTCCTCCTTTTCTCCATTAGAGAAAAATAATTGAAGGAGATCTAAGCTCAACTGCTTTTACAGAATTGACAGCTTCTTTTGGTCTTGCACGTTCTAGAACTTCAGTTGGCAGAGATGGACAACAGTTCTAGACTTCCATTCTCTCACCTTACTCTCCTATCAAATTTGGGAACACAACAGATTTCTTAACAAGGGAGAAGTGGAGGGAGGGAGCAGTAAGGGAACCAAAATGGACAGAGAAACAAGGGGAATGATATCCATCCCATTGCCAAACTGGTGCTGAAAGAAGAGGAAAAAACCCAGAGATGTTGCAGGGAAGAAATGGAGACAGGCAATGGAGGGGGGAGAGGGAAGTATAGGAGGCCAACGTGACACCTGTCACCACAAGTCACCATTTCCTGGGCTCTGGGTTCATTACAGCTGGCAAAGAGAACCCCTAGAGGCCCTATATACAGTGTTCTTTTCAAGGAGCTAGGATAGAAAACAATCAGTATCCCCACCTTTTGTGTGATATTTATCAGCAGTGTTGAAGAATACATCATAGGCATTTAGGGTATGTCTAGGTAAAGAAAGTCAATAGAGGTCAGCTTACATATTGTAGCTCACCTTAACCTTTTTCATACAGTCTAGACAGAGCACCACTAGAACCAGCTAGCAGAACATCTCTACATCTGGGGTTGGGATGAGTCAGCGCCATGTCTATAACATAAGTAAGCAGCTACTCTCCCTCGCATCTACAACACACAACAACCAGATGTTTACAAAGTCTAACTGAATATAGCGAGAAGTGTTTCTGGCTGCCATTCCAAAGTGCCAATTTGTACCCTAGAAAAGAATGTTTTTCACATCACTTGTTGCAAAGTGCAATCTGAAACCAGAAGCACAGCCTGTACTGGACTTGTCTAGACATCACATCAGTGCAATACTGCATATAGTCTTGTTCCATTAAAAAAAGTTGATCAATGCTCCAATTTTTACCCACCCCACAAATTAATAAGGCTATCAGAATACACATTAAAAATAGCAACCACCTACCTGTCAAGTCTGATGAAATACTGGATATTGGTGGATGATGGAATGGTATTGGGTAGTCTGTTAATGAAGGAGGAATAGCAGCACCATCGACTGTTGTCACGCTGGGCACTCTGACAGTAGATGGCTGATACATGAGAACCCTGTTTTAAACAGCATGGGAAGTTACAGACAGCCTGGCCGTTAGTTACAGAAGAGAAATTATGCACCACTGTGTGCTCTCATTCACAAGGTCACTATGTTACAACACAACTATAGCATGGCTACTCACTACACAGTATTCCACTCTAATTTTCTCTTTCATAACAGTCTTCATAATAACATGACCCTATCTTGGCTCTCAACAGCAGCTGTGACATAAGAGCAAGCTGGCATTAAAACAAAGTACAGTGCTGGAGTCATTTATAATAGTCTACCATTCAGAGACAGAAATGGGCATCTGTGTCTGTAGAGCACCCTGGGAGGGATGTGCAGGTACGCCAGAGCCAGGAGGAGAGCACTCACTTCAGTTTCTCCACATAACTGTTCCTCAGTGCTAACCTGTCACACCAAGGGCATGACTGACCATTATTCAGCCCCTGGAGTACAGATTACACATGTGGGAGTTAAATATCAAACCCATCTTCACTCACAGCCTGAGGCCAAGCAAAGTTTGGCTCTCCAGGAGCATGCAACCAGTTAAACCTTCTGCACCCCCACCTTCTGCCCAATTAACTTCGCAGCACTGTTAAAGACGATGCCACAGGCATTCAGGCACCAGCCACATGCATAAAATATTTCATAAACTCCAAGTCAGGTAGAAATACCCAGAGTCCTGCTCCCAGCTGCTCCACATTGCTCCCTCCAACCCACCAGCCATGAGCATTATCTGCTCACATCTTCCTCCCCAGACTGCTGCATTGGTGCATTTATGCCATTTCTGATTTCAGAAGCTTGGATTTCAGACCCTCCCTTCGCAAGCACCTCACATACTGCAGCCTATAGGAAGACACCCCACAGTTTTGCCAAAACTAGCATTTGGGCAACATTGTTTACAGGAGATAAATTATTCCCCAAAAGCCTGGCTTTGACTTGCATTTGAAGAATGAAAACATGCCATTTCCATACCCAAACAGTAGGGAAAATACATTGGTCACAGACAGACAAGAAAACTCAGCCCTCCTACAATTATGGTTGCATGTAGCCATCTCAAACACAGGAGCATGGAAGGAAGTCTTGGTGCCTTCTGAAACTTAAGAGATGTATTTGTAGCTATTTTTTTTCCTCAGAAAAATAAGAAAGAGTCTCTTGCAGGACTCCTCCACAATCCTCACAAAAAGCAACAACATTTCAGTATCACTGATGAAAGTTGAAGATGACCAACTATCTGCTCAAAGACCACACATTCCTGTGGACTAGAGACACAGTACACCTGCTTGTTACGTCAAGAACTGGCAAAACAGAAGGGGTTTGTTTTTATTACTATTACTTTAGTACAAGACATAAGCCACTACACAGAGACAGGCACACACCTCATGCATGCAGCAACGCTAGCTAATAAGCCATTACTAAAAGCTGACGCTTGGAATCGCCTTGTGGAACAGTGACTGGTGTGAGCCTAACCAGTGCCCCTCTCTCCTTGCAGGTCTCCTGCACCCTACGGGCCAGGAGCAAGAACTTCATGGAAACCACAAACAGAAACTTCAGCTGAGTTGCACAGATTGGGACAGACAGAAGGCAGCACAACAGTAAAGCAGCTGGTTAAGCCTACCGCTGAAGTCAGGCATGACTACAAAACCAGAGCAGTTGACAGAGGACTTGGGAAGTCATTGGTTGTGCTAACCGAGGCGCAGGACTGACTGATAACCATGGCCAACAAGTGTCCAAGACATTCCAGAGTTTAACAGAGAGATGGAGGAAAAGCTGGTCTTGACTCAAAACAGCAAAGCACCTCCCTTCCAAGACTGACAGGATGGATGAAACACACAACGCAGCCTAGTTTCCTGGGTACCTGAGCAGATTGGATAAATACAGACAGCAAGAGAAAAGCCTTTAAGATGACACTAAATTAACAAGAACGCACAAAGCTCCTCCACCTGGCATAATCTGCTTTCTCAGGAGAATCCTGTCCATTAGCTTAACCAGCTTCCTTTTCTATGGAGAGATATCCCTGCAAACACAGCAACAGTCAGCGCAAGTCTTTTGTGAGATGTAAAGCTATTTACTAGCATTTTGCCTGTACAAAGGTACTGTATCAATACAACCTTCTGCAAGGACAGATCTAGAAGTTCTCCTCTGGAAGTGTGGAGCTGGATCCCAAAGAGAGATTACAAGTCCATTTGTCTTACACATCAGCTTATCCGAGACATTACAGAATAACAACCAACTTTAAAATTGACATACCCTTTGGTTGGGCTTCCTTGTGTTTCAGACATAAATGTGCACTTCCTTTTGGCAGGAGGATCTTCCTCTTCATCAGAAGAGCTTTCCATTGTCAAGTCAATAACGTCAACTTTCTTCTTGTTTACCTCATTAGCCACCATCACAGAACACGGTTTGCTAACAACACTGGAACCTAAACAAGAAAGTAAAATATCACTGTTTTTTAAAGGGTGTTGAACACCAGCAGTTTCTAGTTGCAACAGAACCAGGAACTCAAATCCTGTTTTAGCCCATCTTCCTTGCCACTACAGAGAACGTTATGGCCCAGGAACTGTTTTATTAGCATTCTGCATCATGTCAAGAATATTAAAGCACAAGCTTATCAGTTTAAGGACCTAAAACAAGAGCAACCTTTCGTTTTCTTAACTGCTACTATAAAGGCCAAAGACAAAGCCCAAAAATGCACACTTTTAAAGATACAACCCTTTAACTTTAAGTGACAAGAAGGTTAAAAGTGTTAATAACAAATATCAACATCCATACACATTATCCGAGCTAAAAATAAGTGCCCAAGACTTTTTATTGGTTTGTGACCCATACCCAGATGTACGTACTTTCAGTTTTGGTGCACTGTGGACTTGAGACTTTCACAGCTTCTTTCTTTGGCCTCATGGGGCACCAGGAGCCATCTTCTTGGAATTTGATCTCATCCACATCTGAACACTCATTAAGGATTTCCATAAAGAGCCTGAAAAATAAAGTTGAGTGGTTTCATTTTTTATTCCAAGTAAAGTTTTTATTCTAAGTGAAAAAGGAGACACAGTTGCAAAGCTAATTACAATCCCCTTCAACCCACTGCATGTACTTTCCCTAGTTCATCTGACCCGAGAGCCTGTAATTACAGCCTTTGCAGACATCGAAACCTAGAAGAGTATCTCAACCTACCCATATTCCACTCCAACATCACTGCAATTCATAGGTTTCCATACAGAAACAGACATCATCATCCTTTGAATCAAGTTTGACACTTGTTTATGAATTAAAGTTTAAAATTTCAAGTTAATAGCTTCAGAGGTACAGACATGTAAAAGGGGAGACCTATCCTTAGGTTTCACATTTGGATTTCTCCAGAGGAAATATACTGAGGCTCAAGAGTTTGATGACACAGTTAGGAGAAACTTAGGTAGTTTGTTACATGGGAATAGAAACTAACAGAGTCTAATGGTTCCTCCCAGTCTAAAGCATTTTGACAAAGAAAATAGTATGAAATGGCTAAACCTCAAGTCACAAAAGTAGCTATCAAGTACATAATGAAAAATGTTAAGTAATTTCGTAATCTGCAAACCCAGTCTCTTACCCATCTAATATTAGGCTCTCATAAGCTGCCTTTTTGTCACAGACAGGGCAGATCCAGGTAGGCTTCTTCTCATTCATTTGAAGATAAAGAGCAGCATCGAAACATTGCAGGTGTGTGCAAGTAACAGCCCGGCATGGGATTGTCAGTCTCATTTTTCCCAGCTGCAGAAGATGCATTTAAAGAGTGTCAGAACAGAAGACAGTGTAGTAGGCCTGGATGGCTAACAATGAAATCAGAGGCAGTTGGTGAAGTAACTCGTCTCTTCTCACTACAGAGGTGCCCAGTGCTAAGGTCGCTGCAGGCAAATCCACCCCATCAAAGCACATACAGTGCACTTAAAGGAACAATAAAGCCATCCTCAAAGTCTTCACTGAGTCAAAAACAGTCAGAAACATTTCTAATGGTTCTGCATCGATGTTATTTCTAAGATTTTATTTTTAATAAAAAGACCTACAGAAGCACCCACTTTATCATTTTCTTCTAGCCATATACTTCAAGGGTTTTTGTGAGCTCCAGTTATGTTAGACTCAGAACAGCATTATACCCATGTTAAAACTCAACTTAACAGACCAGTCACTAACACAAGGCCAGCTTCTACCTGGGAAGAGAAACCCCAAGGCAGCGTTACCTTGTTACACAGTGCTCAATTTCTTTGGGTTTTTTTTGGGTGTGGGTTTTTTTTTTTTTTTAATAGTAGCTGGCAGTATAAGCAATACCACCAAGATGAGGAGATCCAAAATTTTTATTTATCACTGCATCCTTTAATTATTCTGTCGCCCTGCCCAATTAGTCTCAATGCCTCCATGTATGAGATTACTCCTTCTAAAGACCTCACTACACACCCGTGAGTAGCAATTTGATTCTGATTGCATTACAACTGAGGCATTCACAGTTCTAAGCCATAGTTGAGTGAATGCTGCTACAATCAGGTGCTTATAGATGCACTCTTCTCCCCACTATTTTATATTAATGAATCAGTATAGACCAAAAGCCAGTTAAGCTCCTAAAGGGGGGCTTTTTTGAAGCAGCCCAAGTCTGCACTAAAGATGAATACACAAATCTGTACATGGTCATTCCCAGCCATACTTACAGGACACATCAGAGATACCCGCAGACTGGTTGTGGCAATCTCACTATCAGGATCTGCAGTTAGTTTTTCTTTAACTATTAAAATATATTAAGAAGTTATACACAGACATCATTATTTTAAATGCTAATCATGATTTGCCAGTACATGTACTTTATTTCCAGCAATCTAAAAAAATAAGCATCTAGGAAACTAGTTCATAGCAATATCAAACAATAGTTTCACTATTTATAAGCAACTGGCAAACACTGTGCATCACAAGATTGATTGATGTGCAGCAGATGCACTAACAGCCACAATGATTAGAAGAGTAAACTCAACCCAGCATGCAGAGAGATAAATGTACCTCACTTGCTGATGATTATTTCAAAGATAATCAGCATCACATGCAAGTGAAGAGAACCCATATTTAGAGCATCTACCTGTACCTCACAGCCCACCGCGGTAAGTGGTGCTCATGTCATTACCGGGAGAACATTTCAGATGGGATATCTATGTGTCCCTACCCGCTCAGGGACCCCCACTGAAAAAGTACATCATGCCTCAGCAACAGCAAAAGGAACCTTTGATACTCTGGGCATGGACTTTATTTTCAAAATGCTGCAAATCCCAAGTATTACCACTTCTAGTTTTAAAAAGCCACCAATCACCCTCAAAGTACAGACAGGCAAATGAATTTGACTTACTTAGTGCTCTGGAATGATCAGGGTTTCTGATACCTTTCATTTTTAACCTCTGCAAAAGCATAGCTGAAGTGAGCTGACGAACAAGATACACAGACATGGAGTAATTCTACAAAAAAGTGATTAAAGATTAAATATCGATTTCATACAGTACTTCCACAGTGACAACAGATTACTATTTACACTAGTTGTAGCATACAGTAAAAAACAAAAACATGCTGATTTTTTGCTTAATACTTAATGAAAAGCATTGACAGACAACTTCATTACTGTGAAAGAGTCCAATCCTCTGCCAGAATTCTCCTGCCAATCGAGGCCAACTGCCTTACTCCAGTTGTGACTTAACTAAGAAGAATAACTCCACAACCAAGGGAAAACCTGGGCTCCTTTCTTGGAAAGATGATTTAGACTGGGGATACACATTCTCATATCACAGAATCACAGAATGGTGGGGGTTGGAAGAGACCTCTCGAGATCATCCCGTCCAACCCCCTGCTTGAGCAGGTACACCTACAGCAGGGGGCACAGGAAAGCGCCCAGGCAGGTTTTGAATGTCTCCAGGGAAGGGACTCCACAGCCTCTCTGGGCAGCCTGTGCCTCTGCTCTGGCACCCTCACAGTAAAGAAGTTTTTTTCCAATATATTGAGGTGGAACTTCCTGTGTTCCAACTTGTGCCCATTGCCCCTTGTCCTGTCATTGGGTACCACTGAAAAGAGTCTGGCCCCATCCACTTGACACCTACCCTACAGGTATTTATAAGCATTGATAAGATCCCCCCTCAGTCTTCTCTTCTCCAGGCTGAACAAATCCAGGTCTCTCAGCCTTTCCTCATAAGAGAGGTGCTCCAGTCCCCTGGTCATCTTTGTAGCTCTCTGCTGGACTTGCTCGAGCAGATCCCTGTCCTTCTTAAACTGGGGGCCCAGAACTGGACACAGTACTCCAAATGTGGTCTCACTAGGGCAGAATAGAAGAGGATAACCTCCCTCCACCTGCTGGCCACACTCCTTTTAATGCAGCACAGGGTACCGTTGCCCTTCTTGGCCACAAGGGCACATTGATGGCTCATGGTCAGCTTGCTGTCCACCAGCACTCCCAGGTCCTTCTCAACAGAGTTGCTTTCCAGCAGGTCAGCCCCCAACCTGTACTGGTGCATGGGGTTGTTCCTCCCCAGGGGCAGGACCTTGCACTTGGTCTTGCTGAATTCCATGAGGTTCCCTTAGGCCCAGCTCTCCAGCCTGTCCAGATCTCATTGGATGGCAGCACAGCCTTCTGGTGTATCAGCCATTCCTCCCAGCTTGGCATCATCAGCAAACTTGCTGAGGGTACACTCTCCTATCATCCAGGTCACTGATGAATACGTTGAACAGGACTGGACCCAGCACAGACCCCTGGGGAACACCACTAGTGACAGGCCTCCAGCCAGACTCTGGCCCCATTGATCATGACCCTCTGAGTTCTGTTGTTGAGCCAGTTCTCTGTCCACTTCACTGTCCACTCATCCAACCCATACTTCCTTAGCTTGCCTGTGAGGATGCTATGGGAGACAGTGTCGAATGCCTTACTGAGGTTGAGATAGACAACATCCACTGCTCTCCCTTCGCTGACCCAGCCAGTCACACCGTCAGAGAAGGCTATCAGGTTGGTCAAGCATGATCTCCCCTTGGTGAATCCATGTTCACTACTTCTGATAACCTTGTCCTCTACATGCCTGGAGATGACCTCCAGGATGAACTGCTCCATCACCTTTCTGGGGACGGAGGTGAGGCTGACTGGCCTATAGTTCCCCAGGTCCTCCTTCTTGCCCTTTTTGAAGATTGGAGTGACATTTGCCATCCTCCAGTCCTCGGGCACCTCTCCTGTCCTCCACGACCTTTCAAAGATGATGGAGAGTGGATCAGCAAGAACATCTGCCAGCTCCCTCAGGACTCGCGGGTGCATCCCATCGGGGCCCATGGATTTGCGAGGATCCCGTTTGCTTAGGTGATCTCTGACCCAATCCTTCTCAACCGATGGTAAGTCTTCCTTTGTCCCAATTTGTCCTCTCTTCTCTGGGGGCTGAGATGCCTGAGGGCCAGCCTTAGCAGTAAAGACCGAGGCAAAGAAGGCATTCAGCAACTCCAAGTCAACACCAGCCACATAACCAGGAGTTGATTTGTATTATTTGCCTATTTCTAGTTGCCCATTTTTCTCCAACAGGTAGTAAGGAGGAGGTCTTTAAGAACTTATCGAGTTTGTCTCCTAAATCCTTCCCTTTTTTCAGTGTCAATCTGTTAGTGGTGAGCTCAAAGACAATCAGGTGACAAAAGAAAAGATGAATGCTCTTTCAAGCGCAAAACACGCCACCATCAACTGGCACACAACTGCACCAATTTCACTGTACCTTTTCTTTAGCTTGCTCTGCACTTTTAAGCCAAGCCTCACTGCACATATCCACTCCCCTGAGGCTGGCCACATTCCCTAGCATTTACTACTCTTCCCGAATTCACACCACTTGCCAGCTTTTGTTCAGTGTTCACTCTCTCTTCAAGGTCACTAATGAAGAGAAAATTCTCCAAGTCCCAACTACTGTGAAATAATAATGGTTTCATCTGTATAACAAACACAGCCTGCCATCTCTTATTTCCACTCCCTGCCAACCACCTTCTTATAGCTACTATACTGTCTGGGTATGGCACAAGAATGTTAAACAAGAACACCTACTGCCCTGCTCTTCCTTTGCCACCTGTAGGAAAGTGCGCTCTTACCTAGATGAGCATATAAAGTTATTGAAATGCATGGGAAAACCTAGAGAAAAATGGATTCCCCCCCTTAAAGAATGACCACACATTGCACTCTCTATAGCCTACAGAAATTCTACAGGCTGAAGTCTGACCACCTCTGTGGGATTAATGCCTCCCTTGCTCAGAAGCCCTCCACTCTCAGTCAAGTACATGCCAAGAAGCCCTTACCAAGAGAGCCCACTGACACCCCACACCATCCCCAAGGGTCTCATTTAAAGGAGGAATAGTGACAGCTGCTACGTGAGTTCCGATACTTGGAGCAGAGCACCAACATTAAACCAGAGAACTAACTTTACCACTCAGGGTACTCCCTCACACACACACATATATATTATTCTTGGATGAAATGGAATAGCACAGGAGTTAGCAGTATTTAAGAAAGAATCATAGTCAGGAGTAGTGACTAACACCTAACACCTGAGAATTTCAACAAGATAATAAATAATGCTTAGGCCAGACAAGACATTATTTGCAATGAATGCCCCATTGACAAGAACTTCCTAAAAGAATACAAATCAGTAGAACTTCAAGGACTAACAATGGAAACATCTTCCTACAAAGAAGGGTGTGAAGATAAGGGAAGGCCACAAATCAGTCAGCAGCGATAGCAGGAAACATCTTGGCCCAGAACGCACCGAAGCATGGAAACTAGGGGAAAGGTAATTCCAGCAGGGGGATATTGCAACCACCGACTCAATTGAGGGACAAAAGGACTACCCCCACACTCCCCTTGAGCATGCACAGTGATTTTTTTTTTTTTTTAAATAAATTAAAAAAAAAAATAAATCACACTGTACCTTTAAACTTAAGCGGAGAAGATATAGACCAGTGGAAGAAGGGGATGCCCAGCCAGGTCAATGATTACATATTAGATAGGCGTGGTGTGTTACTTTAATGTATAACTGTCAAAAAGGAATTACGGTAGGTGTGCACACTAGGAGGAATTATCCCCCATGCACCTGGTGCCGAATAAAGTAATGCTGGCTCTTTAATACACCCGGTATTAAGGAGTTTTATTCCCGGCTTTTGGTGACAAGGGCAAGGGGGGGTGTTGTGGTTTAGCCCCAGTCAGCAACCAAGCACCACACAGCCGCTCGCTCACTCCCCCTTGGTGGGACGGGGGAGAGAATCAGAAGAGTCAAAGTGAGGCAACTCATGGGTTGAGATAAAGACAGTTTAATAGGGAAAGCAAAAGCTGCGCGCGGATGCAAAGCAAAACAAGGAATTCATTCACTCCTTCCCATCAGCAGGCAGGTGTTCAGCCATCTCCAGGAAAGCAGGGCTCCATCATGCGTAACGGTTACTTGGGAAGACAAACGCCATCACTCCAAACGTCCCCCCCTTCATTCCTTCTTCTTCCCCAGCTTTATATACTGAGCATGACATCATATGGTATGGAATATCCCTTTGGTCAGTTTGGGTCAGCTGTCCCGGCTGTGTCCCCTCACAGCTTCTTGTGCACCCGGCAGAGCACGGGGAGCTGAAAAAGTCCTTGACCAGTGTAAGTGCTACTTAGCAACAACTAAACCACCTCCGCATTATCACCACTGTTTCCGGCACAAATCCAAAACATAGCCCCATACTAGCTACTACGAAGAAATTTAACTCTATCCCAGCTGAAACCAGGACAGGGGGAATGCTGGGACAACCTCCAATTGATCTGCTTCCATGAGAATATGTTTTTGCAGATACAGGGGAGGAAGAAAGCAGGGGTCAGCAGGAGAGGCCAAGACCACAGACAACACTGCAGTTATTTCAAGATTCTTGTGCTTTATGATTGGGAAGCAATGGCTTAGATCTCTCCCTCCACCTCTGTTTCAGAAAAACTTTGCTGTCAGCACTGCCCTTCATTTATTTTCTGAACAGTAGCTTTCTCCAATTTCTTTTATAAATTTTAATTAGTGTATAAAAGTTTTACTGGAGTGTCACTTTGAAACATGTGGTGTCTCTGGTTCACAGACTTTGAAGAAAAAAAGAGAGGTAAGCTACTGTGATAATTGAATCCAGAAGGATTTACGTAACTAGTCACAGATAGAGGAATAAGTAGTTCTTGACTTACCAACAGCTGAAAGGGCTGCTGCAATAGCTATTTAAACCTAAGAAGAATTCAGAAATTCTTCATGCTCTCCCTTTCTTTCCTTAGGAAATCCATAGGGGGATTTCTAAACAGCCACACAGCCATTTAAAGGCTAATTCCTTTTCAACTATGATTAATGACTGTAGGCACTAGAAAGCAACAGGTATCACATTTCAGTCACCAGCCCCTGTACCTCCTGCCACCTGAAGCCTAGCATGCTTTTCCCCCACTGAAGCTTCCATCAAGTTCAGAATTGCATTATGAAGATGTTCCAATTTTCATTTTTTTCCCCAGCTCTCCATCCCTCCCCACACTGAGTCACTTATGCCTCAAGTCACTGAAATTTCCAGAATACGCTTCATTTGGAAGAAAACACACACTGCTCAGATATCCTGCATTACAAACACAGACACCACATGAGTATGGTCCAGCCAAGCACGGTTGAGATCCATCAAGCCCAGAAACAGCTGACACCAGCAGCCTGACACCTCCCCAGTAAACCCTTCCCAGCAACCTGCCATCTAAGAGCTTTCTGAGCTGGAAATTCCATGCCTGGTTTGGTTTATTTGCAAGTAAAATTTTAAAGTCAACTCAGGCCATTTTCATGTAAAAAAAGGAATCTCAAAAGAATAGAGATGGAAATATCCATTAACCAGTTCTTCCTACAAAATAGAAATTGCTTTTGTAAAACTACTTAGTATTACTTGGTTAGAAAATACAAAAAACCTCAAAAGCAAATGTATGTCTCCACACCCACGGCCTTGGCACATCTGGTCAGTCTAAAAAGCCTTCTCCAAGGGACAGTTAAAACAGATACTGAGAAACACACCTTAGAATACATGGCTACGTAACTTAATTTTTCACACCATCAGGCTACAAGGAAGAAAGTAGGTTTTCCTTTTGTTATTTTGTCACATCTGAACTGTTTGGTACTATTTTTGTGGTACACCACAAAAAGATTTTGATATTTTTGACACACATTTCAGGCATCACCTAACGGCAGGCTTTCGAACGCGGTTTCTATAAGGAAGCCTTCACCATCTGTATGCAAATCTTATGTTACTGTAAACAGTCGCACTTCTAGAGCAAACTTTGTTTCCTGGCACTGATAATAAGTTCAGCCACCTAATACTAAACACTTGCTAGTGTATGCCTTGCCAGCAACATCAGGCAGTAGGGGAGAAGGAACACTAGATGAGGTTATTTAGGTAACTTTCACATCCTACAGAACATACAGTTTACCTTTCCAATTTCAGAAGCCCAGGAAATGGAAATCTGGTTTGGCACTGCTGACGACAACCTAACTAGAGATGTTACATTCAAGGGACGCCCAGGTCGCTTCTGTTCAATTCCATTTTTTGGCGGTGGAGCATAGCCCTATGGGAAGAAAGGACAATGAAAGCGTTACCATCTCCCTGCTGTACTCTGAAACCCGCTGCAACAGACTTGTTAGTTTTAAACGGGTCTATGGGAAGCAGGTAAACCTAGAGGCTCTCTAGGCTGGAGACTAAGTTCTACACTTATTCTGAGAAACATTAGTCTTTGACAGTCTAATACCATAAGTAAACCACAATTTTAAAGCATTTTCTGTTTTAAAGTGGTTTTGCAGAAGTGCTGAAAAGGTAGAAGAGAATGCTGTTTTGGTCCAGGTAAGTTTACTGGAAGATAAAAAAAACACCAACCAACCAAAACAAAAACAAAACCCCACAATGTTAGTGCTTTATCCTTTTTTTCCCCCCACCCCACTGAAAGAGAGAACATTGTAAGGATACAGCCTTAGTGACAAACACAGCAAGTCATGAAGAGTGAATTCAGTGTTTCACAGCCAGAAAACACTGATTCTATTTAAGAAAAAAATAAAGTCTTGTTCCAACAACTCCACATCTCCTTGGTGTCTGCTTTGCCTCATATCAACTATACCCAGCCCCATTGGCAACAGGTCATTACCTGCCAAGGCCCCTGAGGAAGAGCTGTATGTGGAATATCAGCTGTATTTAAGAGCTAATAGGCTTTGCTGTTGTCTGCAGAAACAAAATAAACTAGGTTTCTTTTGGTAAAATAAATTACCAAGTTTATTTTTGGTTGCTCAGCTTTGAAGAATTCCATAACCAAGACCGCTTTTCTCTGTAGTTTTATCTCCTACATGACATGTGCGAATTGAATCAGGAGCAGCCTGGTTCCCTTTTGCTTCTAGGCCAGCACACACCCTCCAGCATATCGTGAGGAAGAAGTACTTGTGCTTTGTGAAGGAGCACATGGCCTAACTGCAGCTTATTTATCTTGCCCTATGTCTGTCACTATGAAAGCAAGCCAGTCTAACAGGAGCTCTGAGAATCTCTGTTCTGAGCTCACACAGACAGCCTGCAGTCCACTCATCTCAGAAACTCATCCTGTACCAGAAGGATGCCAATAAAAGATTGCAGCCCTATGTCTTGCACAGAACTGACTGCCAGATTTCATTTGGTGGTGTTCTACGCAAGAAACTCTCCCAGAAAGGCTATGCTGGAAAAAACACACACACATATATATTTTTTTACCCAGAGAAACACACACATTCACAGCCTAGTACTTGGAAAAAGAGTTACTTTGAAAGACACTAAGACTGGAAATAAAAAAACAGAAATAAACAGCCTCTTCCACCCGCTAGTCAAGTATACCATAGGATAATCACTGCCTTTAATCCAAGGAGGACTTGATAATTGTCACATCATTTCTGAGGTTTCCGAAGCAGCTCTGTTACTAGCCCATACGTTTCACCTGACAACCAAGCCCTGGCTGTGCCTCACCACTGCCCTTTATTAATTTCACACAGGACTCTTGCTTGCAGTGACAGAACAGGGACTCAGAGCTTCTACAGGCAGGTCTGCCAGGCCAGAGTGGCAGAGAGCAATTGCTGAAGAACTCTAAAATGGTTCTCACCCCAGATGATGAGTGACCCAGTAGCTATCAGAAACCTTAACACGTGTGCAGAGGCAGCAGATAAATGTGAAATTGTCAGTAGTCCCCATACAAAAGAATGAATGATTTGCCATTTCTTTAATCAGACATAACAGCTGCAGCCATTTAGAGAGTATATATCCCAATTGCTTTGCTGTAGTAGGCCTTTCTCTACTATGGTGACTTTATAATGAGGTTATGCAGAGGAGCACACCATCCCTGCAATGTTTAGGAGAGTATTTTCACACATACTGTACCAGCCACAATAATCCTCCAACCTAAAATGAAGCTGCCTTGCTTTCAAGAGAGCAAGGATGCACGTTCTCTTACATTTCCCAATTTTTTTCTTCCTTTTTTTAAGAGACAGGCTCTGCAGTACACATACTTCATTCCAGTCAAGCTTTTGATGTTTTCTTCCACAGAGCAACGATATTGAGATCAGATTCAGTTTTCTACTCCTAGAACACTTCAAAAACCTTCCCTTCCTAGCCTTCCAGGACTTCGGTAAAGAGCATTCTGCTTGCCTACCACAGCCAGCACGGTCTAGCACTGTTTAGCTGGGCTGCCAATTCTAGTGGTTATCAAGTGCCTACATTATTTGGGTCTTTAAGTCTTCCACGCTTCTTGCGAGAACCATATTAGTCAAAGCAGGTAGAATCTGAAATAGCCAGAAAATATATCAACAGAAAGTGTGACTGCTCTTCTATCTGGCTAGTTCCAACCTGACATATTTGATTTTGTCCTTTGAAAGAGACCTGTGGTGGTCTATGGAGGTACCCTGAGAAGAAAAGTTACCTTTTTGGACTTTTGTGTTTTGTCTCGCCTACAAGAGAAGTCACCAGGAGAACCACCTGCTCTAGTACATGATGTACAAAATCCTGGTTACTTGCCAAGGAACCAGCATGCAAGGCTCTACATTTACTCCTTGTAAGTCAGAACCAACACTATAAAAGGGGGACACAGATAGTTATAGGAATACAAGAAAACACCATGTTAACATGAGTTGGCACAACCTGAAGCAGTACTGGCACACTGGCAGCATTTTTCTGAAGTTTCTGGTAAGGATTGCAGCCAAGGAGATGACCAAGAATAATTTACAGCCATCTGCAGCGGCATGAACTGCTATACCAGGGAAAGACATAACAGTACTCACTTAACTGTACAAGTTGGCAATAGAGGCTGGCATCGCTGATTAATGACCTAACACCAACACTGAGTTGGACAATAGCGGTCTTTGAGGCAAAGAAGTTATCTTACATTTCCTGCAAGAGAAAGGAACCACCAGAGGGATGCAGGCAGTGACCAAATCAACAAAAAAATGCTTGCAGGAACACTCGGACTGAGACTATATCCGTCATTCAGCTCATATTGAAGGAGAGGAAAGGAAGTTGCCAAGATAATAGTTATTTGTTCACTTTCTCACCTAAAGTTTCTGCTGAACAGATTAAAGAATCACCTTATGATGTGCAGGAAGAACCTAAAGGACTTAGATCTAAAGCAAAGCAACAATCCAAGATTACAATTTTTGCTATGACTGTGACATAGGTTGTGCACGAAATGGATAGCATAACAAAGCATAGCAGGGTGTAAACTACATTAGCAAGACTGAGAACCAGCAGACATTGACAACCCCAGGATAACATCACACCCAATTCTTTTTGGTGGGTTGCTTAAAGAAAGGAAGACAATCTGCAGAAGAAAGGAGAAAACCCTCAAGTTTAATCACAGAAAACATAACTGGCATTTGCAGGAAATACTGACCGGAAAACATATGAAAGAAATCCTCTTACACACTGAAGACAGACAGAAGAACAGTGATGCAATGGTTAAAGAAGTAGAGGGAAGAGAAGCAAGAGTGTCTCATTTAGTGAGATGAGGCAAATGAGTAGAGGCAAAAAAAAAAAGCAGTCATGGTTGCATGTGGCAGGAGGGAAGGTACAGGACAACACATCTGACACACCAAGAAGGTGACAAACATTCTGAAAAAGAAGTTCCACACCTCCTCTCTCCACACAGCATTTTTCCAAACCCACTGCTGAAAAAACACCTCTGTACTACTACTTTTTCCATCTTCTATAGCTTCCAAAACTATTTCAGAATGGGTTGTGTAAGAGTTTCTCTCTGTTCTGTTGTACAGAGATTTTTCTCCAGAGAAAACAAAATCCCTGGAAATATCCAGAGATTTTTTCAAGAATAATGAGAGTGCTTTTCCCTTTTTGTATACATTCAAGCCTTGAGGTGACCCTGCCTACGTACTAACTTTTGCAACATTAGACACCAGTAAAGTGTATGACTGCCAACGCTGTTCTTTTCCAGTATCAGGAAATACTAGAATGCTAGGAACCCTAAAACATGTCTGTTCTTCATCCCTGCAATGAGTTCTGCTCTAAGCAGACAGACGCAGAGCAGCATTCAAACTTGTACACCAGAAGGTGATACCATTCCCTTGTAACAAGAAGGAACTCAAGCCAATAGCAAATATAGATAGCTCAAGCAGTGAGGGTTACTATCAATCGAGTTAAATAAACTCAGTTTGAAGACCTACAAGGAGGATTCCACGTGCAGACACTGGTTCGTTTTTGACATATTTTGTTGTGTTAACTGTGCTAAAACACAATCCACGCAGGAGCTGTAATGTGATTAATAGTAGTAATGGCTATCTCACACAGCAAATGTACAAACCATATGCTTAACATTAGTAACTAGAGAAATTTAAGTGATGATAATAAAAAAAGCTTGATTGTTTTAGCAAGCTAACATTACGGGGGGACAGGGACTGGGGATGACCCCAAAACACCCACAAACAAAACAAACACCACACACACCCCAAGTCACAAAGAAGTCAAACACATACAAACAAGCTTACCGGCAATGGAAACAGCTTCCCATTTACTTTAATACACAAACTATTAGGGTAATTATCTTCTTGAGGGCAGCTTGTCTCTGCTAGGCATAACCTATATTCCCCAAAAGAGAAAGCATCATTTTCAAGCGTCACCACATTCGTATGTCCCCACAAACATCTAGACTTATGTTAAACTAACCAATTAAGAAGTTATAAGAGAACACTATAAAAAAAGGTACCTTAGCTGAACTTGGACTGTGTAATCTCTCCTGCCCCCTGGCAAAAAGTCCCTGTGACAAAAAGAGGAGGAAAAAGAAAAAAAAAGTACCCATTTAGACAGCAGATATCATTCCAGTCAGATGCAGAAAGAACTGGCATGCCTGCCCCAACATCACTAACTTTGCTCTTATTTGACTTTTACTGAGCTATGAACAAGTCTTACGAGCGACACCTCTGTTTAGCTACTGCAAGTTAAGCAGGACTTAAGGATCAGCATCCTCTGTCAGGAGTTTATAGCAACAATAAAGTATGATGTTGCCAGAGAGGAAAAAACCCTATGAATTCTCTTGGCTTACACCACAGATCTTGCAACATGAACCCTGGGACAAGAGATAAACGCAGCCTTCCATTCCTGCAGCCAAGAAACATGCAGGGAAGACAAGCTTACCACCTCTCTAGTCACAATTATTTGGAACCAAGTAACTGTTAACTCTTTAGTGGTGTAGGATTTATCCCAACTGCACATAAATTCTGTGCCCAGTAGTTCCTGAAGAAAACAGAACAGATAAACTCAGCATAACTTCAGTGAGGATTATCACTCTGCATCTGCAAGCTTTTATGATGCATAAAATAAAACAAAACCCCACACTTTCTCCTGAAATTTTGCAAAAGTTTACCCATGCTATGCCACACTTACTCCTTACCTGGAAATACAGATTTCTCTGACCTGCTGAGGTGTTAAAGCAAAGATAAAAAACTTCTCTTGGAACCTCTGAATACTGCTCTGTACTAGAAAAACAAGCAAACAAAAAAAAAAAAAAAACACAAAACAGAAGAGGTTTAACCATGGTGATTGAAGTCATTGATTAAAACAGGATCTGCAATTGAGTTTTTCCTGTAACAAGGCATAAGTCACTTTATATAATCAAATTGTGGTCGAACTGCATGTAACCGTCAACACGAAAGCAATGGAACAAATCATTCATTCAACTATATTCAGATGGCTTAATATCACGTTATACTTCAGTACTAAAGCAGCTTGGCAAGCCGCATTATAATCCTTTCTCCCAAGGGAGAAAGGTTCAAACCGTCACACAACAAGATACAACACCAGTTACCTGATGAAAAGAGTACCACAGAGATTATGTTTACAACTATTTTAGTGTACTGCAAGAAGAGAACATGCACCAGAAGTTATTAATGGACAGCTGGAAATTTACTCAATTCAGAAACAGCTAAAGGTAACCAAGCCTTTGGGGAGGAAGGAAGGGAGCACAACCCCTAATATGCCAGAGAAGCCAGCTAGATTTCACGTCTGAGAATTACCCCTCAGTGGAATTTAGCAAAAAAATAAATACAACTTTCATATCAGAATCCTACTTATCTGTCAGTGATGGGAAGCAGTAATATTTTAGTATTAAGGGTTCACAGTACGCACATGTTACTTTTCTACTTTGTCAACTTGAAAAGTTAAAAATCTTGACCTGAAATAAAGGTAGACTGGACTTGTCCAACAGTTTAAAGTAACCAGCAAGGAGGACAAATGTAAAAATAGCACAACTAAACCAGACAAGTTTGGAAGCACTAGACTCTCCTGTACACAGTGACATTCAGAGAATATGATCTCTATGCCCAGAAAACACACACAAAAAGGACACAAGCATGAAATAGAACCCAGGTGGAGCAAACACGCACACCAAGTTCCTCAAGCAATTCAAAACAGCTACATTGTGCATACATGCACACATACACACACACCAGACAGCATTTTATATTTTAAAATAATACTTGAACACATGTAAAAGATCATGGAAATATTGTTATTGAATTGAATGTGGGTTAAAACTAAACCGCACACCTACACCTGCTCTCATGTTCTCATATTAGCACAAAATACCACCTACACTCATCCCTTTTAGAGTCGCAGTGAAGCAGACTATACTCCTAGCTCTCTGATCCATTTGATTTCTGAATCCTTAATTCTCAAACACAAGACCTTGGTTTTTTCCATGTCCCAATCACCCCAGTCTACTAATGGGGACTACAAGCTACACATATCAATCTAAAAATATTAAATAAAGCCTCATTTCCAAATTTGCTCATGAATCAATGTTAGAGTGATTTTCAGCCAATATTCATATCCTTCTAATGTCAGAAGGGCCCATTATTTGCACATTAAGCCATTCCTCACATCTCATTTCCCCACTCCTCCTCACACAGATCTGAGTTGTAGCTCTGGCTGCTGCCATCTTCAGGTACTGTGCTCTGGAAAGAATTTGAAGGCAAGTACTCAGTTAAATTAACCTTGTCCCCATCACCCATGTCACAGAATCATAGAATGGTTTGTGTTGGAAAGGACCTTTAAAGATCATCTAGTCCAACCCCCCTGCAAAGAGGAGGGACATCTTCAACTAGATCAGGTTGCTCAAAGACCCCTCCAACCTGACCTTGAACACTTCCAATGATGGGGCATCCACAACTTCTGAGCAACCCATTCCAGTGTCTCACCACCCTCATCGTAAAGCACTTCTTCCTTATGTCCAATCCAAATCTACCCTCCTTCAGTTTAAAACCACTGCCCCTTGTCCTGTCACTACAGGCCCTGGGGAAAAGTGTCTCATTATCTTTCTTAGAAGCCCCCTTTATATATTGAAAAGCTGCAATAAGGTCTCCCCAGAGCCTTCTCCTCTCCAGGCCAAACAACCCCAACTCTCTCTCTGCCTTTCCTCGTAGGAGATGTGTTCCAGCCCTCTGATCATTTTCGTGGCCCTCCTCTGGACCCACCCCAACAGGTCCATGTCAGGCTCTGGGGTCCCCAGCACAAAAGTGTTACAGGACTAGATAATCCTCGCTCCCACGAAGACTGGGCAACATGCAAAGAGCCTACAGTCTTCAAAGGAAAGAGGAATCTACATGCAGCTCTAATAACAGTGACACCCCTAAGGAAGAGTTCTTCTTTCAGGTTAAAAAAAGGATCATTTCCAAAGTTGAGGAAAACAGCTGTTCAGGAAATTTCTAGCATATCACCACCACATCTAGATATCACTAACCAGAAAAAAAAGGTAACTCCACGGCAGAAATATAATGCAGAGCACATGCTGCATTATATGGGACAGAGTGACTTATGTGGCTGGCAACCGATCTGGTTAGCTATGAGCCAACAGGTGTCACATAATACAGAACAATTCAGGAAGCTAGTTAAGATACTCAGCTACTGCACTCAGTGAACATAAGGAGGAGTTAGCCAGGACATCGTGGCACTGACAGATTATCTTTGTAAAGGTAATGGCAGCATGAGCCACAGAGCTGTCCAACACCACAGAAGCTGTTGTACCAATACACGGGTTCAATAGTAAACTCTTCTTGAGCACGGTAGCATGACACACAAAGGTGACAACAGGCATTATAAATAATGCTTTTTAGTAATATTTGCTGCTTTAGCATACTGGAGGATGACCAATCATCTGTATATGCCTCGCTGAGGTAAAGTCACAGCCTAAAAGACTTTCAGTTTCAGTTAAGAAGCTAAAGTGTTTAAGAGGACGCAAACAGCTTGCGAAATGTTGAAGTGTTTCTAAGCAATATTATTAAATACATAGGGAACATTTTCTACTGTGTACAGTAAGACAGGCTGACCTTCAAGACAGAAAACAATGTATTTCCAAATAAATACGTTTAGAAGTGAGGCATTTGAGGAAGTTAAACTGAGGTTTCAGGTTATTTGGCAGACAAAGGTCCACTCTACATTTTCAATTAGAGTATGGCAACAACCAATAGGCTGAGAAAACCATCATTAAATTGAGTACAACACTGATCATTTGTTGCACAAAGTATCTATTTCAGTGCCAGATGCAACCTGCAGAATTGTTGCAGCGAGATAAACACAAGCTAACAAACTTGTTCTCCTTATGTTGTTGCAACTTATTCATTACTGACCCTGAAATTCTTTTCCTGTTGGCCCTGACAGATGTGTTCCTCACTTGTACCAGGCAGAGACTTCAGCTCCAAATCTTTCAGTCAAAAGGAGGTTCAGACTTGACATTTGGAAACATTTCTTTACCGAGAGGGCAGTCAAACCCTGGAGCAGGCTTCCTAGAGAGGTGGTCAATGCCCCAAGCCTGTCAGTGTTTAAGAAGCATTTGGACAATGCCCTTAACAACATGCTTTAACTTTTGGTCAGCCCTGAAATGGTCAGGCAGCTAAATGATCATTGCAGGTACCTTCCAACTGAAGTATTCTACTCTATTATTTAATAGTCAAAAGACAGATCTTTAATCATGTAACATTTATAGAAGAGAACACTTTTCTGAAGCGTGGCTTGGCACTTTTGGGGACAAGTGGTGGAAAGGACAAGGGTAGAAGAGAAAAGGGAAGGGAGTTTCCACTTTTCCCCATGCAAAAAGCCATTTAAGTCCGGACTTAGTACTGTCATAAGCAACACATTTCATTAATTAAGTGACCTGCAGAGCTATTAAACACTTACCTAGACTTGTAGGTTTTATGAGCACATCAAGCACATCATAGAAAGGTAGGCTTTTCAGTTGAACATCGGGATGAACGGGTGGAATCGGAGGGGATGGCTGCTGCATCTCGAAGTGGGGCTTAGTGTCTTGGAGGAGCACAGAACTGACAGGCGAGGAAGGAGACTGAGGCGTGACTGAAGTAGAAGGGAGTGGGTGAATGCCAGCAACAGCCAAGTCAGGCTCAACAGATGAGCTACTGTCCAAATTGAAAACCGCAGGTTTTATAGCTGATAAGTCTGAAAGTCCTTCAATCGTCCTTGGGTACCGACGCCTATAGAGTTCTCGGATTTTTATCTGAACTGCTGGGCTGCAGCCGCTCTTCAGTAAGTGCAGTGCCCTCATCAGGAGGTCATGTTTCCGCCCGCTTTTATTACGTCCAGCAAACCCCAACAACACTTGTAGTTCAGAAACACGAAAACTTGATATCATATTCTAGAAAGACAAGAAAGAAGCACAGGTGAACCAACAGTACCCTATTTAGGCCTTTTTGAGAAGCATGGTGAAGCATCTGAACTTCCATCAGTCCAGTTTCACGCTTGCCATATTAAGAACTACCCATACCCTTACCTGACACAAGGGTACAGTTAAAGCTAAGAAACAAAGTGTCCAGGATCAAGGTTCAGTTTGGTCATGTTACTGATTTCAAAGACTTCTAATTGTTTCCATGCTCAAACAATAGCAATAGCAACATCTTAATGCAACCCGTGCAGTGCTATCTTAAATTCACAGGCAGAAGTGTGAGCTCTAACATAAAATATGTCTCACTTCATGAAACAAACAACAAAAATCAGATGAATCATTATTATCACCTGTCTTCCAACACATTTTAAGAAATAAAATAAGCAACTGTTTAAGTTCTGCAGAGTTTATTCTAAAACATCCTTTATATCGGGCAACATGTTAAAAACATGCACAGACAGACAGGCACATCAGGTTTCACTCTTGAAAGGACAGCACAGCAAGGTGGACACTTTTTAAAAAGCTACATTATATCATACTAACAAACTGTTTAACCAACATAATTGATTCTTCTAGAACATCACAGAAAACTTCCTGTCCTTTTCATATCACATTCTGGTACAAGGATCTCTTCAAAGGAAATAATACTGTTTACTTGGTTATCAGAGTTAGTTCAATCCTGTCTTCCACAACTATGAAGCTCATAAACAGAAAGATTCTCATTTTAAAAAAATAAAACGAGAAATAAAAAAAGCCCACTATGCAAGAAGAAGCAATCTTCTCCATCCATTACTACAAATGAGTAACTTAGTATAGGCACATCATCTCACAGTTTTGTGAGCAAGCTCTCTTTTCAGAGAGAGATAAAATCATCCAGAATTCTTCTAAGCAACTTCCTTCGCATTTCTGTGGGACTCTTCCACTGTAACAAGGAGAGTAAGTTTTAAAGATGAAAGAACATCCGACTTCAATCTGTACTGCTGTACCGTACCAACTCCAGGCCCGAGGACTGGCAGGCAAAGGCCCTAACAGAAAGTATGAAGTAATAGACATCTAGGATGATAAAAGAGATTTTTAAAACCAGTTCAAAAGTACATTGTTGACTTTTAAATAGTATTCCAATATACAACATTTAAAGCTTTGGGCATTGATTTCAGAGGGGATACAACTCAAGACACAATGTTTTGGGTTCACCTTCCCTAACCCTTACTATACAGTTACAGCATTTACACCTCAGCTGAAGTTTTAACACAGCTATGCTACAACCACGCAGTCAGCCACCGAGAAGTCGTCTGAACTCCCCCTGTGCCCCTAGCTGCTTGCTCCCTGTTCTCTCCTTTATGTTGAGAAAATTGTTTTTTACAGTAAGACAGATGAGGAAATTGAGCCAGATGAAAACTGAACTTGTGCTGTTACAAGACAGCAGGAGCAAGCGGCCAGGACCTGCCTTTTCAAGGACCACATTATTCATGCATATCAAAACAACCATCTAAAATACTGTGGTAGTACTCTCATCAGGCACACCCTTTCCTCATTGTTGAGGGGATGAGGTTATCCTATTTCAGATACTGAATTTCAACATTTCCAGACAGCCAGTTTGGGTACGGCGAAGTCACGCTATAGTCACACCACATAAAAGAGAAATTATGTTAAAGATTATACTGACATTCAAGAATTTACCGAGAACTTCATGTTACATGCTTCCATGGATAGTTGCATAAGCTTGACAGCAATGTCAGCTCCTTTATTTCAGATGCAGGCAGTAAGCATTATTCTGGATTCCATCATCAGAATGCAAATGAATAAAATTATCCTTTATAGTAAGATTAAGAAAATGGCATGTATACTGTCTATTACCCTGCCTGCTGCCTTCTGTGCATTCCTGCAAGTTAATCAAGGTGAAATGTGCAGTCAAACATGCCTTGAAATAGCTAATGTTTTAGTGGAAATTCCACAAACTAGTATTTTGTTACAAGATGGATTTCATTTTATTAGAACACACAGGCTGACTTCAGTACCATAGTCAGCAAGATTTTAAATTGACACCTCCATTAAAAATGCTTGGGAGTATATAAAAAAGTTTTGTCCATCAACACAAAAATCTTACATATGCTTTTGAAAGAAGTCTTGCAAAAACTGAGTTCTACTGGAAGTAATTAAACAATGGCATTTAAAAAAAAAAAAAAAAACAAAAAAACCAAAAACATTTTCCCCCTAAAGCTGATTCTACATTCCCTTTAAGGCAACAACCACCACGTGCATGAAAACACAGCTAGTCCAATCTACACGTTTTAGCTTATTATTCCATTTACAGCTTTATCAAAGTGGACAGTTGTTATAATCAACAAGGTTTTATGGAGGCATAACATACACTTATGAGCATTTATACTCACTGTGCAAGACAGATATTAATTCCAACAAATCCTACCAAGTTATTTTCTTTTGGGGTTCCAGCAATACTGCAGAAGGCTGCAGCCTAGCTATTAACATGCTTTTCACCTCATTAAGATTAGACATTCAAGTTGTGTCATGTAAATGCCATCAATTTTCTCTTAAGAAGAGTTCTTTTCAGCTGCACAGCCCAATAAAAAGCTTTTTTAACAAAGAAGACCAAAGCCATTTTATTTTTAATGTTGACAGAACTTCAAGGAAGGAAATCAGACTGGATAACTGAAGTACTTCTACATTCCAGAAACACTCTTTCCTTTGAAATTCAAACTTGAAGGTCACAAGAAGTTTCACAGGGTTTTTTGTTTCTTATTGTTGAACTATAGCAACCATGATTCATAAGCAGAAATATTGTTCTAAAGCATTAAGCCGTAGGCGTATCTGGAATGGCATTCATTTCACAGGGATGATGATCTTAAGGAGCCCAGGAAATGCTGACATGCCACTCAAATTAAGGGGAGGCATGTTTCAGAACAAAGGGATCAAACATATCTCTCAAACAAGAGGTACGTGATTCTCCACACTCCCCCTGACAAAGCCACCTGCAATTTTAACAGTCACTGTACTTATATATATATAATTTTGAACCCTGCACTTGAACCTGCAGAAACAATTCAAGTCAACTCCCAAGTTCTAGTCAGTCTCCACCTAAGAGCTCTGCTTCAGCCCCACTGGCTGCAAGACATTTTCTGGCATGTCTGAAGGCTATAGGGAAGGGACACACCAAGGACCAACCCAACAAATCCTCACTCCTGACTGTTGTGGCTTAGCCAGCAACTCAGCCCCACACAGCCACTTGCTCACTCCCCCACTGGCAGGATGGGGGAGAAAATCAGAAGGGTAACGCTTGTGGATTGAGATAAGAACAGTTTAATAATTAAAATAAAACAATAACAACAACACCAGCAACAATAATGCAATGGAAAGGAAAACAATGAGAGAGGCACAAAACCCAGGAAGGGGGAATGAACAACCAAAACAAACAACACATAACGCAGCTGCTCACTGCCCCAACACCACCAGTCCCCAAGCCACAACCACCCACACACACCCCAACTGCCCCGGTTAATATACTGGTCATAGCATCACATGGTATGGAATGAACATCCCATTGGCCAGTTGGGGTCAGCTGTCTTGGCTGTGGCCCCGCCCCTCCTGGCCTCTTGCCCATGTGGCAGAGCATGGGAAGCTGGAAAGGTCCTTAACTAGTATAGGCACTACTTAGCGACACTGAGCCGCTACTTAACAGCAACTAAAGCATCAATGTGCCATCAGTACTATACCAGCTACAATGAAGAGAATTAACTCTATACCAGCCAAAACCAGCACACTGACTTTAAGCCCTTTTCTGGACACTCATAGCAGAGAAGCACATTTGTGACATATTTTGCAATAAATTGCATACATGCTGATTTATAGCAGGCTAAAAATGTGTAATACTGGTAAGAAAGAGCAACTTGTGCCTTGGGATAGCTGAGGACCTGTATGCTGACCCTAAAGACAAATATAAATGTATTGTGGAAACTGATGGAACAACAGATAAAGAACTGCAAGTCCTGGGAAGGAACGAAGATGTCACTAGTTAAATCTGTATAAGTACGTACAGCAAGGCAAGAGCAGCTCTGAGGAACACACCAGCTGGCGCACACAGCATGACCATCAGGTCCTCAGTATTACAGGGATTTTTTCATTGGACTAACTCTAGCCTGGCTCCTAAATTAGGCATTAGTCAAAGTTGCATGCACTTAATTAACAGTGAAAATCCTAAATCAAATACTTGCGTTCATTTCACAAGACACTGAAAACAAAACTTGACCCATTTCACTACAACCTAATTTTTTTAACTACCATAAACTACATTATCTCCTTCCTCTCCCCCATCAACGTATCTCAGCATGATCATTAACTGTTAACTATTCTAGATACAACAAACTTTTAAGGTACCACAATAAGCCTCGCTGGTCTGAAAAACTGAGTATACATCTAGAAAGAACAGGGAAATAATGTACAGATACAAGATAACAGTATATTATCAGAGGGTATCTTATTTAATATACTCAATGTTAACTGCAACCTAAAGATTGCTACATCACCAACAAACTTCTCAATATCTATTCTGTCCATCATTTCAAGTTTATACCAGATCAACATGTGGAACTTGATTTCTACATCAAACCCCCAAACTGGTCAGCACATAGAAAAAATGTTATTAACACAGCTAAAATAAAATAGAGTACAACAGAGTGTTTGGCAACAGGCTTAAGATGACACATGAAAATACTCTCAGTGTTTTCTTCTTGGCTAACAATTTAGCACTAAGCACTGCTTTACCTGGTAAACAGACAGACACTGCCCATTCAGATGGGAAAAAAATAAAGCAAGAGGAGTAGAAAGCCACCAAGTCTGGTATGAGCGAGAGACCTGCTACGTACAAGAATGAGACTTCAACTTCTGTGTTTTAATATGGTATCTGAACCATACTGCTCTTCACATTTCACAGAATGGTAGGGGTTGGAAGGAACCTCTGGAGATCATCTCATCCAATCCCCCTGCTTGAGTAGGGACACCTAGAGCAGGGGGCACAGGACCGCATCCAGGCAGGTTTTGAATGTCTCCAGGGAAGGGACTCCACAACCTCCCTCAGAGCAGTGGAACAGGCTGCCATCTCCCTCACAGGAAAGAAGTTTTTTTCTCATATTGAGGTGGAACTTCCTATGTTCCAACTTGTGCCCATTGCCCCTTGCCCTGTCATTGGGCACCACTGAAAAGAGTCCAGTCCCATCCTCTTGACACCCACCCTTTAGACATTTATAAGCATTGATAAGATCCCCCCTCAGTCTTCTCTTCTACAGGCTGAACAAACCCAGGTCTTTCAGCCTTTCCTCATGAGAGAGATGCTCCAGTCCCCTGGTCATCTTCATAGCTCTCTGCTGCACTTGCTCAAGCAGTTCCCTGTCCTTGAACTGGGAGGGCCCAAAACTGGACACAGTATTCCAGATGCGGCCTCACTAGAGCAGAATAGAAGAGGAGGATAACCTCCCTCCACCTGCTGGCCACACTCCTTTTCACACACCCCAGGGTACCGTTTGCCTTCTTAGCCACAAGGGCGTATTACTGGCTCAGGGTCAACTTGCTGTCCACCAGCACTCCCAGGTCCTTCTCAACAGAGCTGCTTTCCAGCAGGTCAGCCCCCAGCCTGTACTGGTACATGGGGTTGTTCCTCCCCAGGGGCAGGACCTTGCACTTGCTTTTGTTGAATTTCATCAGGTTCCCCTGGGCCCAGCTCTCCAGCCTGTCCCGGTCTCATTGGATGGCAGCACAGCCTTCTGGCATATGAGCCACTCCTCCCAGCTTGGTATTGTCAGCAAACTTGCTGAGGGTACACTCTATCCCTTCATCCACATCATTCATGAATACATTGAACAGGACTGAGCTCTGAGCTCTGTTGTTCAGCCAGTTCTCTATCCACCTCACTGTCCACTCATCCAACCCACACTTCCGAAGCTTACCTATGAGGGTGTTATGGAAGACAGTGACATTTGAATCACATGACTTCAGTACTGGGTGTGCAAGATCAAAAATTAAAAGTGGAACTTATTTTCAGAATCTATAAACCCTGATTTTCCAGTAAATTGTGTAATCTTCCCTTCCACATCAGACTTATGAGCCCACTCCCATCTCTTCCCACTAAAATGAGATTATTGCCACAACAGCCATGAAACTGATCACTAGCATCACATAAATTAGTTTTGGTACATGCATATTTATTTGCCTATAAAGAACTCCCCCCCCAATAAAGATGGAACTAACACATTACTTCAAAACCCCATTAAATACAAACTATGAGGCTGAAGCTGTTACTTTCTAAACTATGGATCTGCAGTGTTTCAAGGCATGCACTCTGTATCACTTGTTTCCAAATTAGTCAGGATGCCACCAGAAACACAGGGGACCCAAGAAATCTCTCACTCACTCCCCTTCAGTCATAATATATAACCTATCCTCTTATCTGCAGTATTTTGCTGTATGCAAACCATATCTTCAAGCCAAATCTCAGGAAGTTCAGAATTTGTTGGGAGCCAGAATCATTTTTCTCACAGATGGCTCTCGGAAGGAGCTGTAGTTCCCTACTTCCGGGCCAATTCTGTCCAAAAAAATGTGTTTACATGCCATCTCTGGCCTCCACACCAGACTACTGACTTCTGTTCCAAGTCTGTCTATACCTGTGTAATCCCTTTGACATTCATCGGGCTGCCCGTGAGTGAGGATTATGGATAAAAGTATGAGTCATGTTTAAAAACACATCTGTGAAGAGCAAGTCTGGAAAGCGTTTCTCAAAAATACAAGATAGATAAAGTTGTGCTCACCACGTCTTCTCAGCAACTCCCTGATATTGCAGAAACTGGTGACCTACAGATTTCAGTAAACACCACTAACTAATTAAGGGTTAGTCTGAAGGTCTGGAATGTCCTTAAACTGGACATTTTGACCAATATCTTGAAGAGCAGTGACTGTGGTTACGGCTACTTCCGAATCCTTTAACAAAACAAAAGTTTTCCAAAAGGCACGATGTAACAGCAGGTTCCTTTGAGTCTCTTGTTTTCTTTCACTACAGCCTCTCAGTTATAACCCTTTGGTCACAGCTCCCCAGAACTTTTTCCCTGAAGATCCAGAGGATGGCAGGGATGGTACTAACAAATATTAAAACGATCCTTTGTCCCGAGAATAGAAAAATGCTCCCCCTGCATGTTTCCCTCAAAAACAGGATTTAAGACACAACTCTGACCTCCTGCCTTTAGTCAGTCCTTAACGATTTACTAAAATAAATTCAGCTTTCCAAATTGCCCTAGTGGCCTTTTATAAGGCAGGTAGAGATCACGTACTACAGGAAATTGTACTGGGGGGGAGGTAGGTGTGTCTTCTTTGGCCAAAAGCAGGAAGAATTGGTTGTCTGGGGGGGGGGGAACCACACACAACTTAAACCTGCAAACCAAGTGCCTGGTATTCAAGCAGACACATTCAAATGCATACTCTTAAAAGAAAAAAGTCAGTAAAGGCCTTGAAGACATGAGGCAGTCTATTCTATTCTCTTCCAAAAAAAATACCTAGAGCTTTCCCCAAATAGACCATGAATTATCATCAGCCAGATGTTGAACATTTAGAGAAGCTCCAGACTAACAGATTCATTTCACAGGCACTCCAGTTTACAAATAGGATAAATGGGAACATCAAAAGACATTTCTTCAGACTAGTATTTTTTTTTTACTGATACCTATTCTTTTGAGTGACGAGAGGGCACTCCTGTATTTGGACTAAAACCTAGTTCCCTTCCCCCCCCATACTTCCTGTGTTACTTCTGGCAAGCAACTCAAGTGCATATGTAATTTCAAAGGTATTTAGGTACCCAATTCCTAGACAGAGTCTATCAATACTTATGCATCTCTAGATAAGTAATTATAGTGCTTTGGAAAACACGGATCATAGCTCCGGCTCAAGCCTGGAGAAAAGAAGCTACACTAAGAAGAGTTACCTCTGCTACAAAGTTAACACTGGAGGTTTAGCCACCTATATAGCTACACTCTTTGAGACACCTTGGAAAGAGCACTGAAAATGAGTGAGGTCACTAAACAGGCAAACACGCAAACACAAACAAGTTAAAAAAAAAAAAAAGAAACCAACACATAACTTAGGAAAAAAAAAATAAGCCAATGCTTCTCAAACCTAAGATTGAGATAGAGCACCATTGTCCTCAAATAAAGAAACTCATTCCTTTCCATGAGATTTTTGTACTCCGAGCTCCTCAGCTCTGCTGCAGCCACTTCGACCCAAGCGGTGTCAGTGCTGGAAGAAGCCTTAGTATAGGAAATTCTCGGCAATTGCAACATATTTTCCACTGTTGGTCAGACTACAGTCAGTTCAGCTATCAGACCTTTCTTTACACTAAAGCCTAACTCAGTTGTTCCTATTTAACTGGCTTTTATTCCTTCTGTAGGAAAGTCTAGGTCAGGGGTTTCAGCATGCATGTAGTATTGCCTCAGCAGCACTTCTGCAGATGTGGATGTTGCAGGACAACATTCTCCTTCTGAACAAAGATACTCACAGATTGTTCAAGAAACGTAAGGAAAAACAGAAACGATGTAGTCAGCTTTGTGTACACACCTTAAAATATGAAAGGCCACCCCCTCCACTGAAAAATCTGTTACAGGAAGTCCACGAGTGCAATATAAAAGGCATTTAACTAAAGATAAAACAGATCTGAAAAGAAATACTAGATCTCACGCTTCACAGGCACAGTTTTCCCGGTGTAAAAGCGCTTAAATAGTTTTTTTTTAAAAACTCAGTAATAATTAGTATCTACAAAAATCCATTTATTATTCGGCATCCCCCCTTCAGTAGGTAGTAAGGGCACCGCGGCGCCGGGCCCTCCCCAGGGCGCCATGCGAGCCTCCGGCACCCGGCTTCTCGCAACAGCCGAAACGGCTTTTAAAATGTCGGGGTGGGGTGGAAGGACACCCCACCGCCATCACAACCCACACGGTAGAGATGGAAAGGGGCCTCCCCCCGCGCCAGGGCAGCGCCGCCGGCTCCCACCGCCCCCACCACCAGCCTTTCGGGGCGGCCGCGCTTCCTCCCCGGAGAAGGCGCAGGCAACCGCGGAGCCCCGGTGGCTTCCGGGCGGCCGTTACAATCCGCCGCCTCGGCGGGAGGTGCTGACGATTTCACCGTGTCCGTCCGCCCGCCCGCCCGCACCCAGTAAGCACCGAGGGGCGCGCGGCAGGGGCTCCCCGGGAGGGAAGGCCGGGGGGGCGCGGCGAGAAGGTTCTTGTCCCCCCTCCGCGGAAAGGGCCTGGCGATATCTTATCCCGCCTCTCCCCTGCCTCACCCGCAGCTCCTCGAAATCCGCCATTTTCTACCCGCTGCTGCTGCCGGGCGCCGCCGCCACCACCACCATCCTGCACCCCGTGCGCTTCCCCCAGCACGTGACGCGGGAGACGGGAAAAGGGAGGAGAGCCTCCCACCCGCCGGGAATCCTGAAGGAAAAAACAGCCTTTTTTGTGTGCACTCACACCCGCACCCCGCCGGCGGTACCGTTCCGCAGCACCCCTCGCCGAGCCCAGCCCCTCCGCCACCCCCGGAACCCCTAGCAGGCCCCAGCCCGCGGGGCGGTAGGGGAGAGGCGGCCCCTCAGGGCGGGTGGGGAAGCCCAGGGCTGAGGGGACAGTGGAATGAGAAGGGGCCGCCGCCCCCCCCAGACACCCCACAGTTAACACTGGCGAGGATGTACTCGCTCAGCGGTTAAACAGAATTATAAAATTCATAAAACAAAAAAAGGCAGAACAGCAAATAATAGAGTCTTGCAAAGGAAATGTGTTAAATAGAAAGGTCAGACTTGCACTGTGACTCAATAGCTTTCTCCGTTTTATCCATCTCATTAAAAACATTGTCATAATTTGTGTGATAATGATGACACGTTTTATTAATAAAAAACAAAGCAAAAATGTCACTGGCAGTAAGCTTCAAAACTGGATAATGGGTTTCCTGCTGCAAGGGAAATGTTGAGACATTTACAGAAAAAACAAACATCAAGGTGCAGCTGAAAATACTATTTTCAAAAGCAGCCAGAGATCATTATCTAGTCACAGTATTCAGTTTCATTGGCAACTGGGCTGTTGAACCAAACAACTGATTTATTGAGAGAAAAAAGGCAAAGACTGAGCCAACAAACAGGCAAGCAGCCAAAACAACTCAAAAGAGAAGCTGAAGAGGGACACTGGGGAAAAAAAAAGTCTGAAACACAAAATATATTGGCTCATATTAACCAAAAGGCAGCAGCTTTTGCACAGTTGGTGGATTCAGAGCGGTAATTACAGCCATAAGATATCTCAGAACATATACGAGCGCACTATACCAAGACCAAGCACCTTCTTAACGGGCCAAGAGCTGGGCCATGTCGGCAGCAGGCTTTGCTAGGA
This sequence comes from Phalacrocorax carbo, assembly GCF_963921805.1. Lineage (NCBI taxonomy): Eukaryota > Metazoa > Chordata > Aves > Suliformes > Phalacrocoracidae > Phalacrocorax > Phalacrocorax carbo. The sequence goes on along the minus strand of NC_087548.1, from coordinate 4,490,237 downwards.
GGGATTTTGGTAGACAATTTTGGAAATAAATAGTTGAGCTTTTACAGAGGATACCGATGCCCACCATACACACTGGCTACAGTCACTCAACACCGCTACAAGATCTGGACACATCAGAACCCAATAATTCACGCTATTAGTAGTAATTCTGCAGTAGCCTTTTGAGGCACACTTTCCTTTTGATTTACCATCAGCTAATTCAAGATAAACCCTTAGTTCTGCTAAAGTTTTTAACCATAACCACAGCTAGACGGTCCTTCTCTGCATAAGCTGGCTCTGTGCTTGGTCTTAGTAATTTCCTTGAAAATTTAAACACAAGGACTCTATTAATTTCAAACCTCTTTTATTAGTCAAAACCAGGAATTCGCAGCCAAGTAAAGCATGCCATCTACTATACCGCTGCGCGAGTTCAACTTTCAAGTCCATCAAACGTTTCTTTTTCCCTGCGATTCAATACCGGGCTAAAGGGGCAAGCTGCAGGTTAGGATATCTTAGATCATTAAAAGCACACACCAGCACAGGCCAGACCAAAGCCTTCTCTCTTTCAGCACACCCTCGCGTTTCTTCCTTCAAATACACCGAGAAAGACACCAACATTCAAGCTCATATCAGAGCTGGGCATTTCTTTTCTCATATATACTCACCTCTCACTTCATAACCACATCTTTCAACCTTCCCATCCATCTCATCTGCAGTATCTGCCAGGATAAGAGCAAACAGATTATAGCTTGTGCTTTAACACTTCACATGCATAAGATAATCAGAGTTTACTATTAGCTTATCCTAATTTTTTGCTTGAGGAAAAGAATTCTCTTAATCGTATTTGCCCCCAGCCCCAGCTTTCCCTCACAACTTTTCTCCTACTCATCACTGGGGCCATACCCTTGAAAAAAAACCCACATACTCCATACTTCTGGTCCTCCTCAAGCTTTTTTTCTTGGTCCCTACTCCACAAAAGCACAGAGCACAGGCCTATCCTCTCCCACTCCCTTATCTTCACACCAAGGTTTCTCTCAAATCCCCCTCTTCTAGTTTTTCCAGCAGCTAGAATCAGTCTCTCATTCTGCTCTAGTTCTTAAAAATCCTACTGTTTTTTCAGAACTCCTCATACATACATCAACTCCAGACTTACTCTCCCCAGATACCAGGTCATCTTACCAGTGTACCAAAGTTTCAACCTTTCCAGCATTTCTCTTTCCACCAAGTTTTCAAGAAACCTACCTCAAGTAGCAGACATTCTTCCATACTACTATTTCTTGTGCCTCCACTTCCTACACTTCTTTGTCCCCCTCCTCTTACAACCCCCTGACGCAGCTCCTAAAGTACTTCCCACACTCTCCCCTTGAATCCTTTCTGATTTTACAAGACAAGCTTTAAAACTCAGCCCAGTGCTAGCTATCAGAGGAGCAAACAACCTGCCCTTCTTCAAAGCAGCCACTTCATGTTCCCATCAGGTAGGATATCCCCACAAAAATTAGCTTGTTTTCCCCAGAGACTCTAATTAGGATAAGAAGGGAACCTATAGGTGCTAAGTACCCTGCCCCCTATATTGAGGTGGGCTTGTTAAGAAAAAATACATCTAGGCTTCAACCTTCTCTAGTAATCTTTCTAGGACTGTGCACAGTATGTCTACATAAGCCTTAACTCTTCCCACAGGTGTGTTACCTACTGAAATCAGGACATCTGTTCATCTAAATAAACTCTCCCTGCATCCCACAAATGCTGCTGACAGTTAAAGGCAAAACAACAGAAAAAAAACCCTCTGCCCTACAGCTGCTCCCAGCATTGCAGCATTTACACTCATCAGCATTATACCTCAACAAACTCCCCCTGTACTGCTTGACCAGTTGCTAATAGACAACTGAATATGAACTGCAAGCAGCAATAGATGACTGGGTCAAAGGTGGCTGTTTTTATGCACTGTGTTTAAAGGAAAGAACATTACAAGGCTGTCCTGAGGCTTCTCCATCATCTTTCCTATCCCAAAGCCATTTATTTTTAAATGTAACACTAGAGAAAGCAGATGGCAAAAATGTAATGGGGTGGTGCTCAATGCCCGCACCCCTCTTGGGTTAGGTCTGGAGCTGCCAGAGCACAGAGGCTCGCAGGTGCCCTTAATTGCTTTGCTTACAAGACAAGATGTTCCAAGTTGGATGCTTACTCTATTTATTGGAAAGAAATCATACTTGTAGGTGCTTTGTATCTGCACTTTTTGTGCAGCTAATTGACAAGCCAGAGCTTAGATGGGAAATAATCTTCTGTTATGTCAAGGCATACAGTGAAGTTAAATTAACTAAAGTGATGTCAGACTCAGTAGAGATATATATTATATATAGACAAAATGTAAATTAGAAATCTGATTTGTTCTTCATTTTTATATTCCAATCAGTTTTGATGATGAAATACATGTTAATTAGTTTTGCTTGCCTATCCTAACATAGCAGGGTGATACACCAATATTTTGGTTATAAGCACAGCAGGGAAGTATTTGAAAGTTTGCTCTACAGTTGTTTAGTAATAAGGCCTAGGTAATGAGTGCCCCAGCAAGGTTTCTTTGCATGTTCTTGAATTGCTTGGGGACACCTTGATCCTGCCAGCCAGCACCATCCCTTGCAGATTTAACCGCATTTGTTTACTGAATTTTCTGTAAAACTGAGCTTTCGTGGGGATTTCCCAGTTCTGAACACAGCCTTCATGACTGTGAGTGTGCCTTTGTTTCCAAGGGCAGTTTTAAAGATTCATTGACAAACATATGGTGAAAATTACCCTGAAGTTTGTGTTCTAAGGATTGAAGACACTATCCATCAAAACAGTAGCAAACCATGTATGAAGATAATACTACCCCTTTAAGAAACATGGTAGAAAACTCTCTTGGGCCAAGCAAAGCGAAGAAGCCAGGCTATTCTCTCACCAGCAATTATATGATCCCCAAAACCAAATTGGGATGGCTTGAATCCTAACTTCAATTACAGGAACTTCTCTTTCACAGCCACTAAGCGGTGACCCACTTAGTGGATGAGGGGAAGGCTGTGGACGTTGTCTACTTGGACTTTAGTAAGGCCTTTGACACTGTCTCCCACAGCATTCTCCTGGAGAAACTGGCTGCTCACAGCTTGGACAAGTGTACTATGCACTGGGTTAAAAACTGGCTGGACGGCCGAGCCCAGAGAGTTGTGGTAAATGGAGTCAAATCCAGTTGGCGGCCAGTCACGAGTGGTGTTCCCCAGGGCTCAGTGTTGGGGCCGGTCCTGTTCAATATCTTCACTGATGATCTGGATGAGGGGATTGAGTGCACCCTGAGTAAGTTTGCAGATGACACAAAGCTGGGTGGAAGTGTTGATCTGCTGGAGGGCAGGAAGGCCCTACAGAGGGACCTGGACAGGCTGGATTGTTGGGCCGGAACCAACGGTATGAGATTCAACAAGGCTAAGTGCTGGGTCATGCACTTTGGTCACAACAACCCCATGCAATGCTACAGGCTTGGGGAGGAGTGGCTGGAGAGCTGCCTGGAGGAAAAGGACCTGGGGGTATTGGTTCACAGCCGGCTGAACATGAGCCAGCAGTGTGCTCAGGCGGTCAAGAAGGCCAATGGCCTCCTGGCTTGTATCAGGAATAGTGTGGCCAGCAGGAGCAGGGAGGTGATAGTGCCCCTGTGCTCGGCACTGGTGAGGCCGCACCTCGAGTACTGTGTGCAGTTTTGGGCCCCTCAGTACAAGAAGGACATCGAGGTGCTGGAGCATGTCCAGGGAAGGGCAAAAAAGTTGGTGAAGGGTCTGGAGAGCAAGTCTGATGAGGAGTGGCTGAGGGAGCTGGGGTTGTTTAGTCTGGAGAAGAGGAGGCTGAGGGGAGACCTTATCGCTCTCTGCAACTACCTGAAAGGAGGTTGTAGCGAGGCGGGGGTTGGTCTCTTCTCCCAAGTCACTAGTGACAGGACGAGAGGAAATGGCCTCAAGCTGCGCCAGGGGAAGTTTAGGTTGGATATTATGAAACACTTCTTCACCGAAAGGGTTGTCAGGCACTGGAACAGGCTGCCCAGGGAGGTGGTTGAGTCTCCATCCCTGGAGGTATTTAAAAGAAGGGTAGACGTGCTGCTTGAGGATATGGTTTAGTGGTGGAATTGGCAGGAAAATTGAAAGGTAGCCGACCCCGCCCTCACAGGGTGGAGAATTAACCTCTCCTCAGTCACAACCAGCACATTCTCCACCCCTTATTGCATACCATTTACACCATGCCCAGGTACCATACGATACTCTGATATCATTGATACAACACAGAGGTGACACACAATATTATATAGCAGTTTGCATTGTGCCATTCAGTTCATTGACTGTTTTCTCCCAAAATCAAATCCCCTTGAGGCACACATCGGATTTCTCCATCCTCCCGCATCACCCACCAAGTGCACCCAGGTCCTCGAGCAAAAGCAATCCCACGAATGGGTTTGCCTTTGCCTGAGGTAGGAATAACCCAGACTGTTTTGCCCAGCATACTTTTTGCGTGCACTACAGGGACTCTATCCCCTTCCACAGTATGTAGGAAGCTTCTCCCTATTCCAGTACAGTCTGAATCAGTCCATGGCAAATGGTAGGACTGTGTTTCCACCCCTGGGGCAGTCGATTCCAGGTATACTGGACCCCCCTCCAAGTGAAAGCAAACTGTGGCCTGCACTCTGCTGCCAGAGGGATTGAGAAGAATGCATTAGCGATATCAATTGTGGCATACCACTTGGCTGCCTTTGACTCCAGTTCGTATTGAAGTTCTAGCATGTCTGGCACAGCAGCACTCAACGGTGGAGTGACTTCATTCAGGCCACGATAGTCTACTGTTAGCCTCCACTCTCCATTAGACTTCCGCACTGGCCATATGGGACTGTTAAAGGGTGAGGGGGTCTTACTGATGACTCCTTGGCTCCTCAGCTGGTGAATGAGCTTATGGATGGGGATCAGAGTCTCTGTTGGTACGATATTGCCGCCAGTGCACTGTTGTGGTGGCAATTGGCACCTGTTGTTCTTCGACCTTCAGCAACCCCACAACAGAAGGGTCCTTCGAGAGGCCAGGCAAGGTCGACAGCTGTTTAGTTTCCTCCGTCTCCAAGGCAGCGACACCAAAAGCCCACCTGTACCCTTTTGGGTCCTTGAAATACCCTCTCCTGAGGTAGTCTATGCCAAGGATGCATGGAGCCTCTGGGCCAGTCACAATGGGGTGCTTTTGCCACTCATTGCCAGTTAGGCTCACTTCGGCCTCCGATACAGTTAGCTCTTGGGATCCCCCTGTCACTCCAGCAACGCTAATGGGTTCTTTCCCTTTATAGTTTGATGGCATTAAGGTGCACTGTGCGCCGGTGTCCACTAAAGCTTTATACTCCTGTGGGTTGGACATGCCAGCCCATTGGATCCATGCAGTCCAGTAAGCCCGGTTATCCCTTTCCTCCACCTGGCTGGAGGCAGGGCCCCTCTAGTCTTGATCATGGCATTCACAACTCACTTCCTGTAAATGTGAATCAGGAGTCCCTCTATTACACTTAGAAATAAAATCTGCACTTCTACTCCTCTGTCTGGGGACTTGCTCACTGGAAATTGGAGCAGCAGCTTTCCTGGAAGAGCCTCCCTGAGTGATTGTTCTTCCTTGCAGTTCACGTACTCGTGCCTGTAGGGTCGAGGTAGGCTTGCCATCCCACCTCATCATGTCCTCTCCGTGGTCACGCAGGTAGAACCATAGGGTGGCCCGTGGTGTGTATCCCCTCCTTTGAGCCAAAGGACGCTTATTCCTAACAGCTGAGGCACTACTCTGTGGAGGTGGGGAGTAGGACATATCTTCTTTGAGTTGCTGGACCTCTTGGGATAGTTTCTCCACAGCAGAGACGAGCGAGGAAGAGATATTTGTTTCGTAATCACCTCTGCCACCCTTGGTGTCTCGTCATCTTTCCAGGACGTTGCTGCCAATGAGTTTGCATGCGAAGATGGTGTGCTCCATACAAACTTCCGCCACATGGGTCGTGTGCACTCGGTTTCATCTGGATGTTTGGATGACCGTTGATCATCCAGGTCACCTCAAGCATGGCTAATTCCCTTAGATACTGGATGCCTTTCTCCATAGTTGTCCATTTTCCTGGGCGATATGTAACATCTTCTTTAAAGGGATACCTTTCCTTCACTCCAGACAGGAGTCGCCTCCAGAGGCTGAGGGCTTGTGTTCTTTTTCCAATTGCTTTGTCAACGCCTCCTTCCCCAGAAAGGGATTCCAGTTGTTTGGCTTCTTTTCCCTCTAATTCCAGGCAACGGCCCCATTATCCCAGCATCAGAGCAGCCAGGTGACAATGTGCTCACCTGAACAACGGCCGAAATCTTTTCACGTATCTTGCAACTCACTCAAGGACAGGGATCGGGTGGTCTCTATTTCATTTATGACTTCTTCCTCTTCTCCTCGTGACGGCCCTTCTTCTTCATCATCCATTTCAAAACTAGTTGACATCCACTTCCAATATTTCTTCTTGTGTACGGGGGCAACTGATACTGGCATGGGTTGATTCTCTGAGTCAGCTCCAGTGCTTGTCGTGGGGGTTTGAGTGGCCGCAGTGCCTGTCACGTTGCCTTTCAATCCAGAGAACTTCTCTTCCCCTTGGGAGCACTGAATACTGTTGAGCAGGGCTTGGTATGCATGGGCCAGGCCCCAGCATGATGCAGTTATCTGTGTCTCTCTGGAGTTCCCAGCATAACAACATACTTTCTCCAAATTTTCTACTAGTTTTTTAGGATTCTGCACTTGTTCAGGGGTGAAACCCCAAAACACTGGGGGTGCCCACTGCCCTAGGTATTTGCCCATGCTATCCCACATGCCCTGCCACTCGTAACTATCAAGCCTTGGGGCAGATTTCTGGGTAATATTCTTAAGTTGCTTAGTCAAAACCAAAACAACATTCCCAAAACCTAACAATAAGTGCACCTTAACCACCCAAGGATGTTCAAGATACAAAAAGGTTGTTGTAATAGAGGCAGAGACATCATAGAACAAAGTTGCAAAGGTACTATTCTGTATTTCCTCCATATAAAATCTCTCAGAGGAGGAGGTATAATTGCTAATTGCCTCAACAAGGTGGTATCCAAAGTACAGTAATGGTTTCAGCAAAAACCCCAAATACCAGATAAAGCTGAAAACGAGTGTTTGTATGACAAATCTCATAGGCAAAATGTTACTAATCACAGCAGAGTAAACAAACCAACACCAATCTTTAACACCAACTGCAAAAAGGACAACATGGTGCTGTGACCAGCAGCTGTTATTATCTCCAACCCTTGAGCCCCACATTGGGCACCAAAAAAGACTGTTGTGGTTAAGCCGGCAACTCAGCCCCACACAGCTGCTCGCTCACTCCCCCACCGGTAGATGGGGGAGAGAATCAGAAGTGTAACACTCGTGGGTTGGGATAAGAACTGTTTAATAATTAAAATTAAAAGAAACCACAACAAAAATGCAATGTGAAGGAGAACAATGAGAGGCTCGAAACCCAGGGGTGCTGGGCAAGGGGAATGAACCGCTGAAACAAACCACATGTGACACAGCCAGTCACCACCCGATGCTGCGCCTCTCCCGAGCTGCAAACTGCCTCCCCTTAAAATACTGCTCATGGTGTCACATGATATGTAATGAACATGCCATTGGCCAGTTGGGGTCAGCTGCCTCCACCGTGTCCCTGCCCCTCCCAGCCTCCCACAACGCGGCAGAGTGCAGGAAGCTGGAAAGGTAGCTGACCCCTCCCCACAGGGAGGAGAATTAACCCTTTCTCAGCCAAAACCAGCACAGAGGCTCTGCAGTTAAATTGTTGCACTGACTGAGGAGATGTGCGTTCTTCTCCCATTGCTAGCGCAGATTCAATGATCAGGTTTTGTCATATTTAGGATTGTATGTGCAGTAAGGATACTCATTCCTGTAATGGGAATCAAAATTTGGCCCAGTGCAGTTTTAACAGTGGAGCTACCATCATGCTAAAGCCTATCACAACATAATTTTGTTCTTTAAGGCCAAGTAATTGACTTCCATGGGACATTTCAGGATGCCATCAAAGTATCATCAAATGGAATAGCCTTGAACAGCCTTAATTGTTATCCAGATCCATCAGTAAGTGTTTGTTCATTTTTCCATCCAATGAATATCAGTTTTACATAACCAGGAACAAAATGAAATACCGCAGTGACGTTGTCTTTGTTCCAAAGTGCTAAAAACATATTTAGATTTGAGTGGTGTATTTCCTTCTTGAATGGACAGTTATACTTGATCCTGGTCTAATTTGTTGACAGTTATTTACTCTTTGAACATGAAAGTAGGCAACAAATACAAATGATACCTTATGATTCACAAAAAAAAATAATTGCAGAAACCCACAGAACTTCTGAGGGTGAAATTCTCATTCCTTTGTATTCAGTATGTTATTTAGTGTTCGCCTCAGCTGAGACAAGAACCTAGTTTAGATGGTTAAAATAAATTTTCAGAGAAAGCTCTGAGGAGACCTTATTGTGGCCTTTCAATATAGAAAGGAGGCTTATAAGATGGGGACAGACTTTTTATCAGGGCCTGTTCAATAGGACAAGGGGTAATGGTTTTAAACTAATAGAGGGTAGATTGAGACTAGATAGAAGGAAGAAATTGTTTATGATTAGGGTGGTGAAACACTGGCACAGGTTGCTCGGCAAGGTGGTCAACACCCCATCCCTGGAAACATTCAAGGTCAGGTTGGATGGGGCTCTGAGCAACCTGATTAAGTTGAAGTCCCTGCTCATGGCAGGTGGGTTGGACAAGATGACATTTCAAGGTCTCTTTCAACCCAAACCATTCTATATGATTCTATGACTTTCTGTTTTACTGTTTTTATCTGAGTGATAGTAGGATGAGGGGAATTATTCAAACATTTCCATTGTATTTCATTAGAGAGTTAATTTCTTCAACACTTGTAGGGGAATAGACAGGGATCGGCGACCGGAAGATCATGGGATGTAACGGAAAGATAGACTCCTCCCCATAGGAGTGGCAGGAACAGGAAGCGCAAGAGCTATATAAGCATGTGACGCAGCTAAATAAACGGACATTTTGTATCCATCATATTGATGTCTGTGCATCACTGTCCCCAGGGTGGGTAGAGCCCTGTGTCCCGGAGATATGCGGCCCAAGATAAGTTCTCCCGTAGAAGCATACAGCTACAAGTGGTGACCCCGACGTGATCGGCAGGGCGGCATGGCAAGTTCGCCGGGGGGAAAAGATAGCTTGAGGCACGCAGGGGTGGGACGGGGAGCCGCAGGATGGTGGGCGCGCCATGGAATCAGTCGTAAAGGTACTGAAGGGATTGGGGAAGGAATATGGAACTTTGATTTCGAAGGCGCCTACCTCAAAGGCCATCCAATGGATGATTACGCAGGGGCTCATACGGAGTCCCGCAGACATATTTAATAAGGATAAGTGGGTGAGGATTAAAGAGGAGTTAGCCGAAAGGGCTATGATGGGAAAACCCCAGTACATACAGCTCTGGGGAAAGATACACCGATTACTATTGAAAGCTCGGGATGATCAGGAGACGTGGCGGCAGGCGCGGCGGTGCCTGCACGGTGCTACAGGCGACAATAGCCTGGAAATAGACCCAGGAGGGGCAGTGGGGACGCAGACAGGGGCAAGCATCGTGGGGAATGGGGAAGAAGCGGGGAGTTCGGATGGAGTAGCCTGGCCAACTACTCAGTCTGAGGCTCCCGAAGCAGCGGTGTTCCCTGTTGAGCCAACAGGATCTTTGGAATGCCCCCCCGCACACCCGTGGGACGATTTGGCACAGGCGCGGGTACCTGCGCGCGGGGAGGGTGACGTGGCGGCGGACGCAGCGGGAGTGACGGAGCAGAAGGAGGAGGATGATCAGCGCCGGCAGCGGCACCGCCCTCTGCCCGACCCTCGAGACTGGCTCCCGGGGCAACCCTTGAGATGGGAGTCGGACGAGGAGGGGGATTGGGGTGCCTGGAGGGGAGGACAGGATGGGTATAAATCAACCTCGAGTAGCAGCGAATCAGAAGTTGGGGAAGAAACCGATGTCCACATGTGGGAAGACGGGGCAGATCGCCTGCAGCACGCAAAAAAGAGGCATAAGGCAGCAGGGACTCAGAGGACCAGTCATAGTGAGGGAAGAGAGACTGCCAAAAGGGGAGGTCCGGAGCGCTGCAGCTCCGGAGGGGTCCGCGGAGGACGTGCTGCGGCAGCTGCAGCAGGCTATGTGCACACTAGGGGAAGTAACTCGGGGGCAGACAGGACTCTTAACGAAGGGTGCGCCCCAGCGACAGTCAGTTGAGTTACCTAACTGGCGGCTGATAGCTAGAGATTGTAACCTCGATGTAGTAAGGATAGAGATGCCCGGGATATTCCCTGTCCGGATAGCTCCTGGAGGAGGGGCAGGGAGCTGCAAGTGGTGCTGTAGAGTTCCCGTAGAGCGTATAGCGAAGTGGGCAGGTATTAAAAAAAAAAAAAGAAAAAAAGAAAAAAAAAGCGGAACCTTGGCAAAAGATACAGCAAGGACTAGCAGAGCCATTTACAACGTTTTGTGACAGGTTGCAGAAGGCTATTATAGAATCAGAATTGCCACCAGCAGCCAAGGAGGCAGTCCTTATGGATTGCCTCCGAAATCAAGCAAATCCGCAAACACAAGATATCCTCTGCACCCTGGCGGCAGGGGCATCATTGGGTCAAACCATCAGGCATGTCTTGTGCCAGGAGGCGTTGAATCAGCATGGATGTGTGGGAGCGCACATCTGCCAGAACCCTGACTGTGGAAGCGAAGAAAGGGTGATGGTGCAAGCGGCCGGGGCGGGGCCGAGATGTCATTTGTGTGGACGGCAAGGGCACTTTAAAGCCGGGTGCCCGCTAGCGGAAAGGGGAGGACGTAATGGAGGAGGAGCGCGCCCAGTAGGGAGGTGCTGGGTGTGTGGGAAGCCAGGACACCTGGCAAGAGATTGTCCAACCACGAAGCCGGGAAACGGCCAAAGGAGGGCGAAGCGAGGGGGATTCGCGCCTCCTGTGAGTCAAATGGCCCCCATCATGGTGCCAGTGCCAGGAGCTTGGCCCACCGTAGCGCGCCAAGGGGGAGTGAACCTTCAGGCAGGGGAGCAGAACCAGCAAGATTTGCAGGTTATGGCCCCCGCGTGGCCTTGGTCATAGGTTGTGACGAGAGACCCATGGCAGTGGTGATGATTACCCCACAAGAGCCAAGTTGCCTGGCACGGATATGCCTGGGAATGTTAGTGGATACCGGGGCGGATGTCACAGTGATGCCACTCGAACGGTGGCCGCCAACTTGGCCCCTCGCCATGGGAAAACGTATAATAGGGGTGGGAGGAGAACAACAGACAAGGACTAGTACTTGCCCTGTGAAACTCGAAGTCATGGACCAGGAGGGAGGGAAGCTCCTCACAGCCGTAGTGACCATACTAGTAGCAGATGGGGTAGCAAGCCCCTTGCTGGGGCGGGACGCCCTTGCCCAGATGGGGATCGGGTTGAAAAATTTAGCATAAGGGCCACTGCCTCAGAGGGGCTTCGTCAGCACAAGTTAGTGTGGAAAACCGAACAGCCCGTCTGGGTAGAGCAGTGGCCCCTGACAACAGAGAAAACAGAGGCTGTAAGAGCTATAGTAAAACGAGAGCATGAAGTAGGGCACCTAGAGCCCTCGATGAGCCCGTGGAACACCCCTATATTTGCTGTAAAAAAGAAAGATAAAAACCGATGGAGGATGCTGCATGACCTTAGAGCAGTAAATCAGCAAATGGAGGACATGGGGCCTCTCCAACCTGGCCTACCGGATCTGAGTGCTGTCCCGAAAGGATGGCGAGTCATTGTTTTAGATATCAAAGACTGCTTCTTCAGTATTCCGCTACATCCAGATGATAGAAAGAGATTTGCCTTTACTCTGCCCGCGGTGAACCACGCAGAACCAGGTAGTAGATGGCAGTGGACAGTACTTCCGCAGGGGATGAAAAATTCTCCAGCGATCTGCCAGAGGTATGTGGCTTCTGCATTGCAGCAAGTAAGGCAGCAGTACCAGGAGAGAATCTACATGATCCACTACATGGATGACGTCCTCATAGCTGCACCCACCCAGGCGTTGTGTGAACAAGTCTTTTCAGACACCCAAAGGGGCCTTGAAGGACAGGGCCTTAAGGTAGCTGAGGCAAAGGTACAGCGAGGACCAGTGTGTGGATTTCTGGGTGCTAGAATACAAGGGGATTGCATACAAGCTCAGCCTATTAAACTTACGCCTAAGGTTAAAAATTTACACGATGTACAGAAGCTGGTAGGAGCACTGCAGTGGTTGCGGACATTCGTGCGCGTCACCGGTGAGGAGATGCAACCTTTCTATGCGTTGCTGAAAGGGACCGACCCATGGGAGCCCAGGAGTTTAGACCCCGAGGCAGTCCAGCAGTTGCAGATGATAGACTGTCGAATGCAAAAGGAAGGAGTATGGCGGTGGGACCCTCAGGAGGAATTAATCGCAGGTTGGATTCTGACCGCCGGTGGAGGATTAGGATTGCTATATCAAATACGGGCAGGGGAAGAAAAACCACTGCGATGGGTATATCAGAAGGTTCCCAAGGATGCATTCTCCACAGAAGTCAAGGTAGCCGGGGGAATGATTTGGCATCTGCGACGGGAAAGCAAGGGAATCTTTGGGAAGGAGCCAGATAAGCTGACAGTGCCGTGGAATAGGGAGAAATGGCGGAAGGTGGTAGAGAGTGAAGAGGATATACAATTGGCGGTATACTCGTACCCAGGGAAAATCGTCACAGGCACGGTACAGAGGTGGGCCGAGACAGCCGAAGTGGTGGATTTGAGTGTGGATAGTAGAGTTTTGGATACCCCTCACCCAGGAACAACATATTTCACAGACGCTTCCTCGAAGACGAACAGAGCGGCGGTAGTGTGGAAAGAAGGGAATAGTTGGATGCGCCAGACGTATGAGGAGCAGGGTAAAAGTGTGCAGTGGCTAGAAGCGAAAGCGCTAGAGATGGCCCTGCGAAAGGATATAGAGCGGCATATAAATGTGTGCACGGACTCCTTATACGTGTATAAATTAGTCACGTCCATGAAACGAGAGGGTGTACCACACACGGAAATTGCCTTGATGCTAGAGGTTGCTTTATCGCAGCGAGGAGCAACGGTGACAGTAATTCGCATTCGCAGTCATCAGACGGGCCCTGGACCACTGATTGAGGGGAATCGCATGGCTGATGAGGCAGCCGCGGGAGTCTGGACATTGACAGAGGCAAAGAAACTGCATGAAAAACTTCACCTGGGTGCTAAAGCCTTGGCAAAGGAGTGTGGCATCTCAATAAGAGCAGCAAGAGAAGTAGTAGCCACCTGTCCTTACTGTCAGCACTCGCCATTGTGGGAGGCAGGAGTCAACCCTCGAGGACTGGAAGCAAATGCTATCTGGCATATTGACTTTACTGAATGTCCACAGTTGGCCCCCGGATGGCACCTGGCAATTACAATTGATACATATAGTGGAGTCATCATGGCTACTCAACATCAGAAGCAGACCACAACGCAGTTGGCTGCGCATTGGACCACGGTGATGGCATGGCTTGGAAAGCCCACCGAGATAAAAACAGACAATGGACCATGCTTTCGGGCTCGAAGTACCGAAGAACGGTGTAAAGCTTGGAATATTGTATTAAAACACGGCATTGCTTACAATAGCACGGGGCAGGCAATAGTTGAACGCGCTCATCGCACCTTGAAAGCAAAGATAATGCAGCTTGGGGAGGGGGAGGGGTATAAGGGAGCTATACCCGTAGCAGCTCAGCAAACTATTTTAATGCGTGCACTCTATTCGCTTAATCATTTTATACGCGGGCAGGAGCAAGTTACAGCAGTGGAGAAGCACTTTGGCAAAGCTCAAGCAGGCGAGCGCTATCCGCAGGTACGAGTAAGGTTCCCAGGCAGTGAGCAATGGGAGAGAGGATGGAAACTGAGATGCCTGGGGAGGGGCTATGCCGCGGTTGAGAATGAAGGGCGCATAGAATGGGTGCCTGCAAAGTGTGTGAAAGCAGAACTGTGCAAGGATGTACAATGAATAATCCCTTTCTGAGTTGTCTCTTTGCAGGGTCTGCTGACATGGATCCTCATGCTAGCCGTACCATTGGGAAAAGAAATGAGCTCCTTGACAAGATCGCAAGCAATATTGCAGCGAGAGCGACACTGGGAAAGGGCGGCAAAAGAGAGATATGAACTGGGACTGGATAGTAATAATTGGGGGGAATCTTGTTGTGTGTAGTAACCATGGTTACTTGTGGGCTGCCATTGTTATGCTGTGTTATAAGACAAATCAGAGAGCGCCTGCAAGTGTTACATGAATATAGACCTGACCGCAATATGTATCCGCTTACACAAGTAGCTTTGTAGAACTTTTAGCAGCATGGGGAGGGGGAGATGTAGGGGAATAGACAGGGATCAGCGACCGGAAGATCACGGGATGTAACGGAAAGATAGACTCCTCCCCATAGGAGTGGCAGGAACAGGAAGCGCAAGAGCTATATAAGCATGTGACGCAGCTAAATAAACGGACATTTTGTATCCATCATATTGATGTCTGTGCATCACTGTCCCCAGGGTGAGTAGAGCCCTGTGTCCCGGAGATATGTGGCCTAAGATAAGTTCTCCCATAGAAGCGTACAGCAACAAACACTGTTGTTTGTCGGTACTGGAAAAACATTGCTTGCTAAGGCTGTTGCCACAGAATACAATACAACCTTTTTCAACAAATCAGCATCCACCATTGTCAGTAAATGGAGGAGTGATTCAGAAAAACTTGTCCGGGTAAGAATTATTATCTTATTCATTATAATTTAACAAACATCAGGTTCCCACTTAAAGAACTGGAGTTTAACACAGAACTGGAAACTGAGTATTCCTCTGATGCTCATAATCTTTCCTGTCTTGGACAAAACATGACTCTGTTCATATCTAGTTCTTAAAATGGGAATAACATCACCTCTGCAGAAGCTTCACAATGGATTGTTGCTGTGGAGTTTTAGTTCTGTAATGCAAGATGAAGCAGATGTCCTGAAGGCAGCAAAGATCTTTGACTCACTGACTAAGAGACAGGCAAGCAGAGTTCCTAACTAAAATTGTGTTTGCTTGGTGACCTCTTGTCCTGGTTTCAGCTGGGATAGAGTTAAATTTCTTCGTAGTAGCTAGTATGGGGCTATGTTTTGGATTTGTGCCGGAAACAGCGGTGATAATGCGGAGGTGGTTTAGTTGTTGCTAAGTAGCAGTTACACTGGTCAAGGACTTTTTCAGCTCCCCGTGCTCTGCCGGGTGCACAGGAAGCTGGGAGGGGACACAGCCGGGACAGCTGACCCAAACTGACCAAAGGGATATTCCATACCATATGATGTCATGCTCAGTATATAAAGCTGGGGAAGAAGAAGGAATGAAGGGGGGGATGTTTGGAGCAATGGCATTTATCTTCCCAAGTAACCGTTACACATGATGGAGCCCTGCTTTCCTGGAGATGGCTGAACACCTGCTTGCTGATGGGAAGGAGTGAATGAATTCCTTGTTTTGCTTTGCTTCCGTGCACAGCTTTTTCTTTCCCTATTAAACTGTCTTTATCTCAACCCATGAGTTGCCTCTTCCAATTCTCTCCCCCGTCCCACCAAGGGGGAGTGAGCGAGCGGCTGTGTGGTGCTTGATTGCTGATTGGGGCTAAACCACGACACCTCTTCAAAGTGCTTTACATCCTTTCTGCAAGGGTTGGCTCCTAGGCTCCCTACAAAATGTTATTTAGATTCCCAAATTTGCTACTATTCTTAGTCTTCAGGGCACAGAATTGGCAAAGAATTCCCTTGTCACAAAGATGTTGCAGTCAAACACAGATGTAATGTTGTTTTAAGGAAGGTACTTCGATGGTAAATAGGTAAATGTATTTTTGCCTATAGACTAGGAAGTAGTATGCATGGCTCAACTGTGGTACAAAAAACTTCGGGGTTCAGGTGTAGCATCCTTGCCCTAAGATGCCCATCCTAATCTCTCCACAATGTCCACCATTTCAGTGTAAGAAATCCACAAGCTCTTAGCCTTCCTTTATGCTCATCTCTTAGGCTACACTTCAGATAGATAGAGAGCTCTTGAAAATGAAGAATTCTGTCAGACTGCACTCAGCAAATGGCATTGCAAGTGTTGTTAATCTCTCTTGAAACTTAGGCAATGTCTGCAACATAATTATTTTTCATGTCTCCTTTGTCCTTTAAAATGGCACATTTTTTCTTCTGATACCTCCTATGTTTTTGATTCTCTTGACATCTGTCTTAGTAGCTTCCTAGAAGTTTCCCTTCTGGCAGGAGTACGGATGGGACAGTCTGTTTTTTGACACCACTGTCCAGAAGGGTTTTTGTGAACATGCTGCAGCATTCACAATGATATTGAATTCATGGCATTTCACCCTTAGTTGAGTTTTTGGCAGAATCCGGAAATGAAATAAGATTGTGGATTGGGACAGATCTAAAAAAAAGTATTTTGTGCATTTATATCATAAAATCACGTGAGGCTGGTGCAGGAGTTTTCTGAAGTTGTGTGGAGTATATGTTGGTTTTGTGCTCATTTGGAGGGATGTCTGCTCATCCAGTTCTCAGCTGTGTTGGTGTGATTTTATATTTTAGATTTGTAGTAAAATTGTAGACTGCAAACTGTCAGCTCGTTTTGTATGAAAACAGTGATAGCGGGTGTATAAACAGAACTGATATCCTAGCGTCTAGTTTTTGTTTCAACCATCTTGGAGGAGCCACTTATATGGCAAGAGTATTGTATAATCCAATATTCTACTTAATTGCAAACTTTTGCTTCCTTAAGCAGTACTAATTACAATACTGGTCATGGACTCCTTGTGACTCTGGGTAAGTAATTTAAAACCTGTGCTTCATATCCAAAGAAAATAATATGTATCTTTTTGAATTTTTTTTTAAGTGTTCCAATTACAAAGTGCTGGATTAATATATATTGTTAGTGGTATTTATTTAAAAACTCAAAGAACACTTCACTGAAGAAGAAATGACAGTATGTTTTCACTGCTAATATAAGCCTCTTCATGTTTACAGAAAAATAGATGAAACTTCTTTCTCAAAAGGGTAGAGCCAGATTTTGTGAGTCAGCTTAATATTCCATTTCTAAATATTGATTGTTCAAGCAGTTTGTGTTTGTTTTCACCAGGAAAACCAAAAGAACTGCTTGATTCTTCTCAAGAGAATCAGTCCATTTTCTTTCATTATGGTTCAGCTGATTTTTAATTTTTTTCTCTCAAATCCTTATTTAAAACAACTACAAATGGAGCAACAATGAAAGACGGACATTTAATCTCTGATAACAATTTAGGAGTTCCCAGAATCCTCTGATGGATCGTTTTCTTCTATCCCATTATTCACAGGGTACTCTGATAGGATTTAGCCAGAAAGATTTACATATAAAGACAGGATTACAAGCCTGTGTTCTTTATATCGCCTTTACAAACCTTTCAGAATTTGAGAGAATTCAGGGACCCTCAGCCTACCCAGAGCTTTTTCCCAGCAGATATCCCTTTTTGTCCTAGAAGTTTGGAATGTGGCTACTGTTATTTATCTTCTGTGCCAGCAGCCCTTAGTGCCTTTTTGTGTTAGTTTATCTTTTCTTTCACATTTACTCTTCTCTCTAAACAGGTGTTGTTTGAGCTTGCCTGGTACCATGCTCCTTCCACAATTTTCTTGGATGAGCTGGAGTCAGTTATGAGTCAAAGAGGCACTGCTTCTGGGTAACTGATGAGAGCACTTCCTATGGCTTTAGGACATTTGTCCCCCTTTTACTGCATCTTTTCAATTGTGTGTGTGTCCAGCTGCTGACCAATGTTTAATCATAGAGCATACCTGTGAGAAACAAATCTTTGCTAAATTAAAGCCTGAGGCTACTCTATAAACAGGAGCATGGTTGGGCCCCTGAAAGACTTGTCTTTTAGATTTTATGGACATTATAATTACTTTGAGTGATAATGGTAATTTTCTTGACTTTTTATTAAGCAATTTTTCTTTTGTTCTGTTATCAACTTCAGGAGCCTCGCAGTGTGTTATTGTCAGAATGCCTGCTGGCTCCAAAAGCACCGCTTCATGGAAGCTTTGCATATGCTGTGGGGATTTGAAGAGCGAGATGTAGTGGTTGTTTCATTCACAGTAGATGAGATCAGTAGAGAAGCAAGTGTGAAAGACAGGTTGTGTGAAGATTAGCAAGGGACTATGGGTCCAGCAAGACTGTGAGGAGGAGGGAGGTGCACGAGTGTATAACTAGTAGTGCTGTACTCTAAAATAATGGATTTGAAGTGGAAATAAAGGTAGTGGGAGGGAAACAACAGATGACTTGTTAGAGGTGAGGAAGAAGCAGCTGATTTTGTGATGTTTTGGACAGGTTTAGGCATAGCAGGGTAAGATGGAATGTACACCATGGAATGGTGTTTTCATTAATGGGACAAATTTTGGTGGCATTGTCAGGACTTCCAGATGCAGGAATGGGGGTTGTTACTATTGTCATCCATGGTGTAGACAGCTTATAGTTAAAAACAAATTGAAAAGGTTAGGGATGGGGAAGAAGCAGGAGAAATATAAAATATTGTTAGAACCATTAGGAGCCCATTACAGTGGATTTTATGTACTGTAAATTACATGCTCACAAAGATTTATAAATAGAATATGCCATATCATAAAGCTACAACTTGTAATAATTGTCAGTTAGTAGCTATAAATTATGGGCCAAATTTTGCCTTCATATATACTTTTAAAAGCTCTCATTAACATCACTGGATTATATATTTTAATAAGGATTTTTATCTAAGATTATATAGTTATTTTTACATATCCTTATTAAATATTGACCTTGCACTGATGTGTGGGTGCCTTTGCAGAAATAAGCCATTAAACCTGAATTGTAGCTCTAAGGCCCTGATATTTTCTCTGGGTTTGATCCAGGAGTTTCCAAGAACTCCACATTTGGGACCAAGAATTCAGATTGGTTTCCTGCAAAATTGGCCACCTGTATCAGGGCCAGAATTCTTAACACTGCTTAAGCTCCCCTTCTCTTTTTGAGGAAGGATCCTTTCTGTGTGGTCTCTGCCTCATTTTTAAATTCATTTTAATACAGCATTTTTTTCTTTTTGCTTGTGATAGAACATTTTGCAAAATATTGAATCCAGTAGTAGGTGTATCTTCTTGTGGCCACTTAACGTTCACTCACAGAAAAACGCCAGTCGTTGCCCTGAATACGTAGGTGTGTTAGTTATTTGATGGCAGCTATCACATTATAAATATTCTCTTGTATAGATCAATCAATCAAAGCCTTAGCTGTTTTCCAGTAAACGTCAGCATTGCGTGGAGATTAATATGAAGAAAAAAAAAATATTTTCTTTGGATTCAGTAATAGCGAATTCTCCTCACTTTAATGCACTGAAAAGAGTCCATTTAAGTAATCATTAGAAAGCTTGATTTTAATGCTTAGATGTTAGCTAATGGAGCTTAATCATGCTTTGAACTGGGGCAAAACTGACAAGGGCTCAGTTGCTGTGAATGACACTATAAATAAAGATGATTACTTTAATGCACTGAGCAAATAATATTTCTCTGAATCTTGGTAGTGGTGAACATGAAGGAAGTTGGTGGATGAAAACAGGATTACTGGTGCAGATGGATGGCTTGGCCCGATCTGATGATCTTGTATTTGTTTTAGCAGCTTCCAAACTGCCATGGTAAGAGATCCAGAGAGTACAGTTTGAATACATTTGCATGAGCTTCTAAGCACAGATAAAGATTTTATTTAGACTTTTGCAGAAAAAGCCTTGATATTTGGATAAAGCATTTAAAGATTAATTTGAAGCTTTTAGTTTTAAACTCTACAATTCTTGCTATTTGAGCCACATGACAATAATCCATAATAAAGTCAACATATGCTGGTGCCACCAACTGCTGATATTTAAAATGGAGTATTTGACTTTATAGGAAAGTTATTTACTATGTTTAAGCTAAGAAGGGTTTCAGCCTGGAACTGTAAGGTGCTTAAAACATCTAGTGCTTAGAAGGATACTCCATAAATAGGAATGTTGGATTTTATTGGTATCAAATGTGACTTTTAAAAGTTGAGGGACAAAATTCTTCAGTACCTTTAACATAATTCAGAATAGAAGAATAAACATTTTAAGACTGGAACTAGGGCACTTCATCATGTTGGTTCCCAAAATGGGCAGGATGTGTATTGAGAAGAAGACAGACAGGAGAGGATGAGGTAGGGAGGTAACGTTCATAGTATAACAACTGTGGATGCTCAGGGGAGTCCAACAGACAGCAGAAAATGGCCAGCTCATGTGCTCTCTTGGGTTTGTTCAGCCTGGACAAGAAAAGACTGAGGGGGGATTTCATCAATACCTATAAATATCTAAAGGGTGGGTGTCAGGATGATGGGACTCTTTTCAGTGGTGCCCAATGACAGGACAAGAGGCAATGGGCACAAGTTGGAACACAGGAAGTTTCAGCTAACCATGAGAAAAAACTTCTTTCTTGTGAGGGTGCCAGAGCAGTGGCACAGGCTGCCCAGAGAGGCTGTGGGGTCCCTTCCCTGGAGACATTCAAACCCCTCCTGGACGTGGTCCTGTGCCCCCTGCTCTGGGTGTGCCTGCTCAAGCAGGGGGTGGGATGGGATGATCTCGAGAGGTCCCCTCCAACCCCCACCATTCTGGGATTCTGTGAATAGTCTCCCATGGTCACTGTCAGAGCCAGCATGTTGATCTGGCTTTGATCATTCATCTGAACTAGTGTAGTATATATTTTTCTTCATACAACACATTATCAAATGGTTGCAAATGGTACATGGGGAAAACAGCGGCTGTTGGTTGAGCACGGATATTTTTAACAGTCTGATTTGTAGCTCGCTAATCATTTCCCAGAGTAGGAGCCAACACTGGTACAGAGAATTGAAGCACATTGATGATGGGCTTGTTTTTGCAGTTAATTTTTGTAGATCTGGAACTAGTCTGTGGATTTCTGCCTGCCCCTGGGCTACCAATCCATGAAATTTCCAGTGGAAGAACATCTTTTCCAGCAGAGAAATCTGGGCATTGGAAGCAGAGAGGGGAACCTCAGCAACGTTAAACTGTGGAAATTATCTGTTTGGTGAGGGACGGTCTTGGAGGCAGATGTCTGCAAAAACGATGAGTTAGGCATAAGAAGGGTTTTTTCCATGCTTCCTTCTCTCCCTGAAGTGTGCATGAAGCAGAGAAATACAAGGTGTCTGCTGGGGGCAGCCTGAATGACTAATGTTTTGCAGTTTGCCAATCATGCTAGCACTGAGGTCTTTCTTGATATCTGTGTCCCTAAAGGCGTGCAGACCTCTCACACGTAGAGGTGGTCAAGCTAGGAGTCTGAAAAGAAGAAGACGGCAGTCCTGTTTCCAGGGAACTTCAAACCATGGTCTGGGAAACGTTTGGTGGAGCCCAATGGCAGGTGTTCCCAGGAATGACCTTGTGTGAGCAGTGGCTCAGCAGCATTTCAAGTGGCAATACTTGAAATTTGACTGAAAGGCACGGTGTTTGTTGACGTGACGCTCACCCAGCTCTGCAGTGACAGCTGCAGAGCAAGGTATCCAAAACCGGCTGGGAACAAGTGAGGGCTCTGCACCCACAAAACCACAGGCTTCATTCCTGGATTGTTTTTCATGGTTAGTGGTTTTTGGCTGATTCTCATGAGTTTGCCATAGGGAGATGTGTTAGAAAAGCCTCTCTGTGTGATGGAGGGCTCTGGGCTGTGATCAGCAGGCTGTTGCTGGCCATTGGGAGTGTCCGAGTCTGAGCAACACTGTGTGTGTATCCACAGCTGCTTGCTTTTGAGTACTTAGGAAAAAAGCATCAACTCCCAGTGCATATTTTATTTTGTATAACGTACGAATGCACTTCTCGGTTATGACACACCACCTCATGTTCTCTCATAAAGTTTGTGGTAATGCTTTATTCCTTTCCTCAGCTGATCCCCTTTTTGGCAGGCCTGGCTGAAAAGCCAAGGGAACAAGCAAAGAAAACTGAACAACAGAGGTGATGTTGGTGCTTCAGAATTGAGGCTCAAAGGTAATAGTTTCAGTCAGTCCCGTGAATGCCTGGCCCATTTCAAAACATGTTAGTGCTATTAAGCCTGAGTCCTTCAGAGGCACAGAAGAATGTGGTTCCCCAAGTCTCCCCAGCTCTGTGGATGGCTCTGCCATACAGTATTTCCTGCATGATGAACAAAGGTGTATTGTACCACAGTCCATCATCTTTCACGAACTTTGTGGGCAGTGTTCACCTAATTTTGGCACCTAAGGTAGAAGGCAAGGTTCCCCTGTGTCATGGTTTTGGCTGGGTGTCATTGTTCAGCCTCAGCTGGCAACTGAACACATGCTTCTTGTGCACCTGGCAGAGCATGGGAAGCTAGAAATGTCCTTGACTAGTATAAGCGCTACCCAGCAACAGCCCAAAACATCTGTGTGTTATCTCAACATTTTTTTTCCATGCTAAGTTCAAAGCACAGCACTATACCAGCTAGAGTGAAGAAAATTAACTCTATCCCAGCTAAAACCATGACACTGGGATAGAGTTAATTTTCTTCACTGCAGCTGGCATAGTACTGTGCTTTGGACTTAGTATGAGCACTTCCCACGCTCTGCCGCGTGGCGGGGGGGGCTGGGAGGGGCAGGGCCATGGTGAGAATTGAGTCAGACAACGGGACTCATTTCCGAAATAACCTCATAGACACCTGGGCCAAAGAGCATGGTATTGAGTGTGTGTATCACATCCCCTATGTCATGGTGCACAAGAAGCCGGGAGGGGAGGGGGCACAGCTAAGAGAGCAGATTCAAACTGACCAAAGGGATATTCCATATCATGTAACGTCATGCCCAGTATGTTACCTGGGAGGGGCTGGCCGGGTGAGGGGGGAGCAATCGCGGCTCGGGGATGGGCAGTGTCGGTCAGCGGGTGGTGAGCGGTTGTATCGTTTGTGTTTCCGTGTTTTTTTTTCCTGTTTTCCCTTTCCCTTCCTTTTCCCTTTTATTATATTAACATTATTGTCATTATTATCATAATCATTTATCATTATCATTTTATTGTAATCATTAAACTTTGCTTATCTCAACCCACAAGTTCCTTTGCTCGTCTGATTCTCTTCCCCATCCCACAGGGGTGGGGGGTGAGCGAGCGGCTGCGTGGTGTTCAGTTGCCAGCTGAGGCTGAACGACGACAGTCTGTTTTTGGTGCCCAACGTGGGGCACGAAGGGTTTGATATAATAACAGTTGCTGGTCACAGCATTGATTCATCTGCTCTCAGTATTAGTTTGTCCAGTCTTTACCATGCTGACTGTAAAGTACATGTTAAAACTTGCTGTTGGTTTTGTCAGTTTGCTGTGCTCTGCAGTGATTAGTGATATTTTGCCTATGAGACTTGTTATTAAAACACTGGCCTTGACTGTTATTGGTTATTTAGGTTTTGCATGGAAGCCGTTACTGTACTACAGCTACCACCTCATGGAGGCAATTAGCAATTATACCTCCTCCTCTGAGAAGTTTTTTATGGAGGAAATACAGAATGGCACCGTAGCTGCCATCTTATGTAATGTCTCCTCCCTCATTACAACAACTTTTCAGTATCTTGAACATCCTTGTGTAGTTAAGATACATCTGTTGATATTGCTTTGGCAGGTGGTATCAGATCTGTCTAAGGTTAGTAAGCAAGTTGAGAATATAATCCAGAGATCTGTCCCAAGGCTCGATAGCTATGCGTGGCAGGGTATGTGGGAAAGTATGGGCAAATGCCTAAGACGGTGGGCGCCCCCAGTGTCTTGGGACTTCACCCCTGAACAAGTGCAGAATCCTGAAAAATTAGTAGAACATTTGGAGGAAGTATGTTGTCACCCTGGCAATTCCAGAGAGATACAAATCACTGCAATGTGCTGGGGTCTGGCTTATGCCTATCGAGCCCTATTTAACACTATTCAGTACCCCCAAGGGAAAGAGAAGGGAGCTACTCCAACCCCAGTGACAAGCACTGCGGCCACTCAAACCCCCATGACAGACACTGCAGCTACTCCAACCCCAGTGACAAGCACTGTGGCCACCCAACCCCCTACGACAGATACTGCAGCTACTCCAACCCCAGCGACAAGCACTGCAGCCACCCAACCCCCTATGACAGATACTGCAGCTACTCCAACCCCAGCGACAAGCACTGCGGCCACCCAACCCCCTATGACAGATACTGCAGCTACTCCAACCCCAGTGACAAGTGCTGCGGCCACCCAACCCGCCACGACAGATACTGCAGCTACTCCAACCCCAGTGACAAGCACTGCGGCCACTCAAACCCCCACGACAGGCACTGCAGCTACTCAAACCCCAGTGCCAAGCATTGCAGCTAAACCAGAGGACCAACCTGTGCTAGTATCAGTCACCCCTATACGCAAGAATAAATCATGGAAGAGAAAGTCAACTCGTTTAGAAAGAGATTACGAGGAATGAGGGCCATCATGAGAAGAGGAGGAGGAAGAGGGAGAATGTGTACAAGAAATGGATACTACCCGATCTCTATCCTTGAGTGAGTTGCGGGATATACAGAAAGATTTTGGGCGTCATTCAGGTGAGCACGTTATCACCTGGCTGCTCCAATGCTGGGATAATGGGGCCAGTAGTTTGGAATTAGAGGGGAAGGAAGGCAAACAACAGGGATCCCTCTCTAGGGAAGGGGGCATTGATAAAGCAATTGGAAAAGGAACACAAGCCCTCAGCCTCTGGAGGCGACTCCTGTCCATGGTGAGAGAGAGGTATCCCTTCAAAGAAGATATTGTATTTCGCCTAGGAAAATGGACGACCATGGAGAAAGGCATTCAGCATCTAAGGGAATTAGCTGTGCTTGAGGTGGTTTATGGTGACCTGGACGATCAACGGTCCTCCAAAGACCCAGATGAAGCTGAGTGCACAAGACCCATGTGGCGGAAGTTTGTACGGAGTGCACCATCCTCGTATGCAAACTCATTGGCAGTGATGTCCTGGAAAGATGACGGAACACCAACGGTGGCTGAGTTGATTGATAAACTCCGTGAATATGAAGTGAAACTCTCTTCCTCGCTCGTCTCTGCTGTTGAGAAACTGTCCCGAGAGGTCCAGCAACTCAAAGAAGATAGGTCCTAGTCCCCACAATTACGGACCAGTATCTCAGCCATTAGGAGTAATCGTCCCTTGGCTCAAGAGAAGGGATACACATGACGGGGCACCCTATGGTTTTACCTGCGTGATGACGGAGAGGACATGAAGAAGTGGGATGGAAAACCTACCTCAGCCTTAGAGGCACGGGTACGTGAGCTGCAAGGGAGAACAATTACTCAGGGGAGTTTCTCCAGGAGAGCTGCTGCTCCAGTTTCCCGTAAGCAATTCTCCAGACAGAGGAGCAGAAGTGCTGATGGCCTGACTGATCTTAACAGAGACACCCATGATTCATATCTACCGGAAGTGAGTGATGACTACTATGATCAGGACTAGGGGGGCCCTGCCTCCAGCCAGGTGGAGGAAAGGGATAACCGGGCTTACTGGACTACATGGATCCGATGGCCTGGCACATCTGACCCACAGGAGTATAAAGCTTTAGTGGACACCGGCGCACAGTGCACCTTAATGCCATCAAACTATAAAGGGAAAGAACCCATTAGCATTGCTGGAGTGACAGGGGGATCCCAAGAGCTGACTGTATTGGAGGCCGAAGTGAGCCTCACTGGGAATGAGTGGCAAAAGCACCCCATTGTGACTGGCCCAGAGGCTCCGTGCATCCTTGGCATAGACTGCCTCAGGAGAGGGTATTTCAAGGACCCAAAAGGTTACAAGTGGGCTTTTGGTGTAGCCGCCTTGGAGACGGCGGAAATTAAACAGCTGTCGACCTCGCCTGGCCTCTCGAAGGACCCTTCTGTTGTGGGGTTGCTGAAGGTCAGAGAACAACAGGTGCCAATCGCCACCACAACAGTGCACCGGCGGCAATATCGCACCAACCGAGACTCCCTGATCCCCATCCATGGGCT
Organism: Phalacrocorax carbo; assembly: GCF_963921805.1. Classification (NCBI taxonomy): domain Eukaryota; kingdom Metazoa; phylum Chordata; class Aves; order Suliformes; family Phalacrocoracidae; genus Phalacrocorax; species Phalacrocorax carbo. The sequence goes on along the minus strand of NC_087548.1, from coordinate 4,464,134 downwards.
CATTCGTCGACTGGAGAGCCAAGGAATCATCAGTAAGACCCACTCACCCTTTAACAGTCCCATATGGCCAGTGCGGAAGTCTAATGGAGAGTGGAGGCTAACAGTAGACTATCGTGGCCTGAATGAAGTCACTCCACCGTTGAGTGCTGCTGTGCCAGACATGCTAGAACTTCAATACGAACTGGAGTCAAAGGCAGCCAAGTGGTATGCCACAATTGATAGCGCTAATGCATTCTTCTCAATCCCTCTGGCAGCAGAGTGCAGGCCACAGTTTGCTTTCACTTGGAGGGGGGTCCAGTACACCTGGAATCGACTGCCCCAGGGGTGGAAACACAGCCCTACCATTTGCCATGGGCTGATCCATAATGCTTTGGAACAAGGTGGAGCTCCCGAACACCTTAAATACATTGATGACATCATTGTGTGGGGCAACACAGCGGAAGAAGTTTTTGAGAAAGGAAAGGAAATAGTTCAAATCCTCCTGAAAGCTGGTTTCACCATAAAACAAAGTAAAGTGAATGGACCTGCACGAGAAATCCAGTTCTTCGGAATCAAATGGCAAGATGGTCGTCGTCAGATCCCCATGGATGTGATCAACAAAATAGCAGCCATGTCTCCACCAACCAGCAAAAAGTAAACACATGCTATCTTGGGCGTTGTGGGTTTTTGGAGAATGCATATTCCACACTACAGTCTGATCGTAAGCCCTCTCTATCAAGTGACCCAGAAAAAGAATGATTTCAAATGGGGCCCTGAGCAACGACAAGCCTTTGAACAGATTAAACGAGAAATAGTTCATGCAGTAGCTCTTGGGCCAGTCCGGGCAGGACAAGATATAAAAAATGTGCTCCACACTGCAGCTGGGGAGAATGGCCCTACCTGGAGCCTCTGGCAGAAGACACGTGGGGAGACCCGAGGTCAACCCCTAGGGTTTTGGAGTCGGGGATACAGAGGGTCCGAAGCCCGCTATACTCCAACTGAAAAAAAGAGATATTGGCAGCATATGAAGGGGTCCGAGCTGCTTCAGAAGTGGTTGGTACTGAGGCACAGTTGCTCCTGGCACCCCGACTGCCAGTGCTGGATGTTCAGAGGGAACGTCCCCTCCACACACCATGCAACTGATGCTACGTGGAGTAAATGGGTTGCACTGATCACCCAGCGGGCTCGAGTAGGAAACCCCAGTCGCCCAGGAATCTTGGAAGTGATCATGGACTGGCCAGAAGGCAAAGACTTTGGAATATCACCAGAGGAGGAGGTGACACGTGCTGAAGAAGCCCCACTGTATAACACACTGCCAGAAAAGGAGAAGCAGTATGCCCTGTTCACTGATGGGTCCTGTCACCTTGTGGGAAAGCACCGGAGATGGAAGGCTGCTGTATGGAGTCCTACAAGACAAGTCGCAGAAACTGCTGAAGGAGAAGGAGAATCAAGCCAGTTTGCAGAGGTAAAGGCCATCCAGCTGGCCTTAGACATTGCTGAACGGGAAAAGTGGCCAGTGCTCTATCTTTATACTGACTCCTGGATGGTGGCAAATGCCCTGTGGGGCTGGCTGCAGCAGTGGAAGCAGAGCAATTGGCAGCGCAGAGGCAAACCCATCTGGGCTGCCACATTGTGGCAAGATATTGCTGCCCGGGTAGAGAACCTGGTTGTAAAGGTATGTCATGTGGATGCTCACATCCCCAAGAGTTGGGCCACTGAAGAACATCGAAACAACCAGCAGGTGGATCAGGCTGCCAAGATTGAAGTGGCTGAGGTGGATCTGGACTGGCAACATAAGGGTGAACTCTTTCTAGCTCGATGGGCCCATGACACCTCAGGCCATCAAGTGAGAGATGCAACATACAGGTGGGCTCGTGATCGAGGGGTGGACTTGACCATGGACGTTATTGCGCAGGTTATCCACGAATGTGAAATGTGCGCTGCAATCAAGCAAGCGAAGCGGGTAAAGCCTCTGTGGTATGGGGGACGATGGCTGAAATATAAATATGGGGAGGCCTGGCAAATTGACTATATCACACTCCCACAGACCCACCAAGGCAATCGCCATGTTCTCACCATGGTAGAAGCAACCACCGGCCGGGTGGAAACATATCCTGTCCCCCACGCCGCTGCCCGGAACACAGTCCTGGGTTTCAAAAAACAAGTGCTGTGGCAACATGGCACCCCAGAGAGAAGTGAGTCGGACAACGGGACTCATTTCCGAAATAACCTCATAGACACCTGGGCCAAAGAGCACAGCATTGAGTGGGTGTATCACATCCCCTATCACGCACCAGCCTCTGGGAAAATCGAAAGATACAATGGACTATTAAAGATGACACTGAGAGCAATGGTGGGGGTGGAACATTTAAACACTGGGATAGACATTTAGCAAAAGCCACCTGGTTAGGCAACACGAGGGGATCTGCCAGGCGAGCTGGCCCTGCCCAATCAGAATCCTTACATACTGTGGAAGGGGACAGAGTCCCTGTAGTGCACATAAAAAATATGTTGGGCAAGACAGTCTGGGTTATTCCTGCTTCAGGCAGAGGAAAACCCAATCATGGGATTGCGTTTGCTCGAGGACCTGGGTATACTTGGTGGGTGATGCAGGAGGATGGAGGAGCCCGGTGTGTACCTCAGGGGGATTTAATTTTGGGTGAAAACAGCCAATGAACTGAATAATATGCTGTTAATTGCTATATGATGTTGTATGTCATCACTACTATGGTTGCTATATGCCATATCAATGGCATGTTATCATGGTGGGAATCTCCCAATTAATAGTAATAGCAAATGAACTTTCAATGGAACCGAGCAAAGTGCAGCAGTGAGAGAACAAGAACTACCAGTGCAGCGGTGATGGAACAAGGACTGACATGCAACAATCTGACCCCACACACACCGCCTCTCTGAAGGACCCTTACAAGAGATGAAATCCAGAGTCATGGACTAAATGAACTCAATGGACATTTCACAGGCATTTTACAGGGAAGGTCCATAGACTAAGGGAATGCTGCCTGTGTGTTATGTTAAAGGATGGGAAGGGGAGGGGTGGTGGTTGGTACGGTTGTATTGCATCGTATGGGACCTGGGCATGGTGTAAATGGTATGGAATAAGGGGTGGACAATGTGCTGGTTTTGGCTGAGAAGGGGTTAGTTCTCCTCACTGCGGGGGGTCGGCTACCTTTCCAGCTTCCCCCTCTCTGCCTGGTGGCGGTGGGCTGGGAGGGGCAGGGCCGTGGTGGGGGCGGCTGACCCCAACTGGCCAATGGCATGTTCATTCCATACCATGTGACACCATGACCAGTATATTAAGGGGGGGCAGGTTGCGGCTCGGGAGTGGCGCAGCGTCGGGTCCGCAGGCGGTGAGCAGCTGCGTCGCGTGCGGTTTGTTTCGCTGGTTCGTTCCCCCTCTCCCCTTACTTCCCCCCTCCCCGGGGCTTTGCGCCTCTCGTTGTTCTCCTTTACATCACATTTCTGTTGTTTCTTTTAATTTTAATTATTAAACTGTTCTTATCCCAACCCACGAGCGTTACCCTTCTGATTCTCTCCCCCATCTACTGGTGGGGGAGTGAGCGAGCGACTGTGTGGGGCTGAGCTGCCGGCTCAGGGAGGTTGTGGAGCATCCTTGCAGGTGCTCAGAACCCAACTGGATGCAGATGCAGCCCTGAGTAACCTGCTCTGGCTGACCCTGATTTGAGCAGGGGGTTGGACTAAATGATCTCCAAGAGATGCTTCCAACCTCAGCCATTCTGTGATGCTGTAAATCAAAGCAGGGGCCTAATCCCAGCGGCCTAATGGGCCTGTTCCCATTACACAAGTGACAAGGGATGAACTGGAGTAGGAATTTGTATTCAGTAGTTTGGTTGTGTTACTGTTATATGCAAAAGACTGAAAAGCACTTGGATAAAAATGAGATTAAAATGAACTGTTTGGATGCATGTCTGAGAGGAGCTGGCATGTTGGGTGTAGCAGGACTCCTGGCACTTGACAGAATCAGTGGTGCTGGCAAGAAGGACTATTTCTAGATGGTGATGAAATGCATTGAGAAAGGAACAGAAAGAAACATTCATTTTTCTTTCAAGCTTCCTTTGTGCATCACAAGCAAGTAAAAAATGCATAGTCATCCCAATCTTTTGTATTTTACCTTTTCCTTTTTTTTTTAAGGCAAAACAGCTTTATCAGTGTTGATGTTAACAGCATTGTGGTTTTTGGCTGACACATTTATCCAGCCTTTCCATCCTTCACATGATCCTTTTTGTAAGGATCCTTTCCTTTGTGGCTGCGTTATTTATAATCTGTATTGCAGGAGCAGTCTCAGATTGACATCTTGTTCTGCCATAAACACAGGCCTCACATCCAAGACCTTCAGTTGTATTTTATACTTACAAAGCATCCCTTACAAAGTAGCAATTAATTAGTCCTGACAGTGCCCTAGAAAATTTGTAGTGTGTTCTCAGTAGCAAAGGGAGAGGTTATTGCTGATGAGACATGCTGCAGATGAGTATCAGAGCCAGGGAAGATAACTACAACTTCTGATTGTTATTGTTAAGCCTCGTTGTCACAAGCCAGCTTATCACTAACATACTGAACAGGAATACACTGGATAATCATAGAATCATTAAGGTTGGAAAAGACCTCTAGGATCATCAAGTCCAACTGCCAACCCAACACCCCCAGGCCTCCTAAACCATGTCCTGAAATGCCACGTCTACACATTTTTTGAACACCCCCAGGGATGGTGACTCCCCCACCTCTCTGGGCAGCCTGTGCCAATGCCTGACCACTCTTGCAGTAAAGACATTTTTCCTACTATCCAATCTACACTTCCCCTGACACAGCTTGAGGCCATTTCCTCTCGTCCTGTCACTAGTGACTTGGGAGAAGAGACCAACACCCACCTCACTATAACCTCCTTTCAGGTAGTTGTAGAGAGTGATAAGGTCTCCCCTCAGCCTCCTCTTCTCCAGGCTAAACAACCCCAGCTCCCTCAGCCGCTCCTCATAGGACTTGCTCTCCAGACCCTTCACCACCTTCGTTGCCCTTCTCTGGACACGCTCCAGCACCTCAATGTCCTTCTTGTACTGAGGGGCCCAAAACTGAACACAGCGTTCAAGGTGTGGCCTCACCAGTGCTGAGGACAGGGGCACAATCACTGCCCTGCTCCTGCTGGCCACGCTATTCCTGATACAAGCCAGGATGCCATTGGCCTTCTTGGCCACCTGGGCACACTGCTGGCTCATGCTCAGCTGGCTGTCAACCAGCACCCCCAGGTCCTCCTCCACCAGGCAGCTTTCCAGCCACTCCTCCCCAAGCCTGTAGCGTTGCATGGGGTAATTAATACTTTTTTTTCCTAAAAAAAATTAGGTTGACATAGTTACAGGTGGGGTTGAAAAATGTCAGTCCCTGCAGCAAGCAGCTTGCTGTCAAAGCCATGTCTCCACAATGAGACGCACTGAGACAATTCCTCTCCTCCTTTCCTTGCGGGGAGTTAGATTCTGCCATGTTGCGGTGGCTGGAGAAGAGGATTTTGGTTGACCTCCCAAGTAAAGAGGCATGGCAGGTGATGATCCAGCACTGGCTGCCCTCTCTGAACAACAGCAGAGGAGTGGAGCTGAGAACAGATCTGGACTACAGCTTACTGGGCCAGGTGAGACAGCACTGCAGCAGGGACAGTGCCCGCTCAGTGCTTGAGGTCTTTCTGGGTGGGAACCGCAAGCATGAGTGACATACATCACCCACAGTGGTGGCATTATGTTGTGGCAGAAGAGGTCCACAGCAGGGGCTTGGGACAGCACCTCTGTCTACAGCAACTGCGACATCCAGAGCTGGGGGAAGGACCTCAACTCAGTTTGAGGCTCCAGACAAAGGGAGACCAGCAAGACATGGGGGCTGAGCATTTCACAGGCACAGCTGTGGAAATCACTCTTTGCTCTGCTTGCAAAGGGTATATTCTGATCCTCTCTGTTGGGCCAGCTTTTCAGCCTTAAATACAGGGAGACTTGCAGCAACAGTATATTTTATCACTCGTCTCACCAGGCTGGGAGTACTTGAAATTCATCGGGGTAATGAACAGTTAATTGTGTAGGGAAGGTTTGTCACAGCTCCACTGCTGCAGGAGAAAAGAGCATGTTGACAGTGAAGAGATTCACTAGATACCCAGGCTTTCTTCACTTAGCCCTTTGTCACATCCTAAATTCTTTGAAAATATCTTACAGCTTACCCAGTTGGCCCTTTTTACATCTATTCACAGAGGCAATACTGCTCAGTTTCTGTTTCATAAATGTTAATGGAGAAATAAAGTTATTTTATTAACAGAGAAGCTGGGAACAGATACAGAAAGATGAGTCTTATTTGACCTACAGAAAATTGCCCTTTAGAAAGAAAATGCCCAGTATTTTCCTTGCTCCTACAAGATACCCTGGACATTCAAAACAAGAACAAACAGCATAATGTTGAGGGGAGGGGACACATAGAAATATATATGTGTTTGTGTAGATATACACATATATTTCAGACAGGAATAGACTTTACAAATATTTTTTTATATATATATATAAAAACTATATGCTTGTAAATGCCATTCCTGTCTACTTTGTAAGCCTGTAAGCTGTGATCTATCATTCTGATCCCATCATAGGAAACAGACGGGTACTCCTGCTCAGACATAAAATTCGTGTGCAAGGAAGCAGCCATGAGACCAGTGAGGAAAATTTTTGACACACTTGAAAATCATCAGCCAGGTACCACAGCTCTGAGTAGGGAATCTGATCTGGGAAATGCTGATCTACTGCTGTAACTCCAGAAATTCTAATGTCAACCCCAGCAGGTGGAGCTCTGTTATCTGCTTAGAAAAGTTTTAAACTGTACATTTCTTAAACAACTACCCAAGCTAACGTTCCTGAAGATCAGACCTTTTTTTAAAGCTGTTGGTATCTGTGCTCCATGCACAAATACAAGTTTTTCTTTATCTCACTAGGTTTATTCTGTTGTTTTCATATATTAAGTGTTGTGTTAGGCAGGGGCATAAAAGAATGTCTTTTAGTAATAACAGTATTTAATCAATTCTCTTCTCTTTAGGTAACAGTAACTTACCTATGATCTGCTTGGACACGATCACCATGGCAGATTTCCTAGATGTGATTGCCCACACCAAGCCATCAGCAAAGAACCTAAGCCAGAAGTACACAGCTTGGCAGAGAGAATTTGAGTCAGTTTGAAAAGAAAAACCCCAAAAGATTGAAAACTTCCAAGACTTTTGCTTTCCAAAATGGTATCGCCTTGCTTCCAAAGGATTGAATGATGATGGGGAAGGAAGCGCTGTTTCCAGGGGAGAGAACACAGTGAGAAATGTCAGGGGGAGATCTTCACTTTCAAAATGTAATGGGGGAGGTGGTGGTTCGGTTATTTTTTTAGCCATTTTCAATGACCATTCGAAAAACCATACTTAATGGAAATAATGTAATAGCAGTTGCTACGTAATGAGGACTCCAGCCTTAATTTTATGTATAGAGACTTAAAAGATTTTTTGCTTCTCAGTCCTTATTCATGACCATTATTTACAGGTTTGGTGTAGAAGAACTGGAGCAGAAAGCTTGTTAAGAACAGTTAGATGATTAGTGTAATTCCCCCTTTCTGAGACTCACTAAAGCATCACAATCAGCATAGCTTTACCAGCAGAGACCTGCACCCCACCCTTTTTAATGAAACATAAGTGACTGCTTTTAATGACATTCAGGAGCTTTGCAGTGCTTTGTAGAACTAGAGATCATTTTTGGCTGAGATCAGTGTCTTGATTTGCCACATGTATTACTTGCCCATTGGTTTGGGATATTTCCAAGGTGGAAAAGGCAAGGAATTAGAGGAACTTGGAGACATTGTAGAAAATCAACACATTTAGGCTCATCTAACTAGAAACTGGATTGGTGGTTACCCACTGGTTCGCAGCCAGCCATAAAACGCTAAGAGTGAGACTTTGCAGCGCAGCAGTAAATACTAGCCAAGTTGGAGGCTTTTCTGCTTATAAACGCAGCCAGGTAACCAGTCAGGACTGCCACACCTCCCTTCACCTTTTCATTAGGAATTCTAATCAGTCATGTTTTCAGGCTCTCGGGTCTCATGGCTGCCCCTCTCTTACCCTCCCTCTTGCTTGGCAAGACAGCTACCCTCTCTGCTGTTCTCCCAGTGTTCTCCTTGCATTGGCTTCCGTGCAGCTGCTTTTCTAAGTACCACGAGCTTGTATGCTTCCCAGTATGCTCCAGGACCTCTAAAGCACCAACAGTCTCTTTTTTTTGTTCTAGCATTGTGGGAAACTCTAGCCCAGGAACGGCTAGCAGAAAGCGGGCATTGAAGTAGAAGGACAGGCTCAGGGTCGGAGCGACCTTGGGCCCAGCTGTTGTTGACCGGTAAAGGAGTGTGAGAAACAAGTAACTGCTAATTGCAAGGCTGAACACAAGAGATAAGCATGGGAGGAGTTGGCATCTACCTCCCAGCCAAGGATGAGCTATGCTTTTGCAAATAGGTATGAGCTAATTTACGAACGGTATAAAAGATATTTGCTAATTGCCAATAAACGAGACTTGATGATCATCATCGGATGGTGCCTGTCTCCCGCTGGTTTTCCGTCAAATGGTGACCCCGACGTGATACCACGGACGGTCCAGCGTAGGGTTCGGGTCCTGCAAGCAGAGGGACGGCAAAACAGACAGCGCAGCTGGTCTGCGTACCCTGGGCGACCACATAGGTGGGCTCAGTCTGCGTGCCCTGGGCGACCACATAGGTGGGCTCAGCCGATACGTGCTGCCGAGACCTTGGGAGCTGCAACGGCGCCGACGAGCACAACGCAGAGGCAAGCAGCATATGATTTCTTTACATCCCTCTTAGAAAGGCGTAGCATTAAGGGTATAGATCTACGCAAAGAACTACCATTGCTCATAAGCTGGGGATGCGAGAAGGGACACTTTAGTAACCCACACCTGAAAAGGATTATTTCGGATACATCAGCGAGAGACGGAGATGCACTGGCAGACGGTGGCCAGGGGGCAAAGAGGAGTCGATTTATGCATCATTTCTGATACGTCCCGACCCTCCGGCCTGGATCCAACCTCGGGATTCAAGAGGGGATCCGCTTTCCGCAGTTAAAGCTAACCCGGGAGCGAGAGCCGTACAAAGACGCTGATTTTCCTCACATCGGGCGATGGAGGTCGAGGTAGCTTTCGAATTATTAAAGCGCTTTTTAGAAAAGCGGGGAGTAAGTCAGTTAAAAGACTTGTCAGGATTAGTTGCAGTGGGTAAAGCGAAAGAGTTTTTTAAAGAACCGGAGTCGATTTTTGAAGTAGAGGAGTGGGGAGCCTATGGTGATTGTTTGTGGGATTGGGTGATAGATGACGATAAGACAGCGGAAAAGTTAATGAAACCTTGGCGGGAAGTGATTAACTGTATGAAAAAATATAAAACTGAAAAAAGATTAGCAACAGCCGCCTCTGATCGGCTAGACAGCTGTGACCCCAATGCTGGAAAGATTGGAATTGGCTTAGACAATCTCTCTCCTCCCTTCTCGGGGATCCCAGTTGTCGTACCTCGAAAACCCCTTATTCCCCCCCCTCCCGCCCCTGATAAATCTACATCTGTAGAAACTAGCGGAGGAGGAATAAGCTTGGGAAAGGGAGGTGAAGATATTGAAAATTTATGTGATGTAGTCTCTCCGGTGAAGGAAAATAAGCCGAGCACGTCTAGTCACCGTTCTGTGCCTGCTGTGTGTAGCCAGGTTGACTGGCGAAAAATCGGGTTAGAGGCATTACAGAACGGGGACCTAGAGACCGCCGATTTGTTAGCTCAGGCTTTCCCTGTCATCTATCAACCGGACCCTGCTAACAATCAAAATTTATTAGCACACCATAATCCTCTTGATTGGAAAATTTTTATGAAGGGCCCATTGCTGCGTCAATGTGTTATGGAAAACTCCAACCATGCTACTAAAAGCATTTTAATTACACTTCCCCTAGACGCAGGCATTGAGGTGATGCTTGAACGCATGAGTCGGGTACCTCCCGGCCCCCGAGCTATGTTAGTTGAAGCATTGAGGGAAGTTGGGCAGGGAATGGTACGCGTTCAGCAACAAGTTTGTGCCGCTCTCGCCCCATTGGGTCCAGCCAAAAACTCTCAACAGTAACCAAAGAGGGTCACTGCCACATGGACTTTCCCAATCCCACTGACATGGCTCACAGCAGAGCCAGTATGGGTCGGGCAGTGACCGCTCAAACGGGAAAGTCTACAACAAGCCCGTATATTAATAAAACAACAATTAGATCAAGGACATCTCAAGCTGTTACATGATCTACGGGCAGTAAATCAGCAAATGCAAGCGATGGGGGCTTTACAGCCTAGCCTTCCAAATCCAGCCATGCTACCAACTGACTGGCATTTACTAATTATCGACTTAAAGGACAGCTTTTTTACTACAAAGCTGCATCCCTAGGATACCCAGCGATTTCCATTTACATTACCGGCAATCAACAGAGAGGATCCTGACTTACGCTTCGGATGGACAGTATTGCCACAAGGCATGCAGAATAGCCCTACTCTGTGTCAACTCTTCGTAGATGCTGCATTGAAAGAAGTGAGGCAGCAATGGCCGGACACTATAATTTACCATTACATGGATGACATCTTGTTTGCGCAAGTACAACCTTTCTCAGCACAGCAAGAATTATATTTACAGCAACAGCTCCAGCTACACGACCTAGTAATAGCAGCAGAGAAGGTTCAACGTTCATCGGTATGGAAATACCTTGGGTGGCGCATCAGTGACTCTCAGTTTTTCGCCCAATGTTCAAGGGCACTGACCCTGCCGCGCCGGTCCGACCGACTGCTGAACAACACACTATGATACAACGTCTTAGCTCCGAGATCGTCCAGAGAGCAGTAGACCGCCTGGACCCCGATCTCCCCATCGATCTCACCATACTCCATGGTTCTACTCACATTTTGGGTGCACTTACTCAGTGCAAAAAGAAAAAGGGGGAGAAGATAAGGGTGTTGGAATGGCAAAAGTTTTGTTTGTGCAAAAGTTTTGTTTGTATTAAATCACTTATGCCTATTTGCAGAACACGATAACCCTCCTGCGTGGGTGCGTCAGTACAACACATTGCAGGTATCCCTCACAACCCAACGGGTCAAGCAATAGTGGAACGAGCTAATGGGTTGCTGAAAACCTATGTTCAAAAGTATGCAGATATAAAAGACCCGCAGGAGCGGCTGGTAAAAGCACTGTTTGTGTTAAACTATTTGTGTGTATTTGGCTCTGAGGGAGTGCCTGCTGTCATCGTTCACTATAGACAGAAAAAAGACGAACGGGAGCTACCCTGAGTTTGGGTCAAATACAAAGACCCGCATACGGGTGTATGGTCAGGGCCTGTGGAGGTTTTATATTGGGGGAGGGGGTATCTCTGTGTTTCTACCCCTACAGGGCCGCAATGGATTCCAGCTAGATGTGCCAGACCCGCCACCTCCCCCACACAGCGCGACGCAGAACAGTTGCCCACCGCGGCACCAGCCGAAGCGGCACCTGAACGGTTGGGATCAGCGGAAGGAACCCAGAGGAGCGCTGTGCAGCACTCACCAGTGAATAACCACGGTCCAGGAGGAACAAAGGTCCCAGAGGGTGCATAGCGCCCGAGGTTTGGTCTGGTTTCGACCGAGAATACAAGGCGGACTGATAATGAGCTCTGCTGAACAGAAATTATGGGTATTAGCCCTTTTAAGTGTATGTAGCACTGCCTTTGTGCCTAACGTTTTTGACCCACGAGAAAATATCTGGGTCACGCTAGCTAGATCATTGAATACGACTAGCTTTTGTGCCAGCCTAGCAATGCCCGACTCCCCATTTATCACATGTCTTATTGGGGTGCCTTTAAGTAATGCAACCTTTATGACTTTTACTCAGTCCGTAGCGGAGCTGCAACAGCAGCATAATATAACTCGGAAGCTTCCCTTTAAGTGGCGTGACGCCCCTTCGCTGTTTGTTGAGTATGATATCTGGGATGATGTACTCCCCGTAGGCCCAGAACCACAAGAGCTTGCCCTTGTGGGCTCTCTTAATGCTACTGCTTGGTGTAACTATACCTCTGTAAATATATCACGCTCTAACAATATGCCTATTGCGCTACCTGCAGGTTTGTTTTTAATTTGTGGAGATCGGGCTTGGCCTGGCATCCCGTCACATATAAAGGGAGGGCCTTGCTCTATAGGTCGCCTAACGTTTCTTACCCCTAACACTTCAATGATTTATCAACATCATAGAAAGATGAGAAGCGAAAGGAGCACTCATAAGTTTGAGGATAACTGTGACTCTACAGCTGAATTTTGGAATCCTACAAAGATCATAGCTGTTTCCTTCTCGGCTCCTGGAGTTGGTGTTGCTCAAAGCCTCACGACATTAAACAAGCTAGGGTGTTGGCTAGCTAAGCAAACAAATGCCACATCAAAGGCATTATCTGACTTATTACTAGATGTAGACTCTGTAAGACAGGATGATCCATGGCATTGGTTTAACAGCTTGTTTAATGGATGGGGCATTGGCAATGGGATCAAGAGTATTTTGCAGATGGGATTAATAATATTTATACTGTTTATTATTATATTAATGTGTGTCCCTTGTATATCGCAATGTATGCAACGAATGATGGAAAGAAGTATGAGTGCCGTGTTCCTTTCTCAAGGAACAAAAGAAAAAGGGGGAGATGTGGGAAACTCTAGCCCAGGAACGGCTAGCAGAAAGCGGGCATTGAAGTAGAAGGACAGGCTCAGGGTCGGAGCGACCTTGGGCCCAGCTGTTGTTGACCGGTAAAGGAGTGTGAGAAACAAGTAACTGCTAATTGCAAGGCTGAACACAAGAGATAAGCATGGGAGGAGTTGGCATCTACCTCCCAGCCAAGGATGAGCTATGCTTTTGCAAATAGGTATGAGCTAATTTACGAACGGTATAAAAGATATTTGCTAATTGCCAATAAACGAGACTTGATGATCATCATCGGATGGTGCCTGTCTCCCGCTGGTTTTCCGTCATAGCATCACTCACATTGTCAGAAGTCTTTATGGGGAATGTCTTCACAGGTTTTTTGCTTATAGATCTCTCGCCTCCTGAACCTGACTGACTGTGGGCCAAAGAGCTCCCTGACATACTCCAAGCAGGAACCAACACATTCAGAATTGTTGGCGTGAACACGAGGTGTGTGGATTTATTCAAAACTGTAAGTTACAATTTCTGAGGGCGTGCAAACAGTATCTAAAGATGGCCTTTGTTCCGGGGGGTGGTGTGGGTAGTGTTATTGTTTCTTGTATTTCCGCAGCCGAGTCTCCTCCACCCACACGTTCTGTGTCAGGCAGAGATGAAATCTGAACACAGGTAACCACCCACCAAGTGAGACTGCAGACAGACAGATCTTTCATGTGAGAAGAGCTTCCCATTCATTCATCATGATGATTTTTTTTCTTAACAAGAACAAGCATGGCTTATTAACACAAAACTATATTTTCAATAAGGTTAATACTCCAGTAATGTATAATTACAATCTAATAATTTAACACTCCGTAGCACTGTAAAACAACTGTAAAGGACTTTGATGACTACAGTTCACAAATGGACCAGAAAAGCTATTTACCATCACCACAAAGTTGGTTCATATCAGTGGATTTAGTGCATAGGAAAAGCACTGCCTGCTACAGAATTAAATTTCATTCTACAGCTCTACTAAACAACCGTGTAAAAACTGGAATCTGTCCCCATGGCTTCTGAAGGATTTTTCCCATAACATTAAAAAGAAACAAAAAAACCCCCAACAATAGTGAAATTTTGCAACTGTAGCATTAATAGGACCCTGTTGAAGTCTAATTTCAAAAATTCACAGTCTCTAAGGCATTTCATACCAGATTTTTGTTTCTGTACCATTCTTTTTCATAACAGCATCTAATTAAAACATCTGTAAAATGCTGACAGTTTTAATTTTATGGAAAATTTTAAAAACAAAACCCAGGCTCTGTTCTAATGAGCAGAAAGATATCAACGGTAGTTATTATTAAACAATGGTGATATTTTAATTTAGAAGTCACTTCTAAACGTGCCTAATCTCTACCTTTAAATCAGAGCAGAAGCATACTCAGTGACATCACTACAGGCTGACTAAGGGGTTTTATTCAGTTTAGCTTATTCAGCAGAAAAACATGACACTTCTCCAGGAAGGGCTTTACATCAGTTATTTCTCAAAAACTGAAAATACACAGAACACTGCTGCGCCCCCTATGTCATTTGGGAAAGCAGCTGTGTTGGTTGTAGCCTTTCTGCTCACCTGCTGGGTATCCACGGTCCCTCATCACATCCTGGTGAAACTACTACAGCAAAGGGGCTCTGCTGTGCCCGGGCAGGGCCCACACCTATCCTCTGCCCTTTCACAGCTCAACTGGAAGGAGCATACAGCCAGATTTCTGATGCAATGCATGCATTGATCCTGTGACCTTAAGTTTTGAAGCAAGAGTAAAGGAAATGATGTGAAACAGATGTCTCTTCAAACTAACTATTCCCTTTCTCATAGCAGACGCTCCAGGATATGTTCCACTGCCTCTGTGAAATTCTCACAGGTTAAGTAAGGCGCCGGATTAATTTTGTCTTCATCTGCTGGTTGATATTTCTGTAACAGATTAACAAAATGAGGCATTTACCAAGGTCCTTTGAGTATCCTTTTTTTTCCCCTGAAAATTACAGCCTCTTTGGATAAGTAACAACCAGACACAGTAGGAGGAATGCCCATCTGAGGTCCTCCTGCAACAAACATCTCACAAGTCTTCCCTAAACAAATGCTGAGCTTTGCTGAAGATTCCTCCAGGGGCGGCTCTGGCTCAAAAATCAGCATTACTTATGCACTGGTTTCACTCCACTCTACTGGCGCTGTTCTTTCTCTGGCTATTCAGATATTCGTGTTGTGGGTTCTTGAAATAATAATGTTATCACCTTCCCTTCTGGGTTTTGTGAGGAAGAGTAGTATTACTTGCTTTCATTTTCAACACAATGGACTGTGTGGCATGAGCAGCTGCTGCCTCAGAAAGACCTCGCCCAGTCCACAGTACCATCAATAACACTGGTAATACCTGTCAGTCCCTTAAGGTTCTGCTTCTGTCTGGAACAAAATTACTTTTATAATTACCAGTGTAATTACTAGGGAATGTCACCAGAGTTCCTGAATGATGAGAGGCTGCATTACTTTGACCGATTTTGGAAATCTAAGATGTCATAGTAACAGTTCTGGTTTTTGACTAGTGCTTGGGATTTTAGAGTCATAGGAAAAAATTCACACCTATGAGATCAGCCACCCCCATTTATTACTTCATATCATCCTGTGATTGGTTTGGAGTCCGTGCTCGAGCCCTGTTGTTGAAGCATTAAATATAATGGCCTATCCTGACTTAATCACAATTTACTGCTTGACAGGCTGCCGTGCTGCAGCTGAGGAAACCCATCTGCTGCATTCACCCCAAAGTGACCGATCCATCGAGCACTTACCAGTCTGTACCAAAATCCCATGTATGCCCGCGTTCTGGGCACCACCACCATCATCCCTGCAGTCCTGGGACAGAACAGGAGATCAGTTGGTTAGTGGTCACAGACACTATTTATTAACAAGTTTTTCATGACGTTCTCTGCTTTGCAGATCACTAGTAAGCTACACAGAGTCAAATATTTTAGATTTAGATTCTGTTCTATTATAGATTTAGAATCTATTAGACAAACCATCACAGGAATGCTTTACTATGTGCTTTTTGCCTGATTAAATAGCGACTGAAGTAAGAGAACTAACCCCATGGACTACATGTTAAATCCTGCAAGTTTTGATGGTTCAATTTTCACCCCTCGTTTAATCCCAGTGTGTAGGGGAATAGACAGGGATCGGCGACCGGAAGATTACGGGATGTGACGGAAAGATAGACTCCTCCCCATAGGAGTGGCAGGAACAGGAAGCGCAAGAGCTATATAAGCATGTGACGCAGCTAAATAAACGGACATTTTGTATCCATCATATTGATGTCTGTGCATCACTGTCCCCAGGGTGGGTAGAGCCCTGTGTCCCGGAGATATGCGGCCCAAGATAAGTTCTCCCGTAGAAGCGTACAGCTACAAGTGGTGACCCCGACGTGATCGGCGGGGCGGCATGGCAAGTTCGCCGGGGGGAAAAGATAGCTTGGGGCACGCAGGGGCGGGACGGGGAGCCGCAGGTCGGCGGGCGCGCCATGGAATCAGTCGTAAAGGTACTGAAGGGATTGGGGAAGGAATATGGTACTTCAATATCGAAGGTGCCTACCTCAAAGGCCATCCAATGGATGATTACGCAGGGGCTCATACGAAGTCCCGCAGACATATTTAATAAGGATAAGTGGGTGAGAATTAAAGAGGAGTTAGCCGAAAGGGCTATGATGGGAAAAACCCAGTACATACAGCTCTGGGGAATGATACACCGGTTACTATTGAAAGCTCGGGATGATCAGGAGACGTGGCGGCAGGCGCGGTGGTGCCTGCACGGTGCTACAGGCGACAGTAGCCCGGAAAGAGACCCAGGAGGGGCAGTGGGGACGCAGACAGGGGCAAGCATCGTGGGGGATGGGGAAGAAGGGGAGAGTTCGGACGGAGTAGCCTGGCCAGCGACTCAGTCTGAGGCTCCCAAGGAGGTGGATCGGGAAGCAGCGGTGTTCCCTGTTGAGCCAGCAGGACCCTTGGAATGCCCCCCCCCGCATACCCCTGGGACGATTTGGCACAGGCGCGGGTACCTGCGCGCGGGGAGGGTGACGTGGCGGCGGACGCAGCGGGAGTGACGGAGCGGAAGGAGAAAGATGATCAGCGCCGGCAGCGGCACCGCCCTCTGCCCGACCCTCGAGACTGGCTCCCGGGGCAACCCTTGAGATGGGAGTCGGACGAGGAGGGGGATTGGGGTGCCTGGAGGGGAGGACAGGGTGGGTATAGAACAACCTCGAGTAGCAGCGAATCAGAAGTTGGGGGAGAAACCGATGCCCGCATGTGGGAAGAGGGAGCAGCTTTCCTGCGGCGCGCAAAAAAGAGGCATAAGGCGGCAGAGACTCGGAGGACCAGTCAGAAGGAGGGAGGAGAGGGACCGCCAAAAGGGGAGGTCCGGAGCGCTGCAGCTCCGGAGGGGTCCGTGGAGGACGTGCTGCGGCAGCTGCAGCAGGCTATGCGCGCACTAGGGGAAGTAACTCGGGGGCAGACAGGACTCTTAACGAAGGGGGCACCCCAGCGACAGTCAGTTGAGTTACCTAACTGGCGGCTGATAGCTAGAGATTGTAGCCTCGATGGAGTAAGGATAGAGATGCCCGGGATCTTCCCTGTCCGACTAGCTCCTGGAGGAGGGGTGGAGTGGACGCCGATAGATGCCAAGCTAGTGCGAACTTTATGGCGAGAAATTAGAGAAAAGGGGCTGAAAGACGAAGGAGTAGGATTGCTGCTGGACGCTGCGCATGCAGCGCCATTGACCCCCTCTGATGCTAAGCAGTTGGCGAAAGCAATATTGGCTCCCACAATGTACATACTTTGGAAGGAGGCAATGCACAGTGCCTGCCTCGTACAGCAAGTGGCGGCAGTTCCGGGCCACCCGCTGAGAGGGACCACCCTTGACCGGCTCACTGGCAGAAGTCAAGGACTGGAAACCCCGCAGTTGCAAGCAGCAGAATTAAGGGGCAGGGAGCTGCAAGCGGTAACAGAGAGTTTCCGCAAAGCGTATAGTGAAGTGGGCAGGTATGAGAAAAAAGCAGAACCTTGGCAAAAGATACAGCAAGGACTAGCAGAGCCATTTACAACGTTTTGTGAAAGGTTGCAGAAGGCTATTATAGAATCAGAATTGCCACCAGCAGCCAAGGAGGCAGTCCTTATGGATTGCCTCCGAAATCAAGCAAATCCGCAAACACAAGATATCCTCTGCACCCTGGCGGTAGGGGCGCCATTGGGTGAAACCATCAGGCATGTCTTGCGCCAGGAAGCATTGAACCAGCATGGCGGTGCGGGAGCGCACGTCTGCCAGAACCCTGACTGTGGAAGCGAAGAAAGGGTGATGGTGCAAGCGGCCGGGGTGGGGCCGAGATGTCACTCGTGTGGACGGCAAGGGCACTTTAAAGCTGGGTGCCCGCTAGCAGAAAGGGGAGGACGTAATGGAGGAGGAGTGCGCCCAGTAGGGAGGTGCTGGGTGTGTGGGAAGCCAGGACACCTGGCAAGAGATTGTCCAACTACGAAGCCGGGAAACGGCCAAAGGAGGGCGAAGCGAGGGGGATTCGCGCCTCCTGTGAGTCAAATGACGCCCCATCATGGTGCCAGCGCCAGGAGCTTGGCCCACCGTAGCGCGCCAAGGGGGAGTGAACCTTCAGGCAGGGGAGCAGAACCAGCAAGATTTGCAGGTTACAGCCCCCGCGTGGCCTTGGTCATAGGTTGTGACGAGAGACCCATGGCGGCGGTGATGATTACCCCGCAAGAGCCGAGTTGCCCGGCATGGATATGCCTGGGAATGTTAGTGGATACCGGGGCAGATGTCACAGTGATGCCACTCGAACGGTGGCCACCAACTTGGCCCCTTGCCATGGGAAAATGTATAATAGGGGTAGGAGGAGAACAACAGACGAGAACTAGTACTTGCCCTGTGAAACTCGAAGTCATGGACGAGGACGCAGGGAAGCTCCTCACGGCCGTAGTGACCATACTAGTAGCAGATGGGGTAGCAAGCCCCTTGTTAAGGCGAGACGACCTTGCCCAGATGGGGATCGGGTTGAAAAATTTAGCATAAGGGCCACTGCCTCAGAGGGGCTTCATCAGCACAAGTTCGTGTGGAAAACCGAACAGCCCGTCTGGGTGGAGCAGTGGCCCCTGACAACAGAGAAAACAGAGGCTGTAAGAGCTATAGCAAAACGAGAGCACAAAGCAGGGCACCTAGAGCCCTCGATGAGCCCGTGGAACACCCCTATATTTGCTATAAAAAAGAAAGATAAAAACCAATGGAGGATGCTGCATGACCTTAGAGCAGTAAATCAGTAAATGGAGGACATGGGGCCTCTCCAACCTGGCCTACCGGATCTGAGTGCTGTCCCGAAAGGATGGCGAGTCATTGTTTTAGATATCAAAGACTGCTTCTTCAGCATTCCACTACATCCAGATGATAGAAAGAGATTTGCCTTTACTCTGCCCGTGGTGAACCGCGCAGAACCAGGTAGTAGATGGCAGTGGACAGTACTTTTGCAGGGGATGAAAAATTCTCCAGCGATCTGCCAGAGGTATGTGGCTTCTGCATTGCAGCAAGTAAGGCGACAGTATCAGGAGAGAATCTACATGATCCACTACATGAATGATGTCCTCATAGCTGCGCCCACCCAGGCGTTATGTGAACAAGTCTTTTCAGACACCCAAAGGGGCCTTGCGGGACAGGGCCTCAAGGTAGCTGAGGCAAAGGTACAGCGCGGACCAGTGTGTGGATTTCTGGGTGCTAGAATACAAGGGGATTCCATACAAGCTCAGCCTATTAAACTTACACCTAAGGTTAAAAATTTACACGATGTACAGAAGCTGGTAGGAGCACTGCAGTGGTTGCGGACATTCGTGCGCGTCACCGGTGAGGAGATGCAACCTTTCTATGCGTTGCTGAAAGGGACCGACCCATGGGAGCCCAGGAGTTTAGACGCTGAGGCAGTCCAGCAATTGCAGATGATAGAACATCGAATGCAAAAGGAAGGAGTATGGCGGTGGGACCCCCAGGAGGAATTAATTGCACGTTGGATTCTGACCGCCGGTGGAGGATTAGGATTGCTATATCAAATACGAGCAGGGGAAGAAAAGCCACTGCGATGGGTATATCAGAAGGTTCCCAAGGATGCATTCTCCACAAAAGTCAAGGTAGCCGGGGGAATGATTTGGCGTCTGCGACGGGAAAGCAAGGGAATCTTTGGGAAGGAGCCAGATAAGCTGACAGTGCCGTGGAATGGGGAGAAATGGCGGAAGGTGGTAGAGAGTGAAGAGGATATACAATTGGCAGTATACTCATACCCAGGGAAAATCGTCACAGGCACGGTACAGAGGTGGGCCGAGACAGCCAAAGTGGTGGATTTGAGTGTGGATAGTAGAGTTTTGGATACCCCTCACCCAGGAACAACATATTTCACAGACGCTTCCTCGAAGACGAACAGAGCGGCGGTAGTGTGGAAAGAAGAGAATAGTTGGATGTGCCAGACGTATGAGGAGCAGGGTAAAACTGTGCAGTGGCTGGAGGCGAAAGCGCTAGAGATGGCCCTGCGAAAGGATATAGATCGGCATATAAATGTGTGCACAGACTCCTTATATGTGTATAAATTAGTCATGTCCATGAAACAAGAGGGTGTACCACACACGGAAATTGCCTTGATGCTAGAGGTTGCTTTATCGCAGCGAGGAGCAACGGTGACAGTAATTCACATTCGCAGTCATCAGACGGGCCCTGGACCACTGATTGAGGGGAATCGCATGGCTGATGAGGCAGCCGCGGGAGTCTGGACATTGGCGGAGGCAAAGAAACTGCATGAACAACTGCACCTGGGTGCTAAAGCCTTGGCAAAGGAGTGTGGCATCTCAATAAGAGCAGCAAGAGAAGTAGTAGCCACCTGTCCTTACTGTCAGCACTCGCCATTGTGGGAGGCAGGAGTCAACCCTCGAGGACTGGAAGCAAATGCTATCTGGCAGACTGACTTTACTGAATGTCCACAGTTGGCCCCCGGATGGCACCTGGCAATTACAATTGATACACATAGTGGAGTCATCATGGCTACTCAATATCGGAAGCAGACCACAACGCACTTGACTGCGCATTGGACCACGGTAATGGCGTGGCTTGGAAAGCCTACCGAGATAAAAACAGATAATGGACCATGCTTTCGGGCTCGAAGTACCCAAGAATGGTGTAAAGCTTGGAATACTGTATTAAAACACGGCATTGCTTACAATAGCACAGGGCAGGCAATAGTAGAACGCGCTCATCGCACCTTGAAAGCAAAGATAATGCAGCTTGGGGAGGGGGAGAGGTATAAGGGAACTATACCCGTAGCAGCTCAGCAAACTATTTTAATGTGTGCACTCTATTCGCTTAATCATTTTATACGCGGGCAGGAGCAAGTTACAGCAGTGGAGAAGCACTTTGGCAAAGCTCAAGCAGGCGAGCGCTATCCGCAGGTACGAGTAAGGTTCCCAGGCAGTGAGCAATGGGAGAGAGGATGGAAACTGAGATGCCTGGGGAGGGGCTATGCCGCGGTTGAGAATGAAGGGCGCATAGAATGGGTGCCTGCAAAGTGTGTGAAAGCAGAACTGTGCAAGGATGTACAATGAATAATCCCTTTCTGAGTTGTCTCTTTGCAGGGTCTGCTGACATGGATCCTCATGCTAGCCGTACCATTGGGAAAAGAAATGAGCTCCTTGACAAGATCGCAAGCAATATTGCAGCGAGAGCGACACTGGGAAAGGGCGGCAAAAGAGAGATATAAACTGGAACTGGATAGTAATAATTGGGGGGATCTTGTTGTGTGTAGTAATCATGGTTACTTGTGGGCTGCCATTGTTATGCTGTGTTATAAGACAAATCAGAGAGCGCCTGCAAGTGTTACATGAATATAGACCTGACTGCAATATGTATCCGCTTACACAAGTAGCTTTGTAGAATTTTAGTAGCATGGGGAGGGGGAGATGTAGGGGAATAGACAGGGATCGGCGACCGGAAGATCACGGGATGTAACGGAAAGATAGACTCCTCCCCATAGGAGTGGCAGGAACAGGAAGCGCAAGAGCTATATAAGCGTGTGACGCAGCTAAATAAACGGACATTTTGTATCCATCATATTGATGTCTGTGCATCACTGTCCCCAGGGTGGGTAGAGCCCTGTGTCCCGGAGATATGCAGCCCAAGATAAGTTCTCCCGTAGAAGCGTACAGCTACACCAGTGCTTTTAGAAAGATCAGTTCATGGCAACTGGGAGGCACGACACGCCAGGTTAACGGGCAGGTGAGAACGTATTTGGTCCCCACGTATATCACCAATCATGATGGCCTCCTCTGGGGCACAGCTAGTCCCCCGCAAAGCCTCAAGGAAGAAGGTTTTCTCCAGCTTCCCCACCACGGTCGCTTTGGTGGTGTTGCATATTCCAGCTCAGCTATGAAAGGTCCAGGTCCCAGAGCCAAGCCATCTTTTTTCTTGGAATATCTGGCTTTATGTATAGCTATAAGAGGAGCCCCATCCAAAATCAACCTAAAGAATGAATGAAGAAGGAAGTATGAAAATTATATTTTTTAAAAAAAAACAACAAACAATTTTTACAGCTGAAGGCCTGAACTGGCTTTCATTTAAGTTGATGATGCTGACTTTCACAAAGCCCCAAATGAGAATGCAAGCTGGCATTCATTTGGAGAGTTAAATAAAGTTCTTTCCTTTCTTTTCCCCAGAAATTGGTAAAAAAGCAAATCCCCCAAATAAAGAATTTATTATCTTGAGGATTTTAACAGGTATCTTCTAAAAGCCTGTCTACATTTCTCATGCAATTAGGCCCATTACTCTAAGCAGCCTCACTTTTCACTAAGGCAAACATCCTAACATTACATCTGATTTCCCCATGCAAATATTTTAAAATACATTAACCACAGGGAGTGGCTGTAGGTAGCAGTTTGATGGCCACAGCTTCAATCTCCTTGTCTGGACTGAGAACGCAGCAGCACTCTCAGGTTGCTGCTGCCAGGAAACCTGCAGCCCAGCAGTTCTTGGGGCTGTTGGTATCACCTGTAACAGCCAAACAGCTCTGTGTTTCCAGCAGAGATGGGTCTTCAGGTGAATCCCAGGTAGAAGGTGGATTATTTTACCTTAATTTATATTTTAACGGTGGCAGAATTACAATAACAGCTACATGAAAAGGTACAAAGATATCAGGCACGTTCACATCCCACTGAATTCCCCAGCTAACAGTGCTATTACTGAGCCTTTTAGAAACAAAGCTGGATTTGAGCTCCTTGCTATTGGGAACCAAAAATTCCAAGTGGAAGATAGTTCAAAGCAACAAGTCAGCAGATTCCTAACGTTTCTGAGTGCAATAAAAGGGTCACAGAATAAAGGTCATAATGCAGGGTATGGTGGTACTGCAGGAGGGTCGTAGCTGGGCGCAGCACCTGGAAGCCTCAGGAAGCGAGTGCAGCAGTGGGCTGAGAGACTGGGAACTGCTCCCTGCCCAGCAGTTGAGATCCTCCCACCTTCCACGGGCCCGTTCCTGCCCTGACACACCGGCGGGCACCCTCCTCGGGGCTCCACAGGCACCACCGTGGATTTCTGTTACCTGCCTGATAGTTTTTCCTTACAGCAGACACAGCAGCTACCTGTCTTGCAGCAAAGGGAAGCCTGCGTAGCTGCTGCGCTAGAGGAATCCTCCCGGTACTACAAGCACAGCAACATTATTGCAGTCCTCCCCTTCCCCAGCTGCAGCTTCAGTGCAAGAAAAGCCCTGCAGACAGTAACTGTAACAGTTGAGGTAATGACTGCTAAATGTTTCCCGTTTGATTTTATAGCACCTTCTTCAGGTACTGCAGGCAACTCCAGTCTTTATCACAACAGGTAGGAACGGAACTAGCAAAGCTGGTTGACAGAGGAGGAACATTGGCCGCTATCTTCAGGGCAGGAAGGAAGATTTATCTTCTCCTTAACCCCACCTGATTTACAAAAAAAAAAAGCCTTTAAGAAAACACAACCTTTTGCTTTGCCCCTTCACTGCCTTTCTGGAGCTCTGCTCAAAGAGGCTGGCTTAGGCAAGTTGTATGCTCCATGGAGGACATCTGCTCCTTCCCGCACACCTGCAGAGCAGCCTGGGTACTCTGAGCAGTACACAAATGGCAATATTTCATTTCACTTAATTATCACAAAACACTTCTACTGAATCAATGCATTCCAAAGCAAACTTAACGGGAAGAGAGCTGGCATGTGTATCTGTGAGCAGCCAGGTATGTTCACGATGGGAGGATGCCTCTAGGATACAGAAAAATTTAATTTGACAGAGCACCACAACCACTTACATTCAGCAGTTTGCAGGAAAGATCTCACCTGAGAGAATTCTTTTAAATATGGCATCAAAATCTCACATATACAAAAAGAGAAATTTAGTCTCAGTCATTTCAAATGGTGCCTAGAGAATGGCCTTACTCTGTCTGTCTCGTTTTGGGACTTGTATCAGGTTAGATTTACCTAACATAATGTTGGATATCAACCAAGTAGTTGCCTACCAGCCTGGGCTCTTCAGTCGGTGGAGAGGAAAAACCGCTTCTCAGGCACAGTTCAACTGTCCTATTTTAAGTGCTACTAGGGGAAAAATTATTCATACTTAGCAGTACGCAGTCAACAAGTGTAATTAATCACTTTTTGCAGCAAAAATGAGCATTTTCTGACACAGACACATCACACAGACTAGTTTGAAGTCTTTTAGAAATGAGGAAAGCATCTGTGGAAAAGGTGTTGATCTATCCAGACTGCCATCCTTCACAATGAACACAACTCTGCAGATGGATAGTCTGAACAGCAACTGTTGAACAGTGATTCTCTCACTGCCTCCACTGAAATGCAGCAGACTGCACAAATCACTTTTATAACTGAATGAATTCTTGTTATCTAAGAATCTCTTGCTACATATATTCATCTGCTTTGTAAGGCAAGCGGGAAGGCTAGTGAATTCCATCCAGTTTTACTATTCCCTCTAGTCACAGAAAACTTCACTTAGGGGAAAAAGCCTGACTGTTGTTCTGCGTATCAGTCTGGTTATTATGGCAAAGACGGTACTACAGCATGACCTAGAAGTTGTTACACTAGATTAGTTTTGGCTCTTCTGGAAGGTCTTTTTTTTTTTTAATGTGGATTAGTCCCCTCGAGAACAGCTTGTACCTCCTTTGTCCTGCACTGCTCCGGAGGAGCACGGCTGTTTTTCCACGGCAGTGTCACCTCTGAACAGAACCAGCAATTGAAGAGTGGCATCTACAGGAGAAACAGGAGTACCAGAGAGTTTTATTTAGGACAGGTTAAATATCAGCTGCATCCTGCACTTGCTGGGGGTTTTATTCCGCCTTCACACAGCATACTCCCTACACCTTTCCTGGGATAACTAGAGCTCCTGGGTCTCCAGTGAGTGTCATTGCAGCTTGCTGGCTGATGTCTCCTGCCGAGTGTCCTTCAGTTAGCTCAGATGGCAAAATGTACGCTTGGAGATGCCACGTGGATTTGTGGCACCATCCAAAAGCATCTGGGTCCCTTAACCAGGAACAGATTACATTCATCCATCTGTGACAAACTTTATAGATAGATTAGCCAAGAATAGTTCAATATCAGCCATTAACAGGAATTTAAAACATTCTCCATTGTACTTAAATGTTTCAAGAGCAGCACTGAGAGAATATGAGCAAAACTGCTTGTAGCAAAAAGAAACAAACAATCCATTCCAGATCCAAGCAACACAGAAAATGCCACCAAGGTACTCTGCTGATACCTCTACCTTTGCTATCTTTTACAAAATTAGCATCAGCTACTGTAAAACTGATGGAAAGATCCCAAATATATGGAGATTAAACTGATTTAACCACCTTTGATGAAATGGCTGCTGCCTCTGCTGCTTCTGACCCAAGAAAGCCTTCCTGAGAATGCAAATACAGAATATTTCTGGGGGCGTATTTCTCTGGGTACGATGTTAGGTGGAACAGATTATCAGGTTTCATTGCTCTCAGAGCCCAAAGAGGCTTTTCTCCTGAACACTTATCTTTCTGAAGATTACTGACTAGACTAGGGCACTAAAATTTAACAGGAAATGAACAGGAAATCTAGTCTAGCTCCTAGCAATATTAGAACCTACTTAAATTACACAGCCATAAGAATTTCCGTTCATAAGGCAAGGGGCAGGGAGCAGTGATAAGCCATCCATGTTTTTGCTGCCTTGACTTTAGATGAAAGGCTGAATATACAATATACAGTTTTCAACCCTGAGTACATTAAAACTGTGGGTATCTTCACTACTCTTGAAACGACGATGTGGTTAAGTCAAGGACTAACTGCCCTAGCTTCAGGCACCTGCCAGACATGTCCAAGTTAGAATACTCCCCTTAGTGATGAGGGAGGGAAATGGGAACATCTGAAAGTAAAACAAGTTTTAACCAGGTCTTTAGAGATTACAATCTCAAGAAGTCAGGGCTATGAACCTTCTGTCACCAATTAAGGTATCAAAGTACATGGAGTGAGATCTAAGTGTTCAATACAAGGTAAGTAACAATAACTACCTGGAGATTTTACATTTAATAATAATGTATTAAGAGAGAAACAACCTCCCATGTGTGCCTACACTCTGGCTTTTCAGCTCTTTATGATTTTGCTCATAAAGAGCTGAAAATAACTGTACAATAGCTGAGGGAAACCTGATTTCCAACAAACCAACACATCCTTACTATAAACAAATCAACACTGGTAGGTGCAGTAAATCTCCAGTGATAAGTATTACTTTTCTTAACACTGGAAATTAATAAAAAGTATCGAGTTTTGCCTGAATTCCTGACTATTTGAAGGCTTTGGCTGCCATTTCCACTACTCAAGAAACTACGACTTCAGACTGTTTAATGTTAATTTAAAAAGAAGAAAGGACTTTTATAACTCTGGAGAGTTCCACATTTCAGGCTTCATCATGGCTAGTGGTATAAATATGACTCATTCTACAAAACAGAGAACACTTAGCCATTCAGTAACTTCCTCCATGCTGTTCTCTGACCACCTCACCTGTGAAATCAGGCAGGGCCTTATCGTCCACCAGGAGGAGAGACCACACCTGCTTTTGCTCCAGAAGATTTCCGGCTGCTGTCAGAGACGTGAAGATCTCATTTTCCACAATGTCAAATCCCAGTTTCGTCAGCCTCTCCAGCAAGTCTCTCTTGCACTCCTTCGTTGTGTTTGTCACAAATCGAATGGTAACCGGAGCTCTGCGCAGCCTGATGGATGAAGAGAAAATGCAAACTAGCCACAGCATCCTTCTGTTTATGTCTTTCTGGGGCTGAAAAAGGACGGTTTGTCTAAAGGCTGCAGATTAAAAGACCCTATGCATCCCAGTACTGTACTGGTGCCACGGAAGAACCAGGAGGTTGTTAACTTCTGTGGACTGGAGGGCAAGGTGAAACAGATGGCAAGAATTACAGCTACTGGAACAAGACCAAGTGTCCCCTGCTTTGCTTCTACCAGGAGAAGTCTGGAGGAAAATGGTGATTCCAAACTCCATCTTCATAGTAATAGCAAACACATCTATCATCAACAAAAAGTTTGAAAAGCCTTTTAATTCAAACTAAATAAATAAACCAGTTCTGTATTCTGGATCAACAGCATCCTGAACCAAAATAAATAAACAGAAGAACCTTGTTGATAAATTAATATACTGAACTCCACATGCCGGGTGAATTTCACAGCAGCAGTGGCTCATTCAGAAATGCAGGATGCTCTAGGAGCCTCTGTTACCTGCGCGGCAACTTGCGCCAGCTTTTGCAGCCATTTCTCCCTTTACTGAGGAACAACGATATCACATAAAACCACACTATTGCCCTACACCGACAGTACATGCTACCAAACAATCAAATAATTTTAAGTGACAATTTCAATGGCGTTCCCTTTAATTATTCCCCCACCATCACTTTCTCTGCTTGTTGCTATAGAAACAAACACTGGCATCACGACTGCACGGAGAACATCACAGTGAAGTTGGTCAACGCTGGAGACTCGCTTGCACCTGCTGCTGCTTCTTTCTCTTGTTTGTTAGATATGCTGACCCTTCACAAGAATGAACTGGTAACAAAGTCCCTAGCTGCTAATAAAATAAAAATTAGTATTTTTTTTTCCTATGGACCTCAATACTGAGAAGTAAAAATGGAATCTATCCATTTGTTCCCTAAGCAAGCTGCATGCCAAGCATTTCAGTGTCTCTTTAGGAAGGACTAGCAGAAAAGAGCATAAGAAAATATTTTTTTCAAAGCTCTAAGCAAAAAGACCTGTCTGTTCTTGTCAATGAAATGACACCTGCTCTCCATAGCTGTGACAGCAGGCTGAAGCTGACAAACAGCACCAGACTCCCCCTGCGCCTCACCCCTTCCCTAACCCCCTCCCTCACCAAAGCCAGTCCGGGGCCTGCGTGAGCACAGCTCAGCAGGAATCAAGAAGTCAAAGAAGAATCAGTGGCTTTATAAAACAGTTTGTCTTCTGATTCTACAGAAGCCATTTCTTCTGTCCAGTCTACTGCCTGGAGGTATGGAGACAAGCACCAGACAGGACAGGTACTGAGCTCTTCTTGACAATATCACTGCTTTTATATACATATATTTATATATGGATTTTCAAGAACGCTGGCTCTCACCTGGCACAAGTTCTCCCTGCAGCATGAAATCCGAGGCAAACAAAGTCCAGTGAATGAATGGGTAATGAATGAACAATCAATGCTTTAGCAGTTTTTATGTCCTTGCAATTTTACATCTTTAGGAGATAATTATTTCCACAGAATTATTTGTGAAAAGAAATGCAGATTCCTAATCCCTCTGTGAACTTTTCCACTGAGCAACAGTCCAGCTTTACAAAAATCTAATACAACTCCAGTAAAATTTTCGGTCGTGGTTTAGCCGGCAACTCAGCCCCACACAGTCGCTCGCTCACTCCCCCACCAGTAGATGGGGGAGAGAATCAGAAGGGTAACGCACGTTGGTTGGGGTAAGAACAGCTTAATAATTAAAATTAAAAGAAACAACAACAGAAATGCAATGTAAAGGAGAACAAGGAGAGGCGCAAAGCCCCGGGGGAGGGGGGAAGGGAGAGGGGAGGGGAACAAACTGCCAAAACAAACCACACGCGACGCAGCCACTCACCACCCGACGCCGCACCGCTCCCGAGCCGCAACCTGCCCCCCCTTAATATACTGGTCATGGTGTCACATGGTATGGAATGAACATGCCATTGGCCAGTCGGGGTCAGCCGCCCCCACCACGGCCCTGCCCCTCCCAGCCCACCGCCACCAGGCAGAGAGGGGGAAGCTGGAAAGGTAGCCGACCCCCCGCAGTGAGGAGAACTAACCCCTTCTCAGCCAAAACCAGCACATTCTCCACCCCTTATTCCATACCATTTACACCATGCCCAGGTCCCATATGATGCAATACAACCGTACCAACCACCACCCCTCCCCTTCCCATCCTTTAACATAACACACAGGCAGCATTCCCTTAGTCTATGGACCTTCCCTGTAAAATGTCCATTAACATGTCCATTGAGTTCACCCAGTCCATGACTCTGGGCTCCATCTGCTGCATCAGTCTTTCAGGGTGGGAGAGATGGTGTGTGTGGCGTTGGGTTGCTACATACCGAGTCAGTCATCGTTCCATCACTGCTGCACTTTGCTGCTTTCACAGTTAATCTTCCATGGATTGGGAGGCTTGTACTCTGATACCATTGATACAACACAGAGGTGACACACAATATTATATAGCAGTTTGCATTGTGCCATTCAGTTCATTGACTGTTTTCACCCAAAATCAAATCCCCTTGAGGCACACATCGGATTTCTCCATCCTCCCGCATCACCCACCAAGTGCACCCAGGTCCTTGAGCAAAAGCAATCCCATGAATGGGTTTGCCTTTGCCTGAGGCAGGAAGAACCCAGACTGTTTTGCCCAGCATATTTTTCACGTGCACTACAGGGACTCTATCCCCTTCCACAGTATGTAGGATTTCTGACTGGGCAGGGCCAGCTCGGTTGGCAGATCCCCTCGTGTTGACTAACCATGTGGCTTTTGCGAAATGTGTATCCCAGTGCTTGAATGTTCCACGCCCCATTGCTCTCAGTGTAGTTTTTAACAGTCCATTGTACCGTTCAATTTTCCCAGTGGCTGGTGCGTGATAGATGTGATACACACACTCAATACCATGCTCTTTGGCCCAGGTGTCTATGAGGTTATTTTGGAAATGAGTCCTGTTGTCTGACTCAGTTCTCTCTGGGGTGCCATGTCGCCACAGGACTTGTTTTTCAAGACCCAGGACAGTGTTCTGGGCAGTGGCATGGGGGACAGGATATGTTTCCAGCCAGCCACTCGTCGTTTCTACCATTGTAACCACATGGCACTTGCCTTGATGGGTTTGTGGGAGTGTGATATAGTCGATTTGCCAGGCCTCCCCATATTTATATTTCAGCCATCGTCCCCCATACCACAGAGGCTTTACCCCGCTTCGCTTGCTTGATTGCAGCGCGTGATTCACATTCGTGGATAGCCTGTGCAATAGCGTCCATGGTCAAGTCCACCCCTCGATCACGAGCCCATCTGTATGTTGCATCTCTCCCTTGATGGCCTGTGGTGTCATGGGCCCATCGAGCTAGAAAGAGTTCACCCTTATGTTGCCAGTCCCGATCCACCTCAGCCACTTCAGTCTTGGCAGCCTGATCCACCTGCTGGTTGTTTCGGTGTTCTTCAGTGGCCCAACTTTTGGAGACGTGAGCATCCACATGACGTACCTTTACAACTAGGTTCTCTACCCGGGCAGCAATATCTTGCCACCATGCGGAAGCCCAGATGGGTTTGCCTCTGCACTGCCAGTTGCTTTGCTTCCACTGCTGCAGCCAGCCCCACAGGGCATTTGCCACCATCCAGGAGTCAGTATAAAGATAGAGCACTGACCACTTTTCCTGTTCAGCAATGTCTAAGGCCAGCTGGATGGCCTTTACCTCTGCAACCTGGCTCAATTCACCTTCTCCTTCAGCCGTTTCGGCTACTTGTCATATAGGACTCCCTACTGCAGCCTTCCATCTCCGATGCTTTCCCACAAGGCGACAGGACCCATCAGCGAACAGGGCATACTGCTTTTCATCTTCTGACAGTTTGTTATACAGTGGGGCTTCTTCAGCACGTGTCACCACCTCCTCCAAAATCTTTGCCTTCTGGCCAGTCCATGATCACTTCCAAGATTCCTGGGTGACTGGGGTTTCCTACTCAAGCCCGCTGGGTGATCAGTGCAACCCATTTACTCCATGTAGCATCAGTTGCATGGTGTGTGGAGGGGACATTTCCTTTGAAAATCCAGCCCAGCACTGGCAGTCGGGGTGCCAGGAGCAACTGTGCCTCAGTACCAACCACTTCTGAAGCAGCTCGAACCCCTTCATATGCTGCCAATATCTCTTTTTCAGTTGGAGTATAGCGGGCTTTGGACCCTCTGTACCCTGACTCCATGGATGGGGATCAGAGAGTCTCTGTTGGTGCGATATTGCCGCCAGTGCACTGTTGTGGTGGCGATTGGCACCTGTTGTTCTCTGACGTTCATCAACCCCACAACAGAAGGGTCCTTCAAGAGGCCAGGCTAGGTTAACAGCTGTTCAGTTTCCTCCGTCTCCAAGGCAGCTACACCAAAAGCCCACCTGTACCCTTTTGGGTCCTTGAAATACCCTCTCCTGAGGTAGTCTATACCAAGGATGCACGGAGCCTCTGGGCCAGTCACAATGGGGTGCTTCTGCCACTCATTCCCGGTTAGGCTCACTTCGGCCTCCGATACAGTTAGCTCTTGGGATCCCCCTGTCACTCCAGCAATGCTAATGGGTTCTTTCCCTTTATAGTTTGATGGCATTAAGGTGCACTGTGCGCCGGTGTCCACTAAAGCTTTATACTCCTGTGGGTCGGACGTGCCAGCCTGTTGGATCCACGCAGTCCAGTAAGCCCGGTCATCCCTTTCCTCCACCTGGCTGGAGGCAGGGCCCCTCTAGTCCTGATCATGGCAGTCACAACTCACTTCCTGTAAATGTGAATCAGGAGTCCCTCTATTACACTTAGAAATAAAATCTGCACTTCTACTCCTCTGTCTGGGGACTTGCTCACTGGAAACTGGAGCAGCAGCTTTCCTGGAAGAGCCTCCCTGAGTGACTGTTCTTTCTTGCAGTTCACGCACTCGTGCCTGTAGGGTCAAGGTAGGCTTGCCATCCCACCTCATCATGTCCTCTCCGTGGTCACGCAGGTAGAACCATAGGGTGGCCCGTGGTGTGTATCCCCTCCTTTGAGCCAAAGGACGCTTATTCCTAACAGCTGAGGCACTACTCTGTCGAGGTGGGGAGCAGGACAGATCTTCTTTGAGTTGCTGGACCTCTTGGGATAGTTTCTCCACAGCAGAGACGAGCGAGGAAGAGATATTTGTTTCATAATCCCGGAGTCTATCAATCACCTCTGCCACTGTTGGTGCCCTGTCATCTTTCCAGGACATTGCTGCCAATGAGTTTGCATGTGAAGATGGTGTGCTCCGTACAAACTTCCACCACATCGGTCATGTGCACTCGTCTTCATCTGGATCTTTGGAGGACCGTTGATTGTCCAGGTCACCATAAATCACCTCAAGCACAGCTAATTCCCTTACATACCGGATGCCTTTCTCCATAGTTGTCCATTTTCCAAGGTAATATGTAACATCTTCTTTAAAGGGATACCTTTCCTTCACTCCGGACAGGAGTCGCCTCCAGAGGCTGAGGGCTTGTGCTTTTTTCCCAATTGATTTGTCAACGCCTCCTTCCCCAGAAAGGGATCCCAGTGGTTTGGCTTCTTTTCTCTCTAATTCCAGGCTACTGGCGCCATAATCCCAGCATCGGAGCAGCCAGGTGACAATGTGCTCACCTGAACGACAGCTGAAATCTTTTCACATATCTTGCAACTCGCTCAAGGACAGGGATCGGGTGGTCTCTATTTCATTTATGACTTCTTCCTCCTCTCCCCGTGACGGCCCTGCTTTTTCATCATCCCGTTCTAAACAAGTTGACGTCCGCTTCCAATATTTCATCTTCTGTATGGGGGCAACTGATACTGGTACGGGTCTATTTTCTGAGCCAGCTCCAGTACTTGTTGTGGGGGGTTTAGTGGCTGCAGTGCCTGTCGTCAGGGCTGGAGTGGCTACAGTGCCAGTCACTCTGCATTACCCTTGGGGTCACTGAATACTGTTGAGCAGGGCTCAGTATGCATGGGCCAGACCCCAGCATGTTGCAGTTATCTGTGTCTCTCTGGAGTTCCCAGAATAACAACATACTTTCTCCAAATATTCTACTAGTTTTTCAGGATTCTGCACTTGTTTGGGGGTGAAACTCCAAAACACTGGGGGTGCCCACTGCCCTAGGTATTTGCCCATGCTATCCCACATGCTCTGCCACTTGTAACTATCAAGCCTTGGGGCAGATTTCTGGGTGATATTCTTAAGTTGCTTAGTCAAAACCAAAACAACATGCCCAAAAACTAACAATAAGTGCACCTTAACCACCCAAGGATGTTCAAGATACAAGAAGGTTGTTGTAATAAAGGCAGAGACATCATAGAACAAAGTTGCAAAGGTACTATTCTGTATTCCCTCCATATAAAATCTCTCAGAGGAGGAGGTATAATTGCTAATTGCCTCAACAAGGTGGTATCAAAAGTGCAGTAATGGTTTCAGCAAAAACCCAAATACCAGATAAAGCTGAAAACAAGTGTTTGTATGACAAATCTCATAGGCAAAATGTTACTAATCACAGCAGAACACAGCAGACTCAACAAACCAACACCAATCTTTAACACCAACTGCAAAAAGGAGAACATGGTGCTGTGACCAGCAGCTGTTATTATCTCCAACCCTTGAGCCCCACGTTGGGCGCCAAAAAGACTGTCATGGTTTAGCCGGCAGCTCAGCCCCACACAGTCGCTCGCTCACTCCCCCAACGGTAGATGGGGGAGAGAATCAGAAGGGTAACGCTCGTGGGTTGGGATAAGAACAGTTTACTAATTAAATTTAAAAGAAACAACAACAGAAATGCAATGTAAAGGAGAGCAACGAGAGGCGCAAAGCCCCAGGGGATGGGAACAAACCACAGAAACAAACCACACACAACACAACGACCTGCCGCCGCCGCCACAAACTGCCCCCCCTTAATATACTGGTCATGGTGTCACATGGTATGGAATGAACATGCCATTGGCCAGTCGGGGTCAGCCGCCCCCACCATGGCCCTGCCCCTCCCAGCCCCCCCCCCCCCCGTCACACGTCAGAGCACAGGAAGCTGGAAAGGTAGCCAACCCCCACAGTGAGAATTAACCCCTTCTCAGCCAAAACCAGCACACTTTCTCACCCTTAATTCAACCCTGTTCCTCTCTCCTGATTAATTCTTACTGCCCCAGCATCTTAAGGTGCCCTCCCTCACTCATAATGATAGGATACATCACTTCATGGCTTTCTTCATCCATTTCAAGATGTTTCTTCTCCAGGAAAAGAGTTTTATAACATAGTACAAAAATCCCTGGGGTTGCATATGCTGTCTTGCTACTGACTGAGCCAGATTAAAAGTCACTTTACTATGCCTCAGTTTCTTTAGGCACCCTTTCGTTATAAGAGAAAGAGGTACTTAACTGTCCCATTTATTAACGTGTTGAAATTCCTACAAAACATGGGATGTATTCTCAAATATTTCACGAACTAAAAAACGGCTGAGGTTGTTTACCTAGCAGGAAAAAAAACCACCCCACCTATAAAAATAATAAAGCAAAGCCTTGGCTGAAAGACCAAAAGAAACGAGAACTCTGCAAATGATGCGTTGCACGCTAGGCCAAGCGATTCTCTCTGTTATTCCACTTTAGCTCTCCACAGACCTAAGGGCTCAGACAAACAATCAGGTTCCTGCAGTTAAACAAAGCACCAAGGAACAGCTCAGCTGAAGTGACTTTGGTGTACATGGGGTAATTCGGTTTAGCTTAACTACTTTGCACTTTGCCTAAGGCTGTAGTCCCATATGAATTAGCGGAAACACTCTGAATATTGTCATTTTCTATCTAGAAAAGACTTAGAAAAGACCTGGAGAGCAACTTAGTAAAAGCTGCAGGGGCTCAGGTGATACATGGCAACTTTTCAACATCCAGGTCCTTTGCTGGTTTCTCTTGGTATTAATACAAGTTTAAACAAAAGCAGAATTTGGCCGCGTATTTGCTTATCCAGGACAGCATAAAAAGGCAGAAGCTTCAGGCCCTTTTACTTAGAGAAGCGTCTTTGTGCAAACAGCGCCGACATAACCTGTCAGAGGACATCAAAAAAGGTAGCTTGCCTTTTAAGAGCTTCCTGCTTGCCAGGCACAGCTGAGTCTTCAACGTGAAGTGTGCCGCTGAGATCCACCAAGACAGCTTTCAGCGCATGCCGAGCTGCCATCCTTCCTTCCCCAGGGAAAAGGCAAATAAATGAAACAACAAAAAACTGGTTAGCAGACAATGGATAATAAAAATAAGGAACTCAGTTAAGCGCCTCATTTGTGGCAAGCCCGGTATTACTCCCAACATTACTCGCAGTATTAAATGGCCCCCTTTAGACAGAAAAAAAAGGCAGTGTTTAAAAAAATACATAATTGATGGGGTGGTATTTCCCCAAAGACTCTGTATATGAAAATCAGGTGCTATTTGTTTTTTAAGTGCCTTTATTTGTGCGTGTCAAAAAATTCTCTAAACAACTAAGACTGGTGGGAAGAGGATCATGCCTGATTCAAGGCCTCAGCAAGCACATTTCAGCAAGTCCCACCAATACTGATGGCCCTGTTCCAGTTAAAATAAACACAATAGTACTAAGCAATGATAGAGTGCTCTGACTATAAAGCTCAAAAAGCTCTGCAAAAGTGGATATTGCTAATTTTATTTTTGTAAGTGAGATCTATGGTGATCCAGCCCACAACACAATTTAGGTGCCCTAACTCTTAGGTTATTTGGGGTCGACTGACTGTGTGCCAGCGTGGATTTAGCCTGGAAGCTCTCAGGGGTCAAGGATATTCAGCAGCCCAAAGGGTTACTTCCTTCCTCTTGCAAAGTCAAGCGG
Organism: Phalacrocorax carbo; assembly: GCF_963921805.1. Lineage (NCBI taxonomy): Eukaryota > Metazoa > Chordata > Aves > Suliformes > Phalacrocoracidae > Phalacrocorax > Phalacrocorax carbo. Next base: position 4,428,243 of record NC_087548.1, on the reverse strand, counting down.
TTTTTCTACAGCAAGCTTCTGTGTCACACAAAAGGAGACTTTGCCCAAAATAGAAGGCAGCATTCAAAGGGTAAAGGCACTGGGGGAGAAAACAGTGAGGTTGTGTACAAGTCATCTGGCTAAAAAGCTGTCTTCAGAAACTAGTAATTCTCCTTACATGTGCTGCAAGTGCTATATTTTGCTCCACAAGCCAGTTTGCTGAGCTATTTCTTAACAAATGTCCAATATGGAAGCTTTTCTCCTGTTTGTTAGATAATAACAACTATCTGATCTGTCATCACTAGCAAGTCATCGCAGTTTTATGTTGAGCCCTTCCGGTTACAGACAGAACATGTAACATGTAAGTAGTTTGAAAAAACACACAGAGTGGTCAACACCATGATTAGAACCCGCCTTAATAAATTTAATTTTCTATCAGGACAGTTTTATCTTTGCAGACAGTTTTATCAATGACCAAGATCATGTGAACTTGATGTCTCAGGTACAGGACACACAGGCAGGAAACTTTGAGATTCCACTTTCATTACTCCTGCTGGTTCCCTGCAATAAGATAAAACTGCATAATGCTTATTTTATAGTATGTCTGTTGCTACACAGGCCAAGATTAAAAGTCTATGATAAAGAGCTGATAACAGAACTCCTAAGGGAGCGTCATCAATTGCATGGGAAAAGAGGGCACCAGGTTTCTAAGACATATTCTCTGAGTAAAACAGTGCAGACAAAGTGCCTGAACAGGATGGAATTTGGACAGCAAATTGACCCTGAGCCAGCAATGTGCCCTTGTGGCCAAGGCCAACAATATCCTGGGGTACATAAAAAGGAGTGTGGCCAGCAGGTGGAGGGAGGTTATCCTCTCCCTCTACTCTGCTGTCGTGGTTTAGCCGGCAGCTCAGCCCCACACAGCTGCTCGCTCACTCCCCACCGGTAGATGGGGGAGAGAATCAGAAGGGTAACGCTCGTGGGTTGGGATAAGAACAGTTTAATAATTAAAATTAAAAGAAACAACAGTAGAAATGCAATGTAAAGGAGAACAACGAGAGGCGCAAAGCCCCGGGGAGGGGGGAAGGGAGGGGAGAGGGGGAACGAACCGCCGAAACAAACCGCATGCGCCGCAGCCGCTCGCCACCCGCCGACCCGACGCCGCGCCGCCTCTGTGCTGCCACTGCCCCCCCCAATATACTGGTCATGGTGTCACATGGTATGGAATGAACCTGCCATTGGCCAGTCAGGGTCAGCTGTCCCCACCATGGCCCTGCCCCTCCCAGCGCCCCCCCCCGCCACGCGGCAGAGCGCGGGAAGCTGGAAAGGTAGCCGACCCCCACAGTGAGGAGAATTAACCCCTTCTCAGCCAAAACCAGCACATCTGCCCTAGTGAGACCTCATTTGGAGTACTGTGTCCAGTTTTGGGCCCCCCAGTTTAAGAAGGACAGGGAACTGCTCGAGTGAGTCCAGCGGAGAGCTACGAAGATGATCAGGGGACTGGAGCATCTCTCTTATCAGGAAAGGTGAGAGCTGGGTTTGTTCAGCCTGGAGAAGAGAAGACTGAGGGGGGCTCTCATCAATACTTCTAAATATCTGAAGGGTGTGTGTCAAAAGGACAGGACTGGACTCTTTTCAGTGGTGCCCAACGACAGGACAAGAGGCAATGGGCACAAGTTGGAACACAGGAAGTTCCAGCTAAACATGAGAAAAAAACTTCTTTACTGTGTGGGTGCAAGAGCAGTGGAACAGGCTGCCCAGAGAGGCTGTGGCATCTCCTTCCCTGGAGACATTCAAAACCCACCTGGACGCAGTCCTGTGCCCCCTGCTCTGGGTGTACCTGCTCAGGTAGAGGGGTTGGACGAGATGATCTCGAGAGGTCCCTTCCAACCCCTACCATTCTGTGATTCTGTGACTCCACATTATCTCCACAACAACAACAACAACAACAACAAAATACACCTCTCTTCCCTCAGGCACTTCAACTCTAGCACAGGGAATTTTGAGTGCTGAGAGATTAAAAAAGAGGACTGAAGGTGCAATTATGAAAATTCTCTAGCCAAAGATGCATGACTGCAGAACAACTGCACTGTGCCTGCTTGGACAGCACAGCTAAGAACGGGGACAGAATATCCTACGTTAGCAGAAGTGGGATTTTTTTTTTATTATTCCTCTTTTACCCTAGATCTCCGCTGGTTCTCCTATTCACAGTGTATTTATTCAGGTGTGTCATGGTTTTAGCTGGGATAGAGTTAATTTTCTCCAATGCAGCTGGCATAGTGCTGTGCTTTGAACTTAGCATGGAAATAATGTTGATAACACACCAATGTTTTGGTTGTTGCTGGGTAGTGCTTGTACCAGTCGAGGACTTTTCCAGCTTCCCATGCTCTGCTGGGTGCACAAGAAGCCGGGAGGGGAGGGGGCACAGCTAAGAGAGTGGATTCAAACTGACCAAAGGGATATTCCATATCATGTAACGTCATGCCCAGTATGTTAACTGGGAGGAGCTGGCTGGGGGAGGAGGTAAGCAATCACGGCTTGGGGACCGGCAGCATCGGTCAGTGGGTGGTGAGTGGTTGTATCGTTTGTGGTTGGTTTTTTTTTACTTTCCCTCTTTTCCTTTTTATATTATTATTATTATCATCATCATCATTATTATTATCATTACTATTTTATTTTAATTCTTAAACTGTTCTTATCTCAACCCATGAGTTTTCTTGCTTTTGCCCTTCCGATTCTCTCCCCCATCCCACAGGGGTGGGGGGAGTGAGTGAGCAGCTGCGTGGTGTTTAGTTGCTGACTGGGGCTGAACCACAAGGTGGTATCGAAATTATTTGCAAAGCCAGTCTTCAGCATATCTGATTTTAAGTATAAAGCTCACGCCCTAGCAAGAAAGTCCTGAAACAACTTCAGTACCTTGGTTTTCTTAATTGCAGCCCAACACATTAGGGGAACTTCACCTTCGTGTTGCCATTATAGCCTCAGCAAGGGGATGAAGCCACACGATAATTCAGGCTGGTCAGGACATGAGGGACCGTCCAGTTCAGCTCCCTCCCAGTCTTTGGCAGCCCAAGGGGCCCATTTGCCCTACAGGGACACGACAAGGTGCTCGCAACCCATGTGAGAGGGGCTTGTAATGGCAGAGGTGTGTTGGGGCCATGGAGGGGCCGCACCCCATGGCAGGGGTGCCCAGGGCCAGCCTCTCCCGCTATCTGGGGAACCGCGGGGCCTCTCCCCCGCCCCACACCGCCTCCGAGGGCGGACGCCCTCCCCTTCCCTTGCCATCCTACAAAGGGCGTGAGGGAACAACCGCCCCTCCACCCCCAGTCAAGGAGATGGTACCGCCTCTTTCCGCCGGTTTACAATGGGCAGGTGGGCTGGTCCATTCGCTGGAGGGGGGAGTCTCCGACCACGGCGGGCTCCCCTTTCCCGTGACGCGGATGGTTCCGCCCGACCGTTCGCGCTCGAAGGCTGTGGGCGGTACCACTCGGAGGAGAGGGGAGAGCAGTTTAGCGGCAGTTTGCCTCCCAGGGACTAACCTGGCTCCAGCCGCCCGCCACCGTCCCGCCCCGCCCCGCCCGGCGGGGCCGTCACCGAGCTGGGGCTGCCTGCCCCAGCGCCGGTGCCCGCCCGCTACCGGCACGGCAGCCGCAGCCGCGGCCAGGCACGTAACCGTGGCAGCGCTCAAGGGCACCGGCAAGGGCCGGTGTTCCCGGCAGCTGCCGGAGGGCAGCGCGGCAGGCAGTGCGGGGGGCAGCCCGCGGCGGGCCTGAGGGGCAAAGGGCGCGCGACGCCGCTTCAGCGGGGAGGCGAGAATGGCCGTCAGTTCCAGGCTGCGGGGCTCTGCTAATCAGTTGCAGTGGGGGTGTAGCTGACACCGAATGGGGCCTGTAAAATGTGTTCATCTGATTCGTGTCAATATGGAACAATGCTAGAGTCACACGGTGAAGTGTGACCCTCTAACATTTGACCGTTCTGTTTGTGCTTGTGTAACCGAGGGCCGTTCAATTGACTTGTTAACTGTCTTAATGGTTGGAATGTTGATTGGCGATTTGTTAAGTTAATTGTTAAGAAAGAATTTTAGTTAGGAGTAGAAACTAACACCTGAGAATTTTAACAAGATAATAAATAACGCTTAGGCCAGACAAGAGGGCATTAGCAATGAATGCTTCATTGACAAGAAGCCTCCTAAAAGGATACAATTCAGTAGAACTTCAAGGACTAACAGTGGAAACATCTTGCTACAAAGGAGAGTGCCAAGATAAGGGAAGACCACAAATCAGCCAGTAGTGATAACAGGGAACTTCTTGGCTCAGAAGGCGCTGAAGCATGGAAACTGGGGGAAAGGTAATTCTGGCAGGGGGAGATTGCGACCACCGACCCAATTCAGGACCAAAAAGACTTGCCCCCCCACACCCGTAAAGGGCATGCGTGCTAATCTACATGGTGATACAAAAATTCGCGGATACTATCTTTCAAAGTCCGAACCTCCCCGTAAGAGGAAGCGGAGTATCCAGAAAGTTCCCGAAATAAAACTCAATAGCAACAAAGTCACTATTAAGCAGGCATCCTTTATTACAGCGCTGGGCAGCACTGGGGATTGATCCACCGTAAGTGCTCCAGTGATTCAGTAAACTTCCAAAGATTATATACTATAAAGTCATACATATTAATAAGATTCACGAGGATTCATTAACATATGTAAAAGCTCAAGCTGCATGCATAGTTGTCCTTTTAGTGGTCTTTGGGAGTCCTCCAGTGGTCTCTGATCGTCTTCCTCACCTGTCCGCTGGCTGAACTTTGGGTTTCCTTTGCCCATATATAGTCATTGAATGAGCTCCTCGGTCCTTTAGTCTTGGACTGTCGCAAGGGGTTGATTTAAACTAGTTCCTCGAGTGCTTATCTCGGCACTGATGTCCTGAGTCTCTGTTATCAATGAATTTACGAGCTTATTCACTATCTTTTTAATCCTGTCTGGCACCAAGTTGCATTCTTCAAAACCCTGAAACTATCTTTGCAAGGGAGGAAACCACAAGAGAACAAGGATGCTTACAATAAGGACTAAGTCAAGGACTGTCAGGGGTTTAGTTCTTTCAATGGCAAGCGTGGCTAATTTAACTACGGCTGACCAACGGCAAGTGGGATGCTTATCACTGACCAATGAGTGTAAACTTAGGCGTGTTTTTGCTAATTGTTATTAATTAAGTAACTGAATATAAACCCTGTAATTTTGTATGACGGGATGCACGTTAGGCGGAAGAATCCCCCATGCATCCAGCGCTGCTTACTTGTCTCTATTCAATAAATTGTAAACTTTAATTGGAATTCCGTTTAAGGCTAAATTAATTATCACAATTGGGGGCTCGTCCGGGATGGTCTTGGTTCCTGAATTCTGACTTGATCTCGGAGCGGCGCCCCACCATTTGGTGGCTCCTAGTCAGGTTGGGTCAGGGCTAACGCCATCCTGAACCCGAATAGGGACAAGCACAGAATTTAATTTTTATAAGCTCCTTTGCCGGCTGCAGCAGTTTGTTTTGCCCGTAATTCTGCGCGCGAAGATCCAAACGAAGACGACGGAGTCGTAAGTATTTAGGCTGTATACCGTTTGGTTGGGTGGGATTCGGTTGCTTGTGTGTGTAAGAGTGTGACTGAGATGGAACCTGGTTCCGAAGTGATTGTGGAGGTCTTCTAACCGCGGTTCCAATCTCCCGCGAGGGACTTGGCCGGTGAAAGACCGAAGTGATTCCTATAGAATTCGTGGGTGGGTGATAGGTCCTAAACCCCCTGCAAGACTCTTACCGGTAACCAAGGGCTGTAGGAATTGCCACAGTAAAATTCCTAGATGGGTGTCGTGGTTCAGCCTCAGCTGGCAACTGAACACCACGCAGCCGCTCGCTCACCCCCCCCCCCCACCCCTGTGGGATGGGGAAGAGAATCGGACGAGCAAAAGAACTTGTGGGTTGAGATAAGCACAGTTTAATAACTACAATAGAATGATGATGATAAATGATTATGATAATAATGACAGTAATGTTAATATAATAAAAGGGGGAAGGAAGGAAAGGGAAAACAGGGAACAAAAACGCAGAAACACGAACGATACAACCGCTCACCACCCGCCGACCGACGCTGCCCGTCCCCGAGCCGCGATTGCTCCCTCCCTCTCCCCGCCAGCCCCTCCCAGGTAGCATACTGGGCATGACGTTACATGATATGGAATATCCCTTTGGTCAGTTTGAATCCACTCTCTTAGCTGTGCCCCCTCCCCTCCCGGCTTCTTGTGCACCCAGCAGAGCATGGGAGGCTAGACATGTCCTTGACTAGTATCAGCGCTGCCCAGCAACAGCCTAAACATCTGTGTGTTATCTCGACAGGTTTTTTTTTCCATGCTAATTTCAAAGCATAGCACTATCCCAGCTAGAGTGAAGAAAATTAACTCTATCCCAGCTGAAACCATGACAGTATCCACCCCTTATTCCATATCATTGACATCATGCTCAGGTCCCATACTATTCAGTACAACTTCAATAATCCTTATCCATCTTCTTATCCTTTAACAATATATATATATATATATATATATACAGATTTTCATTTATCATTCCACTAGTTTATGGAACACCCCTGTAGAATGCCTGTGAAATGTCCATTGAGTTCATTTAGTCCATGACTTTGGATTTCATCTCTTGTAAGGGTCCTTCGGTGCGGCGGTGTGCGTGGGGTCAGGTTGTTGCATGTCAGTCCTTGTTCCATCACCGCTGCACTGGTAGTTCGTGTTCTCTCACTGCTGCACTTTGCTTGGTTCCATTGAAAGTTCATTTGCTATTATCATTAATTGGGGGATTCCCACCATGATAACATTCCACTGATGCAACCATAGTAGTGATGACATACAACATCATATTACAATTAACAGCATATTATTCAGTTCATTGGCTGTTTTCACCCAAAATTAAATCCCCCTGGGGTACACACCGAACTCCTCCATCCTCCCGCATCACCCACCAAGTGCACCCAGGTCCTCGAGCAAACGCAATCCCACGAGTGGGTTTGCCTCTGCTGGAAGCAGGAATAACCCAGACTGTCTTGCCCAGCATATTTTTTACGTGTACTACAGGGACTCTATCCCCTTCCACAGTACGTAAGGATTCTGATTGGGCCGGGCCAGCTCGCCTGGCAGATCCCCTTGTGTTGACTAACCAGGTGGCTTTTGCTAAATGTCTATCCCAGTGTTTAAATGTTCCACCCCCCATTGCTCTCAGTGTCATCTTTAATAGTCCATTGTATCTTTCGATTTTCCCAGAGGCTGGTGCGTGATAGGGGATGTGATACACCCACTCAATGCCATGCTCTTTGGCCCAGGTGTCTATAAGGTTATTCCGGAAATGAGTCCCATTATCTGACTCAATTCTCTCTGGGGTGCCATGTCGCCACAGGACTTGTTTTTCGAGACCCAGGATAGTGTTCCGGGCAGTGGCGTGGGGGACAGGATATGTTTCCAGCCAGCCGGTGGTTGCTTCTACCATGGTGAGAACATGGCGCTTGCCTTGGCGGGTCTGTGGGAGTGTGATATAGTCAATTTGCCAGGCCTCCCCATATTTATATTTCAGCCATCGTCCCCCATACCACAGAGGCTTTACCCGCTTCGCTTGCTTGATTGCGGCACATGTTTCACATTCGTGGATAACCTGCGCAATAACGTCCATGGTCAAGTCCACCCCTCGATCACGAGCCCACCTGTATGTTGCATCTCTCCCTTGATGGCCTGAGGTGTCATGGGCCCACCGAGCTAGAAATAGTTCACCCTTATGTTGCCAGTCCAGATCCACCTCAGCCACTTCAATCTTGGCAGCCTGATCTACCTGCTGGTTGTTTCGATGTTCTTCAGTGGCCCGACTCTTAGGGACGTGAGCATCCACATGACATACCTTTACAACCAGGTTCTCTACCCGGGCAGCAATATCTTGCCACAATGTGGCAGCCCAGATGGGTTTGCCTCTGCGCTGCCAGTTGCTTTGCTTCCACTGCTGTAGCCAGCCCCACAGGGCATTCGCCACCATCCAGGAATCAGTATAGAGATAGAGCACTGGCCACTTTTCCCGTTCAGCGATGTCTAAGGCCAGCTGGATGGCCTTTACTTCTGCAAACTGGCTCGATTCACCTTCTCCTTCAGCAGTTTCTGCTACTTGTCGTGTAGGACTCCATACAGCAGCCTTCCATCTCCGGTGCTTTCCCACAAGGCGACAGGACCCATCAGTAAACAGGGCATATTGCTTCTCATCTTCTGGTAGTGTGTTATACAGTGGGGCTTCTTCAGCACGTGTCACCTCCTCCTCTGGTGATATTCCAAAGTCTTTGCCTTCTGGCCAGTCCATAATCACTTCCAAGATTCCTGGGCGACTGGGGTTTCCTACTCGAGCCCGCTGGGTGATCAGTGCAACCCATTTACTCCACGTAGCATCAGTTGCATGGTGTGTAGAGGGGACGTTTCCTTTGAACATCCAGCACTGGCAGTCGGGGTGCCAGGAGCAACTGTGCTTCAGTACCAACCACTTCTGAAGCAGCTCGGACCCCTTCATATGCTGCCAAAATCTCTTTTTCAGTTGGAGTATAGCGGGCTTCGGACCCTCTGTATCCCCGACTCCAAAACCCTAGGGGTCGACCTCGGGTCTCCCCTGGTGCCTTCTGCCAGAGGCTCCAGGTAGGGCCATTCTCCCCAGCTGCGGTGTAGAGCACATTTTTAATATCTTGTCCTGCCCGGACTGGCCCAAGAGCTACTGCATGAACTATTTCCCGTTTAATCTGTTCAAAGGCTTGTTGTTGTTCAGGGCCCCATTATCCCAGCATCGGAGCAGCCAGGTGATAACGTGCTCACCTGAATGACGCCCGAAATCTTTCCGTATATCCCGCAACTCACTCAAGGATAGAGATCGGGTAGTTTCCGTTTCTTGTACACATGTTTCCTCCTCCTCCTCCTCTTCTCGTGATGGCCCTGGTTCATCGTAATCTCTTTCTAAACGAGTTGACTTTCTCTTCCATGATTTCTTCTTGCGTATAGGGGCGACTGATACTGGCACAGGTTGGTCCTCTGGTTCAGCTGCAACGCTTGGCACTGGGGTTTGAGTAGCTGCAGTGCCTGTCGTGGGGGTTTGAGTGGCCGCCGTGCTCATCACCGGGGTTGGAGCAGCTGCAGTATCTGTCGCAACAGGTTGGGTGGCCACAGTGCTTGTCACCGGGGTTGGAGTAGCTGCATTCTCTGTCGCGGCGGGTTGGGTGGCCGCCGTGCTCATCACCGGGGTTGGAGTAGCTGCATTCTCTGTCGCGGCGGGTTGGGTGGCCGCGGTGTTTGTCACCGGGGTTGGAGTAGCTGCATTCCCTGTCACGGCGGGTTGGGTGGCCGCAGTGCTTGTCACCGGGGTTGGAGTAGCTGCAGTGTCTGTCGTGGGCGTTGGGTGGCCGCAGTGCTTGTCACTGGGGTTGGAGTAGCTGCAGTATCTGTCGCGGCGGGTTGGGTGGCCGCAGTGTTTGTCACCGGGGTTGGAGTAACTGCAGTCTCTGTCGCGGCGGGTTGGGTGGCCGCAGTGCTCATCACCGGGGTTGGAGTAGCTGCAGTCTCTGTCACGGCGGTTTGGGTGGCCGCAGTGCTTGTCGCTGGGGTTGGAGTAGTTCCCTTCTCTTTCCCTTGGGGGTACTGAATAGTGTTAAATAGGGCTCGATAGGCATAAGCCAGACCCCAGCACATGGCAGTGATCTGTATGTCTCTGGAATTGCCAGGGTGACAACATATTTCCTCCAAATGTTCTACTAATTTTTCAGGATTCTGCACTTGTTCAGGGGTGAAGTCCCACACCACAGGGGGTGCCCACCGTCTTAGGCATTTGCCCATACTTTCCCACATACCCTGCCACGCATAGCTATCAAGCCTTGGGACAGATCTCTGGATTATATTCTTAACTTGCTTACTAACCTTAGACAGATCTGATACCACTTGCCAAAGCAATATCAACAGATGTATCTTAACTACACAAGGATGTTCAAGATACTGAAAAGTTGTTGTAATGAGGGAGGAGACATTACATAAGATATTAGCTACGGTGCCATTCTGTATTTCCTCCATAAAAAACTCCTCAGAGGAGGAGGTATAATTGCTAATTGCCTCCATGAGGTGGTAGCTGTAGTACAGTAACGGCTTCCATGCAAAACCTAAATAACTGATAACAGTCAAGGCCAGTGTTTTAATAACAAGTCTCCTAGGCAAAATATCTCTAATCACTGCAGAGCACAGCCAGCTGACAGAACCAACAGCAAGTTTTAACATGTACTTTACAATCAGCATGGTAAAGACTGGACAAGCTAATACTGCGAGCAGATTAATCAATGCTGTGACCAGCAACTGTTATTATCTCAAACCCTTCTCGCCCCACGTTGGGCGCCAAAAAATAGACTGTCGTGGTTCAGCCTCAGCTGGCAACTGAACACCACGCAGCCGCTCGCTCACCCCCCCCCCCACCCCTGTGGGATGGGGAAGAGAATCGGACGAGCAAAAGAACTTGTGGGTTGAGATAAGCACAGTTTAATAACTACAATAGAATGATGATGATAAATGATTATGATAATAATGACAGTAATGTTAATATAATAAAAGGGGGAAGGAAGGAAAGGGAAAACAGGGAACAAAAACGCAGAAACACGAACGATACAACCGCTCACCACCCGCCGACCGACGCTGCCCGTCCCCGAGCCGCGATTGCTCCCTCCCTCTCCCCGCCAGCCCCTCCCAGGTAGCATACTGGGCATGACGTTACATGATATGGAATATCCCTTTGGTCAGTTTGAATCCACTCTCTTAGCTGTGCCCCCTCCCCTCCCGGCTTCTTGTGCACCCAGCAGAGCATGGGAGGCTAGACATGTCCTTGACTAGTATCAGCGCTGCCCAGCAACAGCCTAAACATCTGTGTGTTATCTCGACAGGTTTTTTTTTCCATGCTAATTTCAAAGCATAGCACTATCCCAGCTAGAGTGAAGAAAATTAACTCTATCCCAGCTGAAACCATGACAATGGGTCAGACAAATTCGAGGACCCAGGACCAGAAGAAAGGGAGCAAATTACCAGACATACCATCAGAAAGTCCATTAGGAATAATGATTAGAAATTGGAATAAAAGGGGCCCCAGAAAAGGAAAAAGTAAATTAAAATTGGTTCAATATTGTATGGTTGAATGGCCGAAGGAACCTTTAAGACCACTTGTCTTTTGGCCTGTTTTTGGATCTTTTGAAGACTGGATTTGCCAGACCTTGAATATATATGTTAATTCAAAGGAACCTTTTAGTCAGGAGGAAAGTGATTATGCAGAATTGTGGATCAGGACTTCATGTCCTTTTCCAGCCTCAATACTTACATTAAAGAAAAGAGATGAAAACTTTGAGGAAGAAGGAGGAGATAAAAATGAGAAAGAAAGGGAAAAAGATGATAAATGGGAACCACTGGATAACCTGCCGCCCCCATATCCTAATAATCCACCTCCGGTAGCGGCTTCCCCTCCAGGGGCCGTAGTACCTCCACCAGTCCCACCGTTATCCCTGCCTCCCCCACCAACAGCACCGGAATTAGATCAACCGCTGGCTGCATGTACGAGAAGTAGGACTGCTATATCTGAGAGGGTTTCTCTATATCCCTTATGAGAGGTACCCCTCGGAGGCAATCAGGGAGGCATCGGGTTTGTGGCAGTCCCATTAAATACCACAGATGTAAGGAACTTTAAGAAAGAAATGGGGACCCTATTGGATGATCCCCTCGGAGTAGCTGAAAAACTAGATCAATTCCTAGGCCCCAATACTTATACCTGGGAAGAAATACAGTCCATTTTAGGAATCTTATTTACTGCTGAAGAAAGGGGAATGATTAGACAAGCTGGAATAAGGATTTGGGAAAGACAGAATCAGGTAGGACCCCCGGGAGATCAGAAATGGCCAAATGTGGATCCCCACTGGGATCATCAACAACCCCACGGAAGACAGAATATGAGGGATTTGAGAACATTAATCATACAGGGAATAAGGGAAGCGGTTCCCCGAGGGCAAAACATTAATAAAGCATTTAATGAACAACAAGGGAAAGACGAATCTCCAACAGAATGGTTGGAGAGGTTGAGGAAAAGCTTACAAATGTATTCTGGAATTGATCTGAATACAGTGGCTGGGACTGCACTCCTTAGAACACAATTCGTAGCCAAATCTTGGGGGGATATAAGAAGGAAATTAGAAAAACTGGAAGACTGGCAAGAAAGAGGATTAGAGGAGTTACTTAGAGAAGCCCAAAAAGTCTATGTTAGGAGGGATGAAGAAAAGCAGAAAGCAAAAGCAAAAATTTTTGTAGCAGCAGTAAGAGAAAGTCAGAAAAATAAGACTCCATCTGGAGAGAAAGGAGAAAAAAGAATAGAGCAGACACCCCGGGGACAACCTCACCGAGAGAGATTCACAACTCCCGTCTGTTACTACTGTAACAAGAGGGGACATGTTCAGAAGAACTGCCGTAAACGGGAACAAGATGAGAGAATGTTTAAAGAAGAATAGGGGTGTCAGGGGCTATATCTTCTGGGGACTTCAACATCAACAGAGTCCTTGATAAAATTATTAATTGGTCCCCATAAAGAGGAAGTTTTATTTTTAGTAGATACAGGAGCCGAAAAATCAACCATTCAAAAACTTCCAAAAGGAATAGAAAAAGGGAAGAGCTATATGTCTGTAGTTGGGGCAAAAGGAGAACCTTTTAAAGTACCTATTTTGAAAGATGTAGAAGTAGAGACAGAAAAGAAAATTTGCCTTAATGATTTACTTTTGCTCCCTGAAGCAGAGTACAATTTATTAGGAAGGGATTTGATTTTGAAGTTAAATTTGAACATTCAGAGTAAAGGGGATAAATTGCAGATTAAATTATACACTTTAACACAAAAAGACGAAGAAGCTATTAACCCCTCAGTGTGGTATAAAGAAGGGGAAATTGGAAAAATAGAAATGGACCCCATAAGTGTTCAAATGATAGATCCTTATCGCCCAATTAGAATCAAGCAATATCCTATACCCAGGGAGGGCGAAAAGGATTAAAACCTGTAGTTGACAGACTTTTGGAAAAAGGAACTTTGGAACCATGTATGTCTCCCCATAATACACCCATCCTCCCTGTAAAGAAACCGGATGGGTCATACAGGATGGTACAGGATTTAAGAGCTGTAAATCAGCGAACGATCACCAAGTTCCCTGTGGTGGCAAATCCATACACTTTACTGAGTCATATTTCTCCTAGATATGCTTGGTATAGTGTAATAGATTTGAAGGATGCTTTTTGGGCCTGTCCTCTGGATGAGGAATCCAGAGATTATTTTGCCTTTGAGTGGGAGGACCCTGAAACAGGACGAAAACAACAATTAAGATGGACTGTACTACCACAGGGGTTTACAGAGTCACTGAATCTATTTGGACAAACTTTAGAGAAAATCTTATAAGATTTTACATTACCCAAGGAGGTAAAATTATTACAATATGTGGATGATTTATTAGTAGCAGGAGAAACTGAAGAGGGGACCCGAGAGGCCACCATTAAATTGTTAAATTTTCTGGGGGAGAAGGGATTGTAGGTGTCCCGATCAAAGCTACAGTTTGTAGAACAGGAAGTAAAATACTTAGGACATTGGTTGAGTAAAGGAAGGAAGAAGCTAGATCCTGATAGGATATCTGGGATTCTATCCTTGAGACCCCCACAAACTAAAAAAGAAATTCGACAAATATTGGGATTATTAGGATACTGTAGACCGTGGCTTGAAAATTATACTGAAAAGGTAAAATTTCTATATGAGAAATTAACTAATAACCAACTCAAGTGGTTTATAGAAGATGACCAGAGATTCGAGGAAATAAAAAGGGCATTAATACAAGCACCTGTATTGAGCCTCCCAGATTTAGAAAAACCTTTCTATCTTTTTGTAAATACATCAAACCAGACAGCACATGGAGTTCTTACTCAAGACTGGGCAGGAATCAAAAAACCTGTAGGGTATTGCTCTAAGTTACTTGATCCAGTAAGCAGAGGATGGCCTGCGTGCCTCCAAGCTCTGGTTGCTACAGCCTTATTAATAGAGGAAGTTCGAAAAATTACGTTTAGTGCTCCTTTAAAGGTGTATACCCCACACAATGTCAGAAATGTTTTACAGCAGAAGGCAGAAAAATGGTTAACAGACAGCCGGATCCTAAAGTATGAAGCAATACTAATAGACTCCCCTGACTTAGAACTGAGGGTGACTTCTGCCCAGAATCCAGCACAATTTTTGTTTGGAGAGCCATCAGAGGAGGAATTACATCATAATTGTTTAGAGGTAATTGAGGCCCAGACTAAAGTGAGGCCAGATTTAAGGGATACTGAGTTGAAAGATGGGGAGGTGCTGTTTATAGATGGTTCCTCCCGAGTGGTGGAAGGGAAAAGAAAATCAGGATATGCAATAATTAATGAGGACCTAGAACTTGTAGAGTCAGGACCTCTGAGTCCATCATGGTCAGCTCAAGCTTGTGAGCTGTATGCCCTCTGTAGGGCCCTGGAATTATTAAAAGGCAAAAGAGGGACTATATTTACGGATTCTAAATACGCGTATGGGGTGGTCCATACTTTTGGGAAAATTTGGGAAGAAAGAGGTTTAATTAATACTCAAGGGAGAAATCTAATACATCAAGAATTAATAGTAAAAATTTTAAAAGCATTAAGAGAACCAAAGGAAATAGCAGTGGTACATGTGAGAGGACACCAAAAGGGATTAGATTACTGAACTCGAGGGAATAATTTAGCGGATAAAGAGGCCCAGGAAGCAGCCCTGAGGACTCAAGTCGCTAAAATTAATGTAGTACAAACACAGGAGGACATCAGCAAAAAAACACAGGAGGAGAAAGAGAAGTTGTTTGCCCCTGAAGAAAAGATAAAATTGGAAAAAATAGGGGCTAAGTTAGAACAAGGAAAATGGACATTGCCCGACCGGCAAGAAATGCTGCCGAAAGCCTATGCCAGACAAATATTGGAGCGTTTGCATGCGCAAACACATTGGGGTACAAAGGCGTTAAGTGATCATTTCCTTAAACAATTTGGCTGTATTGGGATTTTTGAAATAGCAAAGCAGATTACACAAGGATGCTTAACTTGTCAAAAGGTAAATAAAAAAGTGTTTCGACAAGTGGCAATAGGAGGGAGAAAAACAGCTTACAGACCTTTCGAGAAAGTACAAATAGATTTTACTGAACTGCCTAAAGTAGGGAGAATAAAATATTTATTGGTAGTAGTAGATCATTTGACACAATGGGTAGAAGCTTACCCTGTAGCACGGGCTACAGCACAGATGGTGGTAAAAATTTTATTGGAACATTTGATACCTAGATATGGGATAATCCAGTACATTGATTCTGACCAGGGCACACACTTTACTTCCAAAATAATAAAACTATTATGTCAATCATTGGGCATTCAGTGGGAATACCACACTCCATGGCACCCACAAAGTTCGGGGAAGGTAGAAAGAATGAATCAAACAATAAAACAACAATTGGCTAAACTGATGATTGAGACACAAATGCCTTGGACAAAATGCTTACCATTGGCACTGTTAAATATAAGAACTAAACCATACAGTGAGACTGGATTATCACCATATGAGATGTTATATGGCATGCCTTACTTTCAAGGGATGCCTTTGGGGAATAATGTAATTGAAGATCATAGTATCCAAAAATATATAATTACCATTGGAAAAAGATTAAAAGAGTTAAGAGAGATTGGGATGGTGGCCCAGACACCACCTTTAGGATTTGCAATTCATCAGTTAGAACCAGGAGATAAGGTTCTAATAAAGACATGGAAAGAAAGAAACCTATCTCCCCTTTGGGAAGGACCTTTCCTTGTTTTATTAACTACAGAAACAGCTGTGAGAACTGCTGAAAAAGGGTGGACACATGTCGTGAGTGAAAGGTCCAGTGAAGGAGTGGAGAGTCACATCTGAACCCGGAGAAACTAAGCTAACCATCAGACGAACCTGAAGAGGCCATCATCAAAGAACATAAGCTAAGTTGCTGTGGGAATTTTGCTGTGATTACTCCTGTAGAATTTGTAAATGGAGAAGCTCCTAAATGAATACCTATTAGGGGAGACAATTTCACAATAACAAGGATCAGTTAAATATTGGTTCTTGGGAACAGCAATAGACTATCCATGGTATACACTGGATTTTTTTGAGACATAGCATACGAATTGGAAAAAGCCAATCCTTAAATACATTTAGGAACTCAGGAAAGGACACCCCTTAAGATTAAGGAAGAGGGCAAGACCGGATAGGGAACCGGTGTTATGGTTTGAAAAGGTCTGCCAAGGGCTGCAACCCCTTTGGGCCGCGACTGCCAATCACTATGGCCCTTACCGGACCTCTTCTAGTCCTACTTGGGGTGAGTTCCTTAACCCTGGCTATGACAAACAACTGCCGTCAATGTGTAATAACCACTAGAAGGGGACGGATAAGTTACCAAACCTTGGTATATCATACTGTCTATGACTGTAAAGGCCAGGAAATAGGAAGCTGCATTCATAATCTGACCCAGTATGCTCTATGCAGAGAAGGTAACAGGACCATATGCTATGATCTAAAATAACTCCCTTATCAATATTGGGTAGAAATGAAGACAAATTCGGAAGTAGGAAGACTAATTGGAACTAGTAAAGTTATAGCCAATTTGAGCACATCGGTGTCGATAATTTTTTATGCATGTGACATTATAGATGATGATCTAGATACTAATTGCGGGAGTTTATTGTGGAGACGGTACTATAGTAAACAACTGAAATACATTTGCCCAGGTGGACATCAATGTCAAATAAATCCTGATTATGTACCTAGTCAAACAGCGAGATATCAATCAGCACACCTGTGTGGAAAAAGGGGATGGTCTTGTGTATGTTGGGATACTGCAGGCTGGGAATATAATAGTCAATGTAGGAATTTACAAGCTTCAATCACAAGGGTGCAAACAGACAGTAATTGTACAACCCGTACCTGCAATCTAGTAAATTTAACCCTTATAAATTTGGAAATATGGAAACAGAAAAAAATAACCAAAATTGGACTCAAGATATATGGACTTGGAGAAGATCCAGGTGTAGTTATTAGTATTGAAATAAAAGAAAGGACAAGAGAATCGGTGCAGCATAGACTGTTATTTAACACATTTTATCATGAAATAGAAACAGGAGTAAAATATGAAATTCCCACAGTTGCTAAAAATCTATTTGTAAATCTTGCTGAAAACATTGCTAAGTCATTGAATGTAACCAATTGTTATGTTTGTGGTGGAACAAACCAAGGTGAACGATGGCTATGGGAGGCTTATGGAGAGCAATATAAGTAACCCCCAAGTCTGGAAAACAATGGGAAAGAGTAATAGGAAACAACAATGGGTGCTTCAGACAAGTATAATTGGAAGGAGTTGCTGGCAGAATCTAAAAGACAATGGAAGACCAGTAGGTAATCTAGAGTGTGAGGGAGGTTACCTATGGAATGAAACTCAGAACAATTGGGATAAGTGGGGAAACCCACTGGAGATGAATGATCAATCTAAGAATTGGACCAATGGAACAAATATACCAAATGGTTGGCCAACTCCTGAAGGACAGTATTGGATTTGCGGCAAACTGGATTATGCATATTTGCCAAAGAATTGGACAGGATCTTGTGTATTGGGAACTATAAGACCCAGTTTTTTCCTGTTACCCATAAGTCGGGGAGAGCGACTGGGAGTCCAAGTATATATTGAGGCTGATGAGTTAAAAAAAAAAAAGCGTCATAAGCGGAGCTTACAAATTGGAAATTGGAAAGATAATTAATGGCCTCCGGAGAGGATTATTGCTTATTATGATCCAGCTACATGGGCAGAGGATGGATCTTGGGGCTATAGGACCCCAATATATATGCTAAATAGAATAATTAGATTACAGGCTGTGGTAGAAATGGTTGTAAATAAGACTGGAGATGCACATGGATTAATTGCAAAACAGAACACCAAAATGAGAACTGCTCTGTATCAAAACCACTTAGCTTTGGATTATTTGCTAGCACAAGAAGGAGGAGTTTGTGGAAAATTTAACCTTAGTAACTGTTGTTTAGAAATAGATGATGAAGGAAAAGCTGTAAATGAACTTGTAAAAGAAATGAAGAAAATCGCACACGTCCCAGTTCAAACTTGGAATGGAATCAATCTAGGAGGATTGGGGGGGGACTTTATGGGCTGTAATTGGCTTACTAAAATTGGAATAGCTGTACTGGGGATATGTGGAGGACTGTTAATAATTCCATGTTTAATACCCTGTTTTACTAGACTCATACACTCGGTTATACAAGGAATGCAGATAACTGCAATACCTGTTGATCCAGAAACAAGGGAAAAGAAAACTCATTCCCTGATGATAGTAAAGACAAAAGAAGACCCAAAATTGATACCAATTCAGCAAGTATTGACTAGATTGGAAACAAAAACACGAATCAATGCCATAAAAAGAAAAGAAGATGAGGGATTGTAAAATGTGTTCATCTGATTCGTGTCAATATGGAACAATGCTAGAGTCACACGGTGAAGTGTGACCCTCTAACATTTGACCGTTCTGTTTGTGCTTGTGTAACCGAGGGCCGTTCAATTGACTTGTTAACTGTCTTAATGGTTGGAATGTTGATTGGCGATTTGTTAAGTTAATTGTTAAGAAAGAATTTTAGTTAGGAGTAGAAACTAACACCTGAGAATTTTAACAAGATAATAAATAACGCTTAGGCCAGACAAGAGGGCATTAGCAATGAATGCTTCATTGACAAGAAGCCTCCTAAAAGGATACAATTCAGTAGAACTTCAAGGACTAACAGTGGAAACATCTTGCTACAAAGGAGAGTGCCAAGATAAGGGAAGACCACAAATCAGCCAGTAGTGATAACAGGGAACTTCTTGGCTCAGAAGGCGCTGAAGCATGGAAACTGGGGGAAAGGTAATTCTGGCAGGGGGAGATTGCGACCACCGACCCAATTCAGGACCAAAAAGACTTGCCCCCCCACACCCGTAAAGGGCATGCGTGCTAATCTACATGGCAAGCGTGGCTAATTTAACTACGGCTGACCAACGGCAAGTGGGATGCTTATCACTGACCAATGAGTGTAAACTTAGGCGTGTTTTTACTAATTGTTATTAATTAAGTAACTGAATATAAACCCTGTAATTTTGTATGACGGGATGCACGTTAGGCGGAAGAATCCCCCATGCATCCAGCGCTGCTTACTTGTCTCTATTCAATAAATTGTAAACTTTAATTGGAATTCCGTTTAAGGCTAAATTAATTATCATAGGGCCGGAGTGTTGATCTGCTGAGGGTAGGAAGCTCTGCAGAGGGATCTGGACAGGCTGGATCTATGGACTGAGGCTAATTGTATGAGGTTCAGCAAAGCCAAGTGCCCGGTCCTGCACTTAGGTCACAACAACCCCATGCAACGCTACAGGTTTGGGGGAAAGTGTCTTTGGAAAGCTGCCCGGCGGAGAAGGACCTGGGGGTGCTGTTCGACAGCCGGCTGAACGTGAGCCAGCAGTGTGCTCAGGTGGCCAAGAGCATCCTGGCTTGTATCAGTATGGTCAGCAGGAGTAGGGAAGTGATGGTGCCCCTGTATTTGGCACTGGTGAAGACACACCTTGAATACTGTGTTCAGATTTAGGCCCCTCAGGACAAGAAGCACATTGAGGTGCTGGAGCGTGTACAGAGAAGGGCAATAAAGCTGGTGAAGGGTCTGGAGAACAAGTCTGATGAGGAGTGGCTGAGGGAGCTGGGGGTGTTTAGCCTGGAGAAGAGGAGGCTGAGGGGAGACCTTGTCGCTCTCTACAACTACCTGAAAGGAGGTTATAATGAGCTGGGTGTTGGTCTCTTCTCCCAAGTCACTAGTGACAGGACGATAGGAAATGACCTCAGGTTGTGCCAGGGGAGATTTAGATTGGATATTAGGGAAAGTTTCTTCACTAAAGGGGTTATCAAGCATTGGCACAGGCTGCCCAGAGAGGTGGTGGCGTCACCATCCCTGGAGGTGTTCTGAAAACATGTAGACGTGGCATTTCAGGACATGGTTTAGGAGGCCTGGGGTGTTGGGTTGGCAGTTGGACTTGATGATATTAGAAGTCTTTTCCAACCTCAGTGATTCTATGATTCTGTGATTCTAGGATTTCATAAGAAACGAGGGCACATCAATGAATTAAGTATGATATACATTCACAGTTTTGTATTGTGATGGCACATTAAAATAATCCAAGGTAGATAAGTTAGTACAATTCTAAATTCATAACCTTGCAACCTAAGGTGAGATGTCAAGGATAATTGAAGTGGCTTTGAGATTCCTTTGTGTACAAACCCTTACCTTCCTCCTCTTCCCTTTGCCTGTCCCAACACCCTTCAAAACAAACCTCCAACCGTACAGGTATACAGATCTGATCCCTTCTTCCTGTCTGTATTTGCACTAAAGACTCTGTGAAGTGACCCACAGGCTTCATTTTCACCACGGAGCCAGCCCCGACTGGTGCCACCACACCGCAATCTACTGCTGTGAAAGCACCTTCCATTTGCAAATCCTTACTAGAAATGAGCCAATTATTCTACACTAGAAAGTCTTAGTCATCATCCTGATCTGTAACATGTTCTGGTTATTGTTGTTTCTGTGCCAGGTAGGAATGATAACGCTCTTTGTGGTTTGAAGTGACTGCTGGATCACAGGCTGCTTTGCACATCAGGCTCTTTGCCAGGTGGAAACTCTTTTGCCTGTTCCATATTCCTGAAGAACCCGAGTCTGAAGGTGCTTCGCCTTGTGTGAACCTAGTCACAGCAGACATGTTTCAGAAGCGCTCAGACCTGCAGGAGGAGATGGCAGAAGTGTAATTCCTCCCTTGCTGTTTCTCTCTACACTCCTCCTTTCTCCACCTGTTTGCTGTCCACCCTTTTGCCCTCATCCCCGCTCATTACCTGGGAGACCTGATCTTCAGCAGCTGCCCCACTTTGATTCACTATTTTGCATCTTGCCAGGTAAAACACATCCCAGTTTTGCCTCAAATGCAGGATTCCTGCTGCACAGAACTGATGCCCCTTTTTACTGCATATTCCTAATTAATTTTGAAATCAAGTGCTGTAAGCCATGCATTGAAACTTCAGCCTTTCTGAAAGGACACGAAGATGGGGAAATCACTTTTTACCTATTTTTAAAGCTGCTGCTTGTAATCTCTAGTCCTGGCTTTTATTTTAGGAAGAGCTAGTGTTTTAACAGTCAATAAATACAAAAAAGGAAATTATACTCAAGCTGTGCTCATTCTGTACTGCAATCCAATGTGTCAGCAATGGAAACATCTACCACAGCTTTTTTACAAAAATTTTACAGAAATACAGAAAGGCCTGCATACCTTCCCGGTTTCATCCGTTCCACGTACATACTGTCCGGTTTCCATGAAAAACAGAGGTATGAAAATAACTGATCCAGACCATGCCCTCGTCACCTCTGAATTACACAAAGATTATCATAAGGAATACTTTATAAATAAATCTACCTGCTTTAAGGACTAGCACGACCCTGTTCTGCCTCAGGCCAGCGTTACCACGGCTCATTAGGTTTGCTACTAAACCAAACTACAGCTTCACAGCACAGAGATGATACTCCCAAGTGCCACGGGAAGGAGAAAAAAAGTATTTCATGTAACTCTTATCTGGAACGGGGTGAAACTGAGGTTTGAGATACTCCCACTGTACGCAGACATAGAGCAAGTTATGAAAGAGAGGGGTTAACTTAGAGATTTGGAATTTATTTACAAGTTTTCTCTAAAAAAAAAAGGAAACAACATAAAACTCTCTCCCTGAATATACTCTACTCTGCGAAACACTGCAACTGAAGATCATTAAATTCATTTACACATATTACAGCTTTATCTTTGTATACAACAGCATATGCTTTAGTCATCAAGACAAAGAGAGGATAAACTAAGCTTTTTTAAAACAGTGAAAGTGCCAGCCTTCCTTTGGTCTTCCCCACTTGAAAAAAAAACAAAAAAAGCTAAAACACTTTAGCAGGGGAACAGACATGAGGCTTCTAACTTTTCTAAAAAGGTACATGAGAACCAGCCTTCTGCAATTCAGACTTGCTGTATGACACTGGACCAACCCAGCAGCCTTAACTGAGAGCAATTTGCGATATTCTCTGCGACAGAGCTGCGAGATCACACCCATAGTTCCAACCTCAGTAAGCTGCTAAATTAACAAAGACGGAGGGCGGGGGAAGAAGCAGGGGTAATAGAAGAGGCTGCAAATTTGAAGAAGCTGCAAATTCGGTTTTTAAACAAAGAATTGCATTTGAAAAGGGCGCAGTATTCCCCTCCCACGTTTCCCAAGAAGCTCGGAGCACAAGCGGTTCCCCACTTCCAACATGCCAATCATCATGCAGAAGTTTAACGCACATTTAAAAAATTATAATAATCCTTAACAGAACAGTAACAAATACTAATCACTAACATCACCCGCTAGTCTAAATTAACACAGAGTTGCCCAGCTTTAGGTACAGCTTTTTTACATTTTTCCATAGCAATTGCACCTATTTTCAACTTACTCCCCCATCAGCATGGAATGTTATTGATTTTAAAAAACTACCAAGAGAAAAATCCTGTTCTCAATCAAACTGGGAACATTTGACTTCCAGTGTGAACTGGGTCAGGGCTTTACCCAGCTAGTTTTGTCTCCCTCAATATCACAACTGTACTTCAATAATTTGTAACACATTTGTAGAGCCTAACTCGTGTTCTCTTCAACAGGACTGTGGTAGCAACTGCAACAAAAAGCACTGTTGCCTTTCTTAACTTAAAAATAAATTGGGAAGCATACTGGAGGAAATTCATCCCTGAGTAACGAGACATTTAAAAACCGCATCCTATCGACAAATCATTGCAATATATCACAACGCGTACTCTAACAGTCAACGCTACTAACAGGCAGCAACAAAACTTGTCACAGTCCAATAGATTTGCAGCATTGTTGCATTGATCCCGTTATCTCGTTTAATGAAACTGCAAGTGAACATTAGGAAATAGCATAAATAGAAATAGTGTCTTTATTATTTTAAGTTGAATGTCAAATTGACAGCTAAACCGTGCTGGATCCCAGAAAACTCAGAGCAGAGGTGGTTAGCAACCTGCTTCTTTGGATGGCTGTAGCTGTACGCTTCTACGGGAGAACTTATCTTGGGCCGCATACCTCCGGGACACAGGGCTCTACCCACCCTGGGGACAGTGATGCACAGACATCAATATGATGGATACAAAATGTCCGTCTATTTAGCTGCGTCACACGCTTATATAGCTCTTGCGCTTCCTGTTCCTGCCACTCCTATGGGGAGGAGTCTATCTTTCCGTCACATCCCGTAATCTTCCGGTCGCCGATCCCTGTCTATTCCCCTACATCTCCCCCTCCCCATGCTACTAAAATTCTACAAAGCTACTTGCGAAAGCGGATACATATTGCGGTCAGGTCTATATTCATGTAACGCTCGCAGGCGCTCTTTGATTTGTCTTATAACACAGCATAACAATGGCAGCCCACAAGTAACCATGATTACTACACACAACAAGATCCCCCCAATTATTACTATCCAGTTCCAGTTCATATCTCTCTTTTGCCGCCCTCTCCCAGTGTCGCTCTCGTTGCAATATTGCTTGCGATCTTGTCAAGGAGCTCATTTCTTTTCCCAATGGTACGGCTAGCATGAGGATCCATGTCAGCAGACCCTGCAAAGAGACAACTCAGAAAGGGATTATTCATTGTACATCCTTGCACAGTTCTGCTTTCACACACTTTGCAGGCACCCATTCTATGCGCCCTTCATTCTCAACCGCGGCGTAGCCCCTCCCCAGGCATCTCAGTTTCCATCCTCTCTCCCATTGCTCACTGCCTGGGAACCTTACTCGTACCTGCAGATAGCGCTCGCCTGCTTGAGCTTTGCCAAAGTGCTTCTCCACTGCTGTAACTTGCTCCTGCCCACGTATAAAATGATTAAGCAAATATAATGCACGCATTAAAATAGTTTGCTGAGCTGCTATGGGTATAGTTCCCTTATACCCCTCCCCCTCCCCAAGCTGTATTATTTTTGCTTTCAAGGTGCGATGAGCGCGTTCTACTACTGCCTGCCCTGTACTATTGTAAGCAATGCCGTGTTTTAATACAATATTCCAAGCTTTACACCATTCTTGGGTACTTCGAGCCCCTTTTCTCTAATTTCTCGCCATAAAGTTCGCACTAGCTTGGCATCTATCGGCGTCCACTCCACCCCTCCTCCAGGAGCTATCCGGACAGGGAATATCCAGGGCATCTCTATCCTTACTCCATCGAGGCTACAATCTCTAGCTATCAGCCGCCAGTTAGGTAACTCGACTGACTGTCGCTGGGGCGCACCCTTCGTTAAAAGTCCTGTCTGCCGCCGAGTTACTTCCCCTAGTGCGCGCATAGCCTGCTGCAGCTGCCGCAGCACGTCCTCCGGAGACCCCTCCGGAGCTGCAGCGCCCCGGACCTCCCCTTTTGGCGGTCCCTTTCCTCCCTCCTTCTGATTGGTCCTCCGAGTCTCTGCTGTTTTGTGCCTTTTTTGCGCGCCGCAGGCAAGCTGCTCTCTCTTCCCACATGTGGGCATCGGTTTCTCCCCCAATTTCTGATTCGCTGCTACTCGAAGTTGTTCTATACTCCCCCTGTCCTCCCCTCCAGGCACCCCAATCCTCCTCCTCGTCCGACTCCCATCTCAAGGGTTGCCCCGGGAGCCAGTCTCGAGGGTCGGGCAGAGGGCGGTGCCGCTGCCGGCGCTGCTTCCGGCGCTGGTCATCTTTCTCCTTCCGCTCCGTCACTCCCGCTGCGTCCGCTGCCACGTCACTCTCCCCGCGCGCGGGCTCCCGCGCCCGTGCCAAATCATCCCAGGGATATGCGGGGGGGGGACTCTCTAAAGGCCCTGCTGGCTCAACAGGGAACACTGCCGCTTCCCGATCCACCTCCTTGGGAGCCTCAGACTGAGTCGCTGGCCAGGCTACTCCGTCCGAACTCTCCCCTTCTTCCCCATCCCCCGCGATGCTTGCCCCTGTCTGCGTCCCCACTGCCCCTCCTGGGTCTCTTTCCGGGCTACTGTCGCCTGTAGCACCGTGCAGGCACCGCCGCGCCTGCCGCCACGTCTCCTGATCATCCCGAGCTTTCAATAGTAATCGGTGTATCTTTCCCCAGAGCTATATGTACTGGGGTTTTCCCATCATAGCCCTTTCGGCTAACTCCTCTTTAATTCTCACCCACTTATCCTTATTAAATATGTCTGCGGGACTTCGTATGAGCCCCTGCGTAATCATCCATCGGATGGCCTTTGAGGTAGGCGCCTTCGATATTGAAGTACCATATTCCTTCCCCAATCCCTTCAGTACCTTTACGACTGAATCCATGGCACGCCCGCCGACCTGCGGCTCCCCGTCCCGCCCCTGCCTGCCCCAAGCTCTCTTTCCCCCCGGCGAACTTGCCAAGCCTCCCCGCTAATCACGTCGGGGTCACCACTTGTAGCTGTACGCTTCTACGGGAGAACTTATCTTGGGCCGCATACCTCCGGGACACAGGGCTCTACCCACCCTGGGGACAGTGATGCACAGACATCAATATGATGGATGCAAAATGTCCGTCTATTTAGCTGCGTCACACGCTTATATAGCTCTTGCGCTTCCTGTTCCTGCCACTCCTATGGGGAGGAGTCTATCTTTCCATCACATCCCGTAATCTTCCGGTCGCCGATCCCTGTCTATTCCCCTACAGATGTCCAAAAGTATCTTCAACCGAACAACAGGAGGAGAATGATTGTAACGGAGTTCACTGCTATTAATGGCACTGTAGGAGAAAAAAAAACAGAAGAGCAACTGTGAAAATTTTCTTCTGCACGCCACAGAGTGACAGAACTTCTTGTTATCTTGGGAGACTACCTTTTAAGGAGGAAAATATATCAAAATTTTTAAAAAACTTTAAAAAAATAAAAACAAATCTTAAAAACACACTGAGTTTTCTTATGCAAAAAATCAGGATTAGTGGAAGGAGACAGGATCAAAGCTTAGGATACTAAAAATCAGGAAGCAACAACATAAATATTTTTATGTGGCCCATTATAACTTTGATCCAAACAATCTCTTTCCCCAAGTGAAACAAAACCACTTCAAAGTCAGTTTCTACCCTCAGCTTTGCTGCAATTTAGAAAAAAAAAGTATCAGTTTTTACTCTGGGGTGGGCAAGACAGTCACTAGCGGGGCTCCACAGGGATCCATCTTGGGGCCAGTACTCTTTAATCTCTTCATAAATGACTTGGATGCAGGACTGGAAGGAATACTAATTAAGTTTGCTGACAACACAAAACTGGGAGGTGCTGTTGACACTCTCAAGGGCAGAGAGGCCCTGCAGAAGGATCTAGACAGACTGGAGAGCTGGGCAATCACCAACTGTATGAAGTTTAACAAGGGCAAGTGCCAGATTTTACACCTGGGGCACAGCAACCCTTGATGTACATACAGCCTGGGGACCGAGAGGCTGGAGAGCAGCTCTACAGAGAGGGACCTGGGGGTTCTGGTCGATGGCAAGTTGAACATGAGCCAACAGTGTGCCCTGGCAGCCAAAAGGGCCAACCATGTCCTGGGGTGCATCAAGCCCTGCATCACAGCTGGGCGAGGGAGGGGATTGTCCCACTCTGCTCTGCGCTGGTGCGGCCTCACCTCGAGTGCTGCGTGCCATTTTGGGCGCCACAGTACATTAAGGATATAAAGCTACTAGAGAGTGTCCAGAGAAGGGCCATGAAGTTGGTGAAGGGTTAAGAGGGGAAACTGTATGAGGAACGGCTAAATTCACTTGGTTTGTTCAGCCTAGAGAAGAGGAGACTGAGGGGAGACCCCATCACGGTCTGCAGCTTCCTCACAAGGGGAGGAGGAGGGGCAGGCGCTGATCTCTTCTCTCTGGTGACTGATGATAGGACCCAAGGGAATGGCAGGAAGATGTGCCAGGGGAGATTTACGTTGGGTATTAGGAAAAGGCCCTTCCCCCAGAGGGTGGTGGAGCACTGGAACAGGCTCCCCAGGGAGGCAGTCACGGCACCAAGCCTGACAATATTCAAGAAGCATTTGGACAACGCCCTCAGAGATATGGTGTGAATTTGGAGTTGTCCTGTGCAGGGACAGGAGTTGGACTTGATGATCCTTGTGGGTCCCTTCCAACTCAGGACATTCTATGATTCTATGAAGACAGGTAAGATTTGTTACTGCCTCTTTATCATCGCCTACAAGGCATTTTTGGTGTGCTTTATAGTGAAAAATTACTAGTAACTTACAAAAGTCTTTTTATTTTCTCCCATCCTTTGTGGCGCGTAAGCCTGGCTTACCTTTAAGAATTGCAGGAATTACATTTCCTTCACCAGGTACTTCACATAAAATTTAATTTAGCCAAGGTGAAGCTAACTGCACGCTCTGATTGATCACCGAGCATCCCCCCAGCTCCCAAATTCCGAGGAAAGACAAGATGCAGCAGCAGCGGCGCCACAAGCTAGAGTCAGGGAATATTTTACACTTTATCAAACTTGGGGCGCCTTAGCTGGGACCTGCACTCTCCTACGCAGAGTCCGCACGTGAAGGAATGACCCCGAAGGAAGGGCAGGTTGGAAATGACGAGCAGGAATAGCAGGTATCTGGTAAAAGAGTTAAAGCACCAAGATTATTTCGTTAAAGCAGAGAAGCAAAACTTTACAGACAAGAACGTTTAAACAGAAGATCATCACCTTACCTCTCATAACGGTCCGTACAGATCGGATAAGGTTCGTTAGCTGTGCCTTAATTCCTGGTTCCTCTCCAAATCCTCCAATCCCTTGATCACTTCCCCAGCCAACTGCATCACATAAAAACAGCCAGCCACGTTAGGAAAGAAACCCACAACCACACAATAAACGCTATCAGCAATATTAACGAGCAACCAGTCTCAAATATCATTACGTACATCATTAACATTAGAACAACAAACTACAAACCAATCCACGTTATTTCAAGATCAGATTTTAAAACAGGATACCGAAAACTTAAACCTTTTAATGAATGCATCTGTAATGACAGATCAACATTTCTGCAAAGGAAACCTGGACCTTTATAACGTGCTACTATCCCCTGCGTGCCAGGGGAGCAAATCAGTTTATGTGGACTTGACAAAAAATACCCACTGGAGTAAAACCAAACAAACTACATCTGTTCGCCGTCCTTTACCAGGAGATAAAAAAGCAAGTGTCAGGTATGAAGCGATGCTTCAGCACTGAGAAACCAGCTGCAGAACAGGAAGCGCTCAGCACAGATTCCAAATCCAGATGATGATTTTTTGGTAACTGCTATTAAAAAAAAAATATTTGGAAACTTTTCAGAGGGCCACAGAAGTACTGTGGGTTTACAGAGCCCTTCAAGGGAGAAAACCCCTTCCCTACCCACTGTGGGGAGGCAAAGAACACGGTCCCAGCAACAGGAGCAGGGATTTTTGAGTCCTGACCTGCTGGGGGACAAGCAGAGTGGAGAAGGGAGCAGCTGGCAGTACGTGAAGCTGTACTGTGCAACCTGCAAGTTTCTTTTCTCTATAAACAACTTCTGAGTGATTTTTTTTTTTTGCCTTTTTTTGTCACCCTCGCTCTTCTGGCACCGGGCTGGGGGAGGTAGGTGACTCCTCTCCCATTCCGGTGAGCCTGGAGTTATTCCCAAGCCTCCTGGGGCCAACAAGTGGCTTGACCCACCCTATTAGCCCTCACACCTCCCTTTTCCTTGAGCTGCTGCTCGTCAGGAAAGCAAAAGAAAACCCCAAACCCAAACCAAGCAGGTCCCTCGCAGTGAATCCTCCCAGAGACCAGGAGGAAGGGATAACTATCCACACCCCTGCCAAAAATCCAGGCTCAGTCTGGCTTGGAGAAGGTGGGACTTTCTGGATCAGGAAATTGGGAAACCTTGGATCGTTGGTGATTTTTTCTGGGGCTTTGTAGATCTTTGCATCAGTGGCTTTTGGGTTTTGTGGTGGCTTTTCTGTGTTTTGTTTTCTTTTAAAGGAGGAGGATGCCCTACTTCGGGGACCTTCCTTCAGCACCGCCAAAGCCTGCAAAGCCTGGGAAGGAAGCGCTCTCTCGTCAAAAAAAAAGGCACGACAAACTGAAAGACACCACCTCACACCATCACCACATCCTGACAGGCGGCGCAAACGGGGACGAGACACCTCCCTCTACCAGGCCTCCCTCCTCCTTCTTCTTCTTCTTCTCCTCCCCCTCCCCCCCACCTTGGCCAGGCCGGGACGGCGGGCCCGCTCCCCCCTCCTTGGTGTGGGCTCACCGTGACGGTGACCACAGCATTGACGATGAAGAGAGCAGCCTGCAGCAGCGAGTAAAGGGTGAAGGCCATGGCACGCTGCGCCGCCAGGCCGGGACCCGCCGCCCGAGCGAGCGGGGCGAGGCGGGGGGTGGGGGGCGTGGTCTGGGGCAGAGGGAGGGGACGGGGCAGGGGGGCGAGGCCTCCGCCGCCAGTTTTCCCGCCACGGCCGCCGGGTCCCCGTTGAGGGCAGGAATGAGGTGTGGGTGTGTACCTCACGCCCTCGCCTGTGGCAAGCCCTGCGCGCCGCTTTTCACGGCCCATCGACTTGGGCTTTAGTAAAGCCTTTGACACTGTCACCCACAGCATCCTAGAGAAGCTGGTGGCTCATAGCTTGGACAGGTGTACTCTTCTCTGGGTAAAACCTGGCTGGATGGCTGAGCCCAGAGAGTTGTGGTGAATGGAGCCAAATCCAGTTGGCGACCGGTCACAAGTGGTGTTCCCCAGAGCTCAGATTTGGGCCCAGTTCTGTTTAATATCTTTATCAATGATCTGGATGAGGGTATTGAGTGCACCGTCAGTAAGTTTGCAGATGACACCAAGCTGGGCAAAAGTGTCGATCTGCTCGAGGGTAGGAAGGCTCTGCAGAGGGACCTGGACAGGCTGGATCAACGGGCCAGGGCCAATTGTATGAGGTTTAACAAGGCCAAGTGCTGGGTCCTGCCCTTGGGTCACAACAACCCCATGCAACGCTACAGGCTTGGGGGGAAGTACCTTGGGAAAACTGCCCGGCGGAGAAGGACCTGGGGGTGCTGTTCAACATCTAGCTGAACACGAGCCAGCAGTGTGCCCAGGTGGCCAAGGAGGCCAACAGCATCCTGGCTTGTATCAGGAATAGTATGGCCAGCAGTAGCAGGGAAGTGATGGTGCCCCTGTACTCAGCACTGGTGAGGCCACACTTCAAATATTCTTTTCAGTTTTGGGCCCCTCGCTACAAGAGGGGCATTGAGGTGCTGGAGCGTGCCCAGAGAAGGGCAATGAAGCTGGTGAAGGGTCTGGAGAGCAGGTCTTATGAGGAGCGGCTGAGGGAACTGGGGTTGTTTAGCCTGGAGAAGAGGAGGCTGAGGGGAGACCTTATCGCTCTCTACAACTACCTGAAAGGAGGTTATAGTGAGGTGGGGGTTGGTCTCTTCTCCCAAGTCACTAGTGACAGGACGAGAGGAAACGGCCTCAAGCTGCATCAGGGGAGGTTTAGATTGGATAGTAGGAAAAATGTCTTTACTGCAAGAGTGGTCAGGCATTGGCACAGGCTGCCCAGAGAGGTGGAGTCACCATCCCTGGGGGTGTTCAAAAAACATGTAGACGTGGCACTTTGGGACATAGTTTAGGAAGCCTGGTGGTATTGGGTTGGCAGTTGGACTTGATGATCCTAGAGGTCTTTTCCAACCTTAATGATTCTATTCTATACAAAAATATGTTCTTTTGCATTTAATTTTATGGACAATATATGGGTTCTTTCCCCCCTGCCCCCCCGTATTTTTCACTACATGTTGATTTACGTTTTTTCTTCCAGCAGGAAATCAGCTCAGAGCCCAATTGTTGTTTATCCAAAATGTAATGACTGCAGAAGTCAAGATTCTTAGCAGAATCCAAAAGAAAACAATTATATCTGATTGATCGGGGCCTCTGGGTACTTCTGCAGTCAAATAACAAAATTAATAATAACCAGAGCTCAGGGATACACTACACAGTTATGGTACATAAATATTTTTTTTCCTTTGCACCTTGCAGTCCGATTGGCTGAAGGGGGTGATTTGCATAATCACTCTGATTTTATTTCTCAGTAATCATACAATACACAAACCCCTTAACTCTGGATGGTCGATAGCTTTTATTACTCAATCAGAGTGCAACGATTTGCATAATCATTGCGCTTTGATGGTTATTAAACTCATTCACCATGACAGAAATAACTTTGTGCTTAATGCAGTGGGCTGGCAAGACCCCATCCCGATTCCTTGCCCTGCCACAGACTTCTGATACGATTTGGGTAAATTATTCACAGTGTATCAATATTATATCTCCACGTTTCAGCTCTGGGTTAAGAGCCACTCACCGGCAAGCCTGAGATGATCTGGTACTTCAGCAGTGAATTGAGCATCAGGACTGGACGATGGACAGATGCTCAGGCGCCATGCAAATTAGCCATGAAGAAACCCACACCTCAGCTTCTTCTCATCTTTGACTTTCCTTTCAGAAACACTTGCTTCAGTATAGTCGATGATGTGATATGCATCTAAATAACCATTTCTATTAAATTTACATTACATTTTAACAGCTGGAAGCAAGAGAAAGCACCCCATCATTAGAGCCATAGCATATTTTGTTACTAACTTACCCCCAAAATTACTAATATTACATAAGGGAGGTAGAACAGAAAACAAAAATCAAACATATTTATCAGAGTTTTGTCATCTGGTCAAAAGTATTTGTCATTTCAGTCTTGAAAAGAAATACAGTCTCAATTCAGGGAAGCGAGTAAATCTTCTATTGGGATTCCAGTGAGATCACTATTATTTAAGCATATGCTGAAGTGTTTTTTTATATTATTTTTAATTCTAATATAATTTTATATAATTTCTGAAAGCTCAAAGTACTTCCAAATGTCAGCTCTGATTCTGCAAACATGTGTACGATTAACTTCCTGTATGTCAGCAGTTAGTGGCAGTACTCAAGGGTACTGGCACATGCCAACACACACTGGCAAGCTCAGGAATTCCAACATAACTTCTTTATTTTTCATCTAGATTTTTAAATTCAGTGTAACTACAAGTCTCCTAAAAACTATCAGTTTAACATTTTAAAATGGAGCCATTTCTAGTTACCCAGGGACCCCCAACATTTACAAAAAGCTTTTAAAAATCATTCAGACCATCTTTTTCCGCATGTCTGTAAATAATAAAAAAGGCTGATCTTGACTTTTACTAGACTCCATACACACAGAGAAAGTCAACATGGGGCCGAAAAGATTTCATCCCAGAAGTCATTACTATTTTTTAAGAAGTTGCAAGTGTTGGCATATAATGGTCTCACAAATGTAATTGCCTTTTGTTCTCAGACATAATTTAGGGCATTATGGCCATCATTCTATAATTAAATAGCGATAAATATGAGGGGTCACAAATAGGCATGTCTAATAACCACCATCATCAAGTAACATTTCCTGGGCTACCTCCTTACAGTATCCAGCCTATAAATACTAACCTCAGTGAAGTGCTAATGTTTAGAATTATGGTGCTGAAAAAAAAATTAAGTTTTTAAAATAAGTATACAAGTTATGGCTTAGTATTTTTACCCATAATTAAGATGTATTTCCAAAGAGCAGCTTCTACCACACATACATAAACTTGACATTATTTTCTGCTTTGTAAAATCCATCATGGCAACTTAACAACCACACAAGTCCTGTCTCTGAATTATTGTGTTACATGGTTAAAGGGAAAACCAGACAAAGTTGCTTGCATTAGAAGGAAAGCATTTTTTCTTGTCTTCATTAAGGTCTTATGTTTCAGTGCAGTAAATTCCTGTGGTGTCATCTGCAGAGCACAGTCAATCACCATAAAGGAGAGTTTTAAACCACCTTACAGATGTCAAAGGATTAAACTTCAGGCTGGTGAAGTATTGTGAAGACCTTGGTATTTTTTTATTCTCTTGGTTTATTGGTCAATGTCAGACAGAGCATTGCTCCTTGGGTCTAACTATCCTCTGTGGTTAACAAGACCTGAGCTTGTTGTGTGCAAGTTTGCAGAATTACATTAGTTTATTCCTGGTGAGCAAATACCAGGTCAAAGGCAGGCTTCTCACAACTTCAGTCTCTACATCCTTTGCCTCACTTGCCACCATCCTCTGAGTTTATTTCCTGAAATAGCTTTGACAATTTCCTCCTTTAGATATTTCCCCATGGCCCTGGTAATACCTTGTGAGCTGAAGATGAACAAACTTTAGACCCCGTCAGAGTCCAGAAGGAAGCTTGCTACATCATGGTTTTACCTTAATGGGGCTCTGAACGGACACAAACCATGATGCTATGCAGAACGAGGTATTGAATCAAGGAGCTGAGTCCTTACACCTGCCTACTACATACCTGCCATGAGTAACCCCAGTAACTGGAAAATTCTGTGTGAAAAATTTAGGTTCTGCAGCTCAGTTATGTGCTACAAATAAATCTCATAGTTACATTCCACAGTTAAACTAAAGCCTTTGTCATCCTTTAGCCATCACACCTACTGCACTGTTGAACTGCTGCAAAGGTTAACAACACATCCTACAGGCATAACACATCCCTGGTAAACACAAATCAAATATTTAACTGATTTAATTGCCAGTTTGTTTTAACACCAAAGCTGTGAATGCAATAAGGTTTTGTACATTTGAGAGAATTAGTATCTAGTTGTTGTGGTTTAGCTGGCAGCTCAGCCCCACACAGTCGCTCGCTCACTCCCCCACCGGTAGATGGGGGAGAGAATCAGAAGGGTAACGCTCGTGGCTTGAGATAAGAACAGTTTAATAATTAAAATTAAAAGAAACAACAAAAATGCAACGTAAAGGAGAACAACGAGAGGCACAAAACCGGGGGGGAATGAACCGCCGAAACAAACCGCACACGACACAGCCACTCACCACCCGATGCCGTACCTCTCCCGAGCCGTAAACTGCCCCCCCCTTAATATACTGGTCATGGTGTCACATGGTATGGAATGAACATGCCATTGGCCAGTTGGGGTCAGCCACCCCCATCATGGCCCTGCCCCTCCCAGCGCCGATGCGCTCTGCTGGAAGCTGGAAAGGTAACCAACCCCCCGCCAAGGAGGAAAATTGACCCCTTCTCAGCCAAAACCAGCACACTAGTTCTTACCCTTCAGCAGCTATATACAGAAAAGATCTTTGTCTTATCCGTGACTCCAAACGTGCTGCTCAGTATCATATCTGCCCTTGCTGCCCTTGCTTATTTGGAAAGTGCATAGCCATCCCCTTCAAAAACATTGCCTGCCAGCTTTCCTAAGAATTGTACCTTGAGAGGACGTTAATATGGCTCCATACACAAAAGGCGACTGAAGAACAAAGGAAAAGCAAGTACAACATTCCAAATTTACACAGAAATTTATTGATGCTGTTTCCTAAGTTTATCGTGCTTGGCTCTGTAACCGTAACAGCCTTTAAATATAATTTGTTTAGTGCATGCATGCACACATGCACTGCTGTTCATCTCGTTGTTATCAATAGTACAGTATTATGTTACATTATATTGTACCACAATTATCGGCATCTTCACCCCAATCACCGTTTGCATTGTGTTCGTGCTGGAATACACCAGTCCAGAACCAAAGCCCATTACGCTCAGTACTGTATCGGTATTTTTCACAGATGACAGGCAGAGGGATTTTCCAGTCCATGCCTCAGCTGGAAAATAGCGGATATCAAAAGCAGGCCAACACAGGGAACAGGGCAGCAAGAAAACAAATAGACTTTGTCGGAGAACTGGAAGTCTGTGCTTAGCCCTGCCTTACCGCTGACAGGCAGGCAGGATTTGCAGGCGTTGAGGCAGCAGCGGGTCTTGAGGAGGGATTTACAGGAGGATGAGGAAACAGCTCCATGAATTTTGACAAGGGGGTGGTGGATTTTGTCTCTGTGCGGTGAGCAGCATGAAGAAAGAGCAGGGGTATTAAGGAGAGCAAAGAGAAGGGGAACCTGAGGCGGGTGTTACAGGCTGTGGACAGGCAGGAGCAGCTCACTGAGTAGAGGTACGGAAAGAGGGGGACCAATATGGCACAACCTGTTATGGGCAAGGGGTTGGTCTTTGCCACCACGGACACGCAAGCATGTGTTTCCATTGGACCATGGAAAATGGCATCAGTAGCAATGTTTTGAATGGGAATATGGCTAATGTCAGAGGAGAAAGCACCCTGCTGCAGACAAGCCTCCGCCAGGGATGGCCAATGTCTCCCCGCAGCTTCAGAATCAGGTCTGTTTTCCATCTCTGCTAATAGAAAAGTTACTAAAATTCCCCTTTTGGGACAAATCCAGAGGTGTTGTAATGGTAACTGAAGTCTGACTGCCTTTGTAGCACAGCACATGGATTTTCACTCAAGTCTCTGAAATGCTTAACGCCTGCATGGATCTGTGCAGGAGAGCCTCATCTTTCTGTGCCTGTCCTAAGTCAGTTTTGATAAGTGTCACATACAGGGGCTTACATGAGCATATTGGTGTCACAGCACATCCTGCTGGGGCCAGACTCTCCATAAACAGCTTCCACAGTGAACGTCTGGCCTCATCCAAGCCTGGAAGAGGAGGAAATGCATAGGCCGTAGCCTTCCCATTCACACATTTGGTGTGGAAACACGAGCCCTGAGAGCATTACTTTCACTATAGAATCATAGAATCATTGAATCATTAAGCTTGGAAAAGACCTCTAGGATCATCATGTCTAACTGCCAACCCAACACCCCCATGTCTCCTAAACCATGTCCTGAAGTGCCACGTCTACTTGTTTTCAGAACACCTCCAGGGATGGTGACTCCACCACCTCTCTGGGCAGCCTGTGCCAATGCTTGACAACCCTTTCGGTGAAGACATTTTACCCAATATCCAATCTAAACCTCCCTGTCATGGTTTTAGCTGGGATAGAGTTAATTTTCTCCACTGCAGCTGGCATAGTGCTGTGCTTTGAACTTAGTATGAATACAATGTTGATAACACACCAATGTTTTGGTTGTTGCTGGGTAGTGCTTGTACCAGTCAAGGACTTTTCCAGCTTCCCATGCTCTGCCGGGTGCACAAGAAGCCGGGAGGGGAGGGGGCACAGCTAAGAGAGCGGATTCAAACTGGCCAAAGGGATATTCCATATCATGTAACGTCATGCCCAGTATGTTAAGTGGGAGGAGCTGGCCAGGGGAGGGAGGCAGCAATCATGGCTCGGGGACAGGCAGTGTCGGTCAGCGGGTGGTGAGCGGCTATATCGTTTGTGTTTCTGGTTTTCTGGCCTGGAGAAGAGGAGGCTGAGGGGAGACCTTATCGCTCTCTACAACTACCTGAAAAGAGGTTGTAGCGAGGCGGGGGTTGGTCTCTTCTCCCTAGTAACAAGCGATAGGACGAGAGGAAATAGCCTCAAGCTGCATCAGGGAAAGTTTAGGTTGGATATTATGAAACACTTCTTCACCGAAAGGGTTGTCAGGCATTGGAACAGGCTGCCCAGGGAGGTGGTTGAGTCTCCATCCCTGGAGGTATTCAAAAGAAGGGTAGATGTGGTGCTTGAGGATATGGCTTAGTGGTGGACTTGGCAGTGATAGGTTAGTGGTTGGACTCAATGATCTTAAGGGTCTTTTCCAGCCTTAACGATTCTATGGTTCTGCAGATAACTGTCAGTGCTCTGCGACATGTGAGCACAAAGGAGGAATGGACCATGCCAGACCCCTTTTGGAGGAATACCTATTGGTCAAAGGGCTTTTCTCCTGCTTTCTTCAGCTTTCCATCTACTTGTATGGGAAACATGCAAGAGGTAGGCCAAGAAAGTTGGTAAGATAAATGGAAAATTATATACCCCACAGCTCTTGCTGGGTTCCTAGCAGCAGTGAGCAAAGGGCATGAAGTTGGACTAGGCTGGCCAGACCCAGGGAGCATGCCCATCCCTCTCCATGCCAGATCTCAGACTAACCTGTCCTCTGTAACTGTCACCTGAATGGGGAGAACAGCCAGACTTGTTCCTTAGCAAGCTGGTGTCACGCCAGTGGCAGAGGTCGTCAGTGCTGGGAAATTTGCAGCACTTGGTTTAAAGATTAATAGACAGTATCATCCTTCAGGCTGTAAAAGTGGGCAGATAAAAAAAAAAATCACAAAGCTGGTGACTTAAGAAACTGCAAACCATCCAGTAACATTAGCGTAGCCACAGAGATGTACAGCTAGTAGGAAACCATCTGCAAAAGGTTAGGTCTCGGCATAACATGTGGTATTCACGTGTGAGTCAGAGGGATTGGGAAATCTTTGTAAAAATTACCAGAAATCCCCCCCCACGCATTTTTTCCCATGACTCATCCCACAGGAAGAGATAATATGGAAAGATGTATGTGTCTACAGTAAATTTTTAACACAACACATGACAGAGATAAGGTACATATATCTATGCTTTTTTTCCACTTCCATAAAAAATTTCAATTTTCCTGCATTTTCTAATACTGCTGTGGTACAAGTTGACAGTCTGAAGCCATGGCAAAGAAAATGACATGGGGAATGTCAGTCCGTCAGCTCGCCAGCATACACCTCCGAGTCCTTCATCCACTCTTCTCTCTGGAAGAAAGCTGCAGCTGGAAGAAGCTGTGGGCCATCACTGCTCTGGGGCTGAATCGGGGGGTGTTATCGAGACAGCAAAGGAGAACGGTAACTCAGAACTGGAAATTGTCTCTTCAGAGATGGCAAACTCCAGGGATACAGTTCCCTTGTCAGATATATAACTTAGACATACCGGGCCAGTCAAATCCACTGTTGAAATCTTATCGGAGATATTGTTCGTCATTGTAATATTTTCCACCACCACAGGTGTACTGAGATCTTTGAAGGAATAATTTGATGTGCAGCGCCTGGCACAGCAGAAATGGAGCAAAACAAGTCATGAGGTGTTAGATAAGCATGAAGAGCTGTTTGTATTTTGAACCCAATCCAATTAATAACAGGATATAACTAATGGCAGTACAGACCTGATAGCTGGGATAGAGCTGATTTAATTAATTATTTAATTAATTATGGAGCTGACCTTTTCCACTCCCCCTAATTTTTTGTCCTTTAGCATAAAACACATCTTATGACCCCGTCACCCTCCTCCATTTGGCTAATTGCATTCCAAGTAAAGCTGACCAAAACTTTTCTTTGAAGAGATTTCTCAAAACATTATGGTTTACTTTTTCATCATAGAAATAAACACCTCAAGGAATGTCCCTCTTCTCATGACTTCAGGTTGTTCTTGAAAAAAATGAAAATGTTGGCAGTAGTGAGAAATTAGGAGCTTGGGTCTCTTAATTTTCCTCAATAATTTTACAATACATTATATATATAAAAGCTGGGGAGGGGGAGAAGAATTTGGACCAGATATAAAACAAAACCAGATCTCACTGCCCTACACAGCACCCACCCTAGCAAGTCTCCAGCCACTGTTGATGCACCCTGCTGCAGGCTGATGGAGAAAGAGCCTGGGAGGACCCTAAGAAGCACAGGGGCTTGGCAGGCTCTTCCCATGGGCTCCCTGATCACACTTGCCTCCTGCAGGAATTCATCACTACACGCATTTCCTTGGCAACCTTGGTTCCTCTCCTACTGCCCTAACACTCACCTCCAGAGAATGGTTACTGCTACACTGACAGCAACCTACAGTAAGAGGCTTCCACTGAGAGACACCATGACAATCTCATAAGTAGATGGTGATGAACCTTGACGAAAGCATGGGAAAACAGGTGAGTTTTGCCAACAGATAGCTTTAAGAAATGCAACCTTTTGTGAAATTACATCAGGTTGTTACAGGCTGCAAATACTGATTGTCCTGCTGCCCGCCATGGATGGAGGGGGTGACCAGCTCTATGTTAGGAGGGTGTTCCTGGGAAAAATTTTCTTTAAAAACCTCGCAGCTCGGTTAACTCATGGGTCTTTATCTACTTACATACAAACTGCTTTGCAGGGCTGAAACCCAACCCTATGGATCTGAGGGTGGAAAACTGATTAAAAAAGCTAAAAATCAGGCAAGTAAAGCACATTCTGCCTTGGAAACTACTGTGCTGTGGAAACATTCTTCACCAGCACAGACCATCCTGAAAAAGAAAGCCAACAGATATTCAGATCACAGTTTAATGTTCAAAACCAGCACATTTATTTTAGATCCATTTATGAAGTCTGAGTATTTCACCATCTCTAATGTGAATTATCTTTACAACTTCCTTGCAAGGTACATGCTGTCATTGTCACCAAAACTGGGAATAAACCTTGTAACAACAATGTAGTGTTAAAAGGCAGGCATTCTTTAATCATGGCGCCGGATGCATGGGGATTGCTCGACCCAACATGCATACCTTGCACACCCTTCCCATATGATTTATATAGACCAAAAATATACATATTCATTTTATCCATACATATTCAATAGTATTCTCTTTGGTGATTGGTACAAACTTGCTCGCTTCACATGTAAATTATTGCGCAGACTCAGTTGTCCTTTCCCATTGTTCTCTTTTGAGTAGGTGGTATTACTTGGGTCGGTGGTCCGTGAGTCAGTGGTCGTGATCTCCCCATGCCAGAATTACCTTTTACCTGCTTGGCTCTTAATCTTGGCAGTCCTGGCCAGTTTTCTCAGTCCACTACACAAAACCACATTTTGTCATCCTCTTCCGACAGAAGCACATTGTCTATTATTTCGTTCACATTAATGATTACCTAGGGACTAAAATACAGATCAATGAATACACTGATTTGTATACTCCATATCCCCAGACTTAATGTCCAGTTGGATAGGGCTGTACAAGGAGTATAGCAACATCCATGGTTGGTTAATTCCATCACCCTGTTACATCCCGACAGTTTTGCTTAGCAGAGTGATTCTGCTTTGAAAGCCAGTGGGGTAAAAGTGGATATCCGAGAGGATCAGAGCAAACGCTAGGCTTTGTTTTTGTTAATTCCTTGCTGATATAGCCTAAAAAATACAGTTTTGCTGAGAAGATGCTATTTTTTGTACACTACAAAATTTATACAAAACTTTTGGCACAACTGCCTTGAAATTTTACACAAAAATTATGAAAAAGGAAGAATAAATTTTGAGGAAACATGAACTTTAATACCCTACAGAACAGAAAATTCAAAGGAGCAGTCAACAGCAGATCAGTAGTACAAAAAATGTGCAGAGCTTTTATTTACTATTCATTAGCTGGGCCTTATCTTGCTTGCCACACCCAGTTCAGACAAATCTTCACTATCACACCTTTGTTAATTGCCCCTATTCATGTGGAGATAGCTTTTTATAATTATCGAGGTTATTTATTAATCAGTATGATTGATCTCAAGAGCAGTAAATGCTCAGATATGCTGTCCGCTTCAAATAACTTGGTAATGATTAATTGGATTTCACCTGCCATTTCAGAACAAGGTCAACAAAAGGTAAATAAGGGTCTTTGAGGGAGATGGTTTGAAGGTACCTAAAGGCACTATTCTGAGAGAAGTCCTGTTTCCACGCTAAAACTAAGATCTGTAATACAGCTATTACCTGCTGAAGTAATATTTGGTCAACCATGCAGGCTTCTTAAAGGTGTTGACAAGACAAGCTGAATGTTTATTTTCCACTCTAACGCGACATTAATTTTATCTTAAGGACAGCAACAGTACGGGCTATCCTATACCAGTAAATTAACTGTGGCTGGGACCATTCCCACGTGGCACCCGAAAAGCTGTATTGATAGAGTTAGAGCTGTTGTGACTAAAATTTGTTGCTTTGAGGGAGTCAGAAAGGCTTCAAGACAAGAAGCTCCTAAACAAAAATTTATAATGACAACATTTGACCTTAGAAAAGCAGATGTACAGAACCATAAAGATAAGGAACTGCAGAGCAAACACTAAACCAGAACAGGCTATCCCTCAAGGACAGTATATACGTGATCTCAGAACTGAGTTTGCACAAAAGCGACAGTTAACTAGCGGGCGCAGTGAGGAAGAGTATGTCCTTCATCCAGAGACCCCTGACGACCAC
The DNA here is from genome assembly GCF_963921805.1 of Phalacrocorax carbo. Lineage (NCBI taxonomy): Eukaryota > Metazoa > Chordata > Aves > Suliformes > Phalacrocoracidae > Phalacrocorax > Phalacrocorax carbo. Next base: position 4,387,067 of record NC_087548.1, on the reverse strand, counting down.
CCAGAGACACCAGCAGGCATGCACAATGTACATTTGCATATGATAATGAGTTATTGGAAAAGTAATGAATATGTATATCTGGGGGCACGGACTAATTAATATGTATGTAGAGCTTGTGTAGATTGTGCAACTAACCTTGTGCAGGCACACACATTAGGAGGAGTGAGCCCCTGCGCGTCCAGCACTGCAATAAAGGATACCTGCTTAATAGTCGTTCAGACTATTGAGTCCTGAGTTTGGCTTTTCACAGCATCAATTTGGCACCCCAGATGGGACCCACTCTGCTCGGCTGCAGGACCCGCTGAGAACAGGACTCCCTAGGGTACCCCCAGGATTTTCCGGAGGGACTCCTCGCCTCAGTTGGATCACTGCGGGAGCAGACAAGGACCATCTAAAGAAATAAAGATATTCTTTAAGTTTTTTGGTTTTCTCTTTTGGAATTTGAGACCAGTCATTTTGAGGGTTCTCGTAAGCTGTAGGAGACGTCCTACGCGGAGCGCCATATCCAGGCTACTAGTGCCTGAGGGATACATCTGGTGGAGCACACTCATCATGGGTAGTGTACCTTGGTTGTTCTGTATTGGTACAAAGCTTTTATAAACATTTGTACTTTTGGTTTTGTGCACACTCATTGTGAGTGGTGTACTCTGGTATTTAGTACATGGGTATGGGCGCAGGTTAAGCCTTGTACTTCTGCAATAACGTGCTTTCTGGTATTGGTAGATTTATGTAACCCACATAAGTTTTGTACTTCTGGTGGTACGAATTTATTGCTACTGAACTCGGCTACTGGCTTGTTGACATTGAATTTGGATATACCCATCAGGCATTGTAAAATTGATAACTAAGTATGAATGAGCTAAGTTAACTCTGGTGTGACTGGTGAATGAATGAGTGACTGAGACACGGCGTAGCTGCAAAGCAAGTGTGGAGTTCTGACCCTTGGTTCTGCCATCCCACAAGGGGTTTTACCGGAACGAAGTGATTGCTAACTTTATTACAGACCAATATTGTGCTATCTATGTACACATTGACATCTTGTGTGCTTCGTAGATAAGAAAACAGAATGGGGGGGAATCAGAGCATCAAAATTCCAAAGAAAAGCCCCCTAGGATGTATCCTAGCACACCGGAAAGATGCTAGGTGGGAGTGTGAATAAGAAAACACTGTATTGCAGCTGATGTTGTTTTTAAGGAAAGAAGGAGAGTGGGATGAGGTTATGTATGCAGATATGTTTTTTTACTCTGCAGAATCATCCAGAGTGGCAGAGAGATTGCGGTATTGATAGTCCACCAGAAGATCCTCTGGTTTATCTTTAGAAAAAGAAAAGAGACGTAAAAGGAAGGAGCAGGAGAAAATCAAGAGGTGCTGTTCAGCATGTAGTATTGGGCAGAGATGTTTGAAAATAATGAACCCCAGAAAGAAAAGGGAGGAGATAGAGGATCAACCCTCTATCAACCAGCCAGGAGGGCTGGCTAGAGTAAAAGTACCCTTCTCCACTACTGATTTAGATGCCTGGAAAGAGGTAGCTAGGGGATACCGGGATAACCCCTCTCGAGTAGCAAAACGATTTGAATTAATAATAAAAAAACAGGACCCTGAGTGGACAGATGTAGATTTGATTTGGGGGAAAGTGACGGAAACAAAAACAATCAGTATTAAAAACTGCATGAACTCATGTGCAGGCCCAAATTACTGGGGGAACCTTACAAGGGAATGTGGATGATTATATTCCCCTGACTGACCCACATTGGGACCCCAATGATGGGTGTGATTATAGATTATTAAAAAGATACAGAGATTGGATAAAATTGGGATTAGAAAATGCAGTTCCAAATGCTGTAAATTGGTCAGCATTATATGCTATCAAACAGGGGCAGAAAGAGACCCCTAGTGAATTTTTGGATCAATTGAGAAATGCCATGCGAAAATACACTACCCTAGATCCCTCCTCAGATGTGGGACAAGAACAACTTGTCTCTCTATTTTTGGGGCAATCATCTACAGATATAAGAAAGAAGCTACAGAGGTTAAGAAAAAAGGAAATAAGAAACTTAGAGAAATTGCATGAGGAGGCATGGAAAGTTTAGAGGAATCAGGAGAATGTGGATAGAGGAAAATTGACAAAAGTGATGGTGACAGCTATGGTGGCAGCCTTGGAACAGAGAGGAATGGTAAACAGAGAAGGATTTAGAGGATGAGGAAGGGGAAGGCCCTTTGGAAATAGAGGGGGACTGGGAAAGAATCAGTGTGTGTATTGTTGGGAGGAAGGACACTGGAAAAATGAATGCCCAAAGCACAAGGAGACCCCACAGACCTTGATAGCTGAAACAGAGGTCGACTGACGGGGACCTGGGGCATCTACCCTAGCAGATCCACTGGTTAAAATAAAGCTAGGAAGACAAGAGAAAAAGGTAGAATTTGAGTAGTACAAGATTTAAGAGGAATAAATAAGATTGTTAAAGATTTACACACTGTGGTGGCCAATCCTTATACTTTACTTACTAAATTGCAAAATAATCAAGTATGGTTTACAGTATTAGATTTAAAAGACACATTCTTCTGTTTGCCTTTAGCCAAAGAAAGTAAAAATTTATTTGCATTTGAATGGGAAAGCCCTACCACTGGTAGGAAAACCCAGCTTACCTGGACAGTGTTACCCCAAGGTTTTAAAAATAGTCCAGCAATATTTGGAAATCAATTAGGATGAGAACTTAAAATGCGGGATCCTCCCTCCAGGGAGGGAGTCCTTTTACAGTATGTGGACAACTTTATTAATAGCAACTGAAACAAAACCTGACTGTATACAATGGACTATCAGCTTGTTGAACTTTTTGGGACTAAATGGGTATCGAGTCTCTCAACAGAAAGCTCAGATGGTGCGGCAACAAATAACCTACCTTGGATATGAATTATCTGGAGGACAACGGGAATTAGGAACAGAAGGAAAAGAAGCCATCTGCAGAATCCCCCTCCCTCAGACGGTAAAAGAACTCAGGACCTTTTTGGGAATGACAGGCTGGTGCCAGTTATGGCTTTATAATTATGGAATAATAGTAAAACCTTTGTATGAACTTTTGAAAAACAACCCCACTCGATTGGTCTGGTCCAAAGAAGCTCAAAATGCATTCAAGACACTTAAAAGGAACTAATGAAGGCCCCAGTCCTGGGCCTACCTGATGTGACTAAACCTTCTGGCTGTTTTCCCATGAAAGACAAGGTATAGCTCTGGGAGTCCCAGCTCAGCGGCTAGGACCCTACAGAAGAGCTGTGGCCTGTTTTTCTAAACAGCTTGACGAAGTAAGCAAGGGGTGGCCAGGGTGCCTGCAAGCTGTGGCAGCTGTGGTCTTGAATATTCAGGAGGCACGGAAATTCACCTTAGGCCAAAAGATCACAGTACTGGTTTCACACACAGTATCAGCTGTGTTGGAACAGAAAGGGAATCACTGGCTTTCCCCATCCCGATTTCTACAGTACCAGGCCATTTCAATTGAACCAGACGATACTAATATTGAAGTAACTAATGTTACAAATGCATCTTCTTTCTTCAGTGGGGTGACATCTGAGTCGTTGACACATGATTGCTTAGAGACCATAGAGGCTGTATATTCTAGCAGATCATATTTGAAAGAACCACCTCTGGAAGATGCACAAGATTCCTGGTTCACGGATGGAAGCAGCTTTGTCCAACAAGGTACTCAAAAGGCCAGATACGCAATGACAACAGCGAACAAAATAATTGACGCTCAATCACTACCTGCTGGAACATCAGCTCAAAAGGCTGAAATTGTTGCCTTGGAGCTGGCAAAAGGGAAAAAGATAAATATATGGACAGATTCCAAATACTCCTTTGGAGTTGTCCATGCTCATGGAGCAATTTGGAAAGAATGAGGGCTACTAACTACACAAGGAAGGCAGATTAAGCATGCTGAAGAAATTCTGCGCTTATTAGAAGCAGTCCAATTGCCAACCGAAGTTGCCATCATGTACTGTCAAGGACACCCAAAGGGTAACACTGAACAGGAAAAAGGTAATAGATTGGCTGACTATGAGGCTAAACAGGCAGTGGAGAGAATGCAAGAGATTTTAGCCTTAATTCCAGATAATAAAAGTAAGAGCCTAGGTGAGCAAGAAAATATTGAATATTCTAAGGCTGACAAAGAATTAATAGAAGAAATGGGAGGATGGGTTCCCTCCAGAGGATGGGCCCATTTGAGTGACGGATGAATTCCTGCTAAACAGATATGGGGAATTGTTAAAGAGGACCATAAAAATAGAACACATTGGGGGGCAGACTCCCTGTATAACTTTTCAAATGGGAAATTAATAGGGAGAAATTTATATACTACACTTCAGCAGGTAACTCAGCAATGTGAAATACATTTGAAAAATAATCCTAACACAGGTAACCAGGTAAAATTGCAGAATAGTGGGAAAGGAAATATACTGGGGGACCATGGGCAAATTGATTTCTTGGAACGTCAAAGAAAAGGAGGGTATAGATACCTATTGGTACTCACAGACACCTTTTCTGGATGGCCAGAAGCATCTCCTTGTAGAACAAATAAAGCAAGGGAGGTTACTAAGGTACTATTACATTAACTAATACCCCGATTTGGGGTACCTACGATAATTTCATCAAACAGGGGCACACATTTTTGTGCAAAAGTAGTGCAGCAAGTCAGCAAGCTACTGGGAATCAATTGGCAATTACATACACCTTACAGACCACAAGCCAGTGGACAAGTAGAAAAAATGAATCACATGATAAAACAACAAATAGCAAAGATATGGCAGGAAGCAAGCCTCTGAATACACATAAAACCAAGAGCTAAAGAAAATTTGAGCCCTTTCGAGATACTCTATGGAAGACCATATCAGGCTAAGTACCAAGGGGAGGATATGAACCAGTTGGGAGATCATTACTTATGAAATTATGTTATAAACTTAGGAAAATGCAGGGATGAATGTCATAGACTCCTGACAGATGTTCTGCAGAAGACCTTTATTGTCAGCTTTTCACTGCATATATATCTTTTCGACACATTCCTCATGCAATCACACGCACAAAAAATTTCTGTTATTTGTCAGCTAGCTCTAAGCATGCACCTTATGCTACATTCTAATAAGCTGTTCTATTTGCGCTGCCTCATTTGTTTTTGCTTACTTAAACCCTTCTTGGCATTCCCACGCTCCTGTCTCTGTTTTTTACTGCCACGTTACTTCAGTTCAAGGACGTGTCAAACAGTGCTAAGTTACTTGCAAATTCATCCCCCACAGCTCCCCCGTTTTTATTTTGTATTAGCCACACATTTTTTACTGTTCTCTCTATTAATCGCTGCAAGCACTGACAAAAGAATGGCAAAATTAAAAGCAAAACAAGGAATTCATTCGCTACTTCCCATTGGCAGGCAGGTGTTCAGCCATCTCCAGGAAAGCAGGGCTCCATCATGCGTAACGGTTACTTGGGAAGACAAATGCCATCACTCCAAACGTCCTCCCCTTCCTTCTTCTTCCCCCAGCTTTATATACTGAGCATGACATCATATGGTATGGAATATCCCGTTGGTCAGTTTGGGTCAGCTGACCTGGCTGTGTCTTTCCTTCATCATTTATACCTAAACAAGGAATAGTTCTGTAGCAGTCATGCTCTTTCAGTCTGAAGTGATCCTCCTGCAACAGCTTGTGCAGCTTTATAAACTGCTTCACATTCTTCCCTAAACTTACTAGTTATGGCCACGTAAATATTTTGAAGACTTTCAGAAGTTTATTCTTTAACAATTCTATTTCAGAAGTAAACTCAAGGTGCGCTTCAAAGGGGCACGCAAGATATTCATTAGAACTTGTGAAATATTACCATGAAACTCCTGGCTATGTGGTTGGTGCCATCGTGAGGGGTTTGGCTTTTATGACAATGGGGTGTTCTTCAATGACGGCAACATGCTAGGGAGGGATGGAATCCATCTGTCTAAAAGGGGTAAGGGAATCTTCAGCAGTAGGCTGGCTAATTTGGTGAGGCGGGCTTTAAACTAAAGGACCTGGGGGGTGGGATCCGTGGACAAAACACTCACACCAGCACATCCAACGGGGGAGTAAGTCAGGCCAAGCAGTGTGGTGACAAAGGTTCCTTAGCTGTCTCCCAAGAGGTGAAACAAAAGAGTAAACACCTCAAGTGTATGTACATGAGTGCACGCAGTCTAGGTAACAAACAGGAGGAACTGGAGCTCCGTGCCCACTCAGAAGGGTACGACATCATAGGAGTAACTGAAACATGGTGGGACACCTCAAATGACTAGGGGATCACAATGGACGGTTACAAGCTCTTTCATAAAGACAGGCAAGGTAGAAGAGGTGGAGGAGTTGCACTCTACATCAAGGAACACCTTGAATGTATCAAAGTCAACTATGGTGATTGTGACTGCTGTATCGAAAGCCTCTGGGTTAAAGTCAAAGGGGTCATCTCCAAGAAGGACCTCACAGTGGGCACCTGCTATCGACGACCTAACCATGGCGACGAAGCGATATTTGGGGCGCTAAAGCAAGCTTCTGGCCAACAGAACCTGGTCCTGATGGGTGACGTCAACTACCCAGACATCTGCTGGAAGAACAATAGGGCAGCTTGCATGTCATCCACCAAGTTCCTGGAATGTATAGAGGACTGTTTCCTGATACAAATGCTAGATGTGCCAAGCAGGAAGGAGATGCTGCTGGACTTGCTACTCACAAACCAAGAAAGCCTGCTTTATAATATCTCGGTTAGTGATAGCCTTGGCTGCAGTGACCACAATATTGTGGAGTTCGGGATCCTGCTGAACATGCTGAAGGTCAGCTCTAAGACAAGGGTTCTGGATTTTAGAAGAGCAAACTTCAGTGCACTCAGGGCTCAATTGGGAGGGATTCAATGGGAAGCTTCCATGGAATACAAAGGAGCTAGTGAGAGCTGGGAATTCTTCAAGAACTCTCTATTGGAAGCACAAAGCCAATTTATCCCCTACAAAGGAAAGGGAAGTAAGCGGAGCAAGAGGCCCCCATGGCTCAACCATGACCTCCTGGGTCTACTCAAATCCAAAAGGGAAGCACACCAGAAATGGAGAAGTGGAGGATTATCCGTCAAGAACTACAAGGGCATAGCCAGAGCTTGCAGAGATGCACTTAGAAAAGCAAAACCCCAATTTGAATTAAAACTGGCTGTAGATGTCAAAAACAACAAGAAAGGGTTCTTCAGGTATGTCAACCAGAAGCAGAAAAAGAAGGAAAACATAGGCCCACTGTTAAACAGAAAAGGACAGTCAATCACCAATGATGCTGAAAAGGCAGAGGTCCTCAACACCTTCTTCACCTCTGTCTTTACCAGCACTTTCAGGTCCCGGGCTTTGGGAACAAAATTGCCAATTGAACTAAACACCGACCCATCATCGGTGAAGGAAGAGTAGGTATATGAATTACTACAGGAGCTTGACCCCCACAAATCAATGGGCCCTGATGCCATCCACCCAAGGGTGTTGAGAGAGCTGGCTGACATCATCGCAAGGCCGCTCTCCATAATCTTTGAGAAGTCATGGAGAACGGGGGATGTCCCAGAGGACTAGAGGAAGGCAAATGTTACCCCTATGTACAAGAAGGGCTCGAGGGAGGATCCGGGTAACTATAGGCCCATCAGCCTTACTTCAATCCCTGGGGAAGTTATGGAACGACTCCCCCTGGGGGCCATCACAAGTCAAATGAAGCACGTGATTGGGAAAAGCCAACATGGATTCACTAAAGGCAGATCGTGCTTGACAAACCTGGTGGCCTTCTATGACAAAGTGACTTGCCTGGTTGACATGGGGCGGGTGGTGGACATTGTTTATCTGGACTTCTCCAAGGCCTTTGATATAGTCCCCCATAGCCTCCTCCTGGAGAAATTAATGCGTTATGGCCTAGACAAGTGGTCTGTGCAGTGGGTGGGGAACTGGCTGACAGGCCGCACCCAAAGGGTGGTAGCAAATAGCTCTTTCTCAAATGGCAACCTGTCACTAGTGGAGTCCCCCAGGGATCGATATTGGGCCCAATGTTATTCAACATCTTCATAAGTGATCTGGACAACGGCATCAAGTGTAGCCTGATGAAGTTTGCTGATGACACCAAGTTAAGTGGGGAAGTAGACACTCCAGAAGGGAGAGCTGCTCTGCAGGGAGATCTGGATAGGCTGGAGGAGTGGGCCAGCAAGAACCTTATGAAGTTCAACAAGGAAAAGTGTAAGGTCATGCACCTGGGAAAACATAATCCAGGAGTGCAGCACAGACTGGGATCCACCTGGCTGTAGAGCAGCTCTGTGGAAAGGGACCTGGGGGTCCTGGTGGACAGAAAGCTCAACATGAGCGAACAGTGTGCTGCTGCGGCCAAGAAGGCCAACAGAATGCTGGGTTGCATCAAAAAGGGCATCGCCACCAGAGAGAAAGAAGTCATCATCCCACTCTACTCAGCACTTCTCAGGCCACGCCTGGAGTACTGTGTACAGTTCTAGTCCCCTCTATACAAAAAGGATGTGGACAGTCTTGAAGGGGTCCAGAGAAGGGCCACCAAGATGATCAAAGGACTGGGAAGCCTGCCATATGAGGATACGCTGGGAGAACTGGGTTTGTTCAGCCTTGAGAAAAGGAGGCTCAGAGGGGATCTCATCACCATGTACCAGCACTTAAGGGGTAGCTACAAAGAAGATGGAGACTTCCTTTTTACACGGAGTCACATGGAGAGGACAAGGGGGAATGGACGCCAATTGCTCTTGGGGAGATTCCGATTGGACACTAGAGGGAAATTTTTCACATTGAGGACAGTCAACCATTGGAATAATCTCCCCAGGGAAGTGGTTGACTCGGCCATGTTGGACACCTTCAAGAGTCATCTGGACAGGGTGCTGGGCCATCTTGTCTAGACTGTGCTCTTCCCAGAAAGGTTGGACTAGATGATCCCTGAGGTCCTTTCCAACCTGTGATTCTGTGTGAAAGCACAGTGATAAAATTTGACTGTCCATCAGCAGTTCTTAACCATCTATATAGACAAGATTTTTTTTGTAATTATTTTTTTTCAAATCAAGGTCTCACATGATTTCAATCCCTGAAACAAAAGCTGCCTTATGGCATGCATAATATAGACATCACTAGTGCTACGTGGAAGAGCTCTATCTCCTCTCCTCCTCCCTTCCAGAAGGGTATCAATATAAAACCCAGTTATCTTTGTATTTTAGATTTACCCTTTGCTGCATAGTCAGCTGTGTATATTTAAAGTAATTCTCTGCTCAAAACCTCAGAGTAGTCTAGGAATAAAAAACTGCTAACTCACCACCAACAGAAGATTAAGAAAGAAGTGGGATTTAGTTTCTATCAAAAACAAAACCATGCCTCACTTTTGGGGTGTTTTATTGTTTTGCCAAAGACATGTAAATAGAGTTATTCTAGTATTCTGGTCTAGTATTAGATCACAGCCAGAAATATCAGCTTTAAGGAAAAGCCCTAATTTTAACCTATTTGAACTGCCAGTAGCTTTAAGCACCCAAATAATTTTAATTTTTCCATTTAATGAATGTTCTGCAGTTCTAGGAAGATGAGTTATGCATTGCTGTTCACATACAAAAAGACAGTCTAACAGCTGTAAACTATTTATCAAATATTTGCCACCAATATTGTTAAATACATAATCTCATACTAGCTACTATGACAAAATTTAACTCTATCACAGCTGAAACCAGGACAGTATCCACCCCTTATTCCATACCATTTACATCATGCTCAGGTTCCACATTACCCAAAACAACCTCATTAACCTCCACCCCCCCTTCCTATCCTTTGATAAAATACACGGATATCATTTAGTCCATGGCTTTGGTCTCCATCTGTTCTTGTGGTCACTCAGGACAGGAGAGGTGGTGTGTTGCTTGGAATCACTGGGCACCAAAGCTAGCTCAGTTTGGGTCACCGCTGCACTCGCACTGCTTCTTGAAAGGCTTGTCCTCCATTGGTTCGGGTGGTTCCTGCTGTAGTAATTCCTATAACATGCAACTCAAATCACAGGTTACAACAATTTAAAGGTATATCCATCACAATCTCCACCCCTGGTCCCTTTGGGCCAGGTTATAGGTTGTGTTGCAAAATTGAATGGCATTAGATTTATTGACTACCAAAGAAGGGGGCGTATGCATGATCATCAATACCAGCTGCTGTGCATATAGCAATAAAGATAAGCAGCTCTGAATGCACTTTGGGGAAAAACATAAATATTCCATGACGTATCTCTAGATGACACTTCTTTAGGGTTTTGAGATTTGTGGGATAAATTGACTTCTTGGCTTCCTCATCTAAGATGGTTAAAACAATTATTCATTGGATTGGTTACTCTAATGGTTTTAGGAATGTTTGTGTGTCTCTTAGATGTTTTCTTTGGTGTTGTCAAAATGCAACTGAGACATACGGTAACTGGAAAAGAAATAAGATTAGACACCAAGTGGAAACAGGGAAATATTTTACTCGGGCCCTTGAAAAGGATAAATTATTATGAACTTTGCAAACAAACATAAAACACTTCTATAATAGTCTCTGTTTGAGACTTAGTAAATTCTTATACTGAGGACTATAGCAGGTAAGCTACAAGTCCTCAAAAGAAAAGGAGGGATTGATAGAGTTAGAGCTGTTTTGACTAAAACTTGTTGCTCTGAGGGAGTCAGAAAGGCTTCAAGAGAAGAAGCACCTAAAAAAAAAATTACGACAACATTTGACCTTAGAAAAGCAGATGTACAGAACCATAAAGATAAGGAACTGCAGAGTAAAACACTAAACCAGAACAGGCTATCCCTCAAGGACAGTATATACGTGATCTCAGAACTGAGTCTGCGCAAAAGCAACAGTTAAATAGCAGGTGCAGTGAGGGAGAGTATTTCCTTCATCCAGAGACCCCTGACGACCACCCAGAGACACCAGCAGGCATGCACAATGTACATTTGCATATGATAATGAGTTATTGGAAAAGTAATGAATATGTATATGTTTGGGGGCACGGACTAATGAATATGTATGTTGAGCTTGTGTAGATTGTGCAACTGACCCTGTGCAGGCACACACATTAGGAGGAGTGAGCCCCTGCGCGTCCAGCACTGCAATAAAGGATACCTGCTTAATAGTCGTTCAGACTATTGAGTCCTGAGTTCGGCTTTTCACGGCATCAGTACCCACACCACAAAACCCTTATCTTTCATCTCAGGGTGGCCACATCTAAACTGCCATCGGGAAAGACTGTGTGTCTGGGTTGACTCACCATCTGTGCTGGGATCTGCTCCCCAGGGCATCGGTGGGCTCCAACACAACCCTGCCAGGGCTACTGTAATGATTTAACTACATAGCTGAGTTCAAGTACAGGGGAAGGTGAGTATAGACACAGCCTTAGGGTATGTATCCTGCATATAGAACCATCCTGCATATAGAACTGGGTAAATCTTCCAGCAGCCTTTTTTTTTCCTTATGACACCAGTCAGTGGAAATGTTGAGGGCTGAGTCTGTGAAACTCAAGTGTTTAATGGGATCCTCATCACTTTAACCTGTACAAACTTTGGCACAAGAGGAAAGCAAACAAAAAGCAACTGGTGATAAGAAGCTTCCTTGCATGTTTAATGAGTAGATTTGTTTAGGTGGTGGTTGCTCTCTGTTTTCTAGGCTCACATTCTTGAGCTTTATCAGCGTGAGGGATGAGTGGTTAATTCAAAACACGTCATTCATGCTGAATTCTGAGATGTATGTTCCATCTTAACATTTGCAGTTGTGGTCTGTCAATCGGTTACAAAGCAGACAAGCAGTGTTTCCATTTCCTGACTGGGGGGTTCAGCGTAATGAACCAAGCGCAAATTGGAAATTTCAAGTTTGAATGGTCATTTGAAAACATGAGAGTCGCATATCCATTCTGTCATTGGTGTGAGCTATGTATTTAAAAGACCAGTTTCACAACTTCAACAGCATAAGGATGCACTACTTACTTGCTGTGGAAAGTCACTGGGGAACGTGATGGTCTGAACACTACTGAGCAGAAAGAAGAAAACAACTCAATCTGCTGTAGATCCTTCGTGTCTGCTCCTGGGCCTGAACAGGCTGGTTCTCAAATGGTGAGGGACAACAGGTTACTCTGCACGCCTGACCACATCCAGGAGCACTGGCAATCAGAAGCCATTAGAGCAGTAATTTCTTATTGAGCAACAGGATTACTTTATGCCTGGGCAAAATTTTTGTTCTATAATGGGAAGACATTTTACCGCAACACTACAGTCGAGTTCATTCATCACAGAAAACACCATCATGTCACTCTGTACTATAATCTATATAGCATCCTGTATCCTGAACACTCTACACAGTTAATTCCCTATCTCAAAAAGGATATAGCTGATCAGGAAAAGGTATGTGAAGGCTACAAAGCTATGGGATGGCTTCTGTTGGAGGGACGACTACAACTCTTCAACCTGGAAAAAAGACAACCAAAAAGGCTCGATAGATGCCGATGAAATCATGACTGGCATGGAGAAGGTGGATAAGGATTGCCAGCAGCCAACTGGCAGCCCAACTCATCTGGTAGAAGCAGCCCAGGGCATAAAATGAGGATAATGGGTGGCAGCTCCAAACATCAAAAGCTGTGGGGTTTTTTTCCCCCACAACCTGTATTTAAGCTGTGGGGCTTATTCCCATAGGATGCTGTAAGCTGCTAAAAGTGTGCCTAGGCTTTAAAAAGGTCACTGGACGAGTTAATGAAAGAAAAAATCCATTGAGGGTTATTAAAAACAAGACATCATGTCTAGATCAGAAAACCCATAAGCCATTGAGGAATAATTGCTGGAGGTGACTTAGAAATTAAACTTATGTTTTTAGAAAAGGTACAGCATTGAAGAAGCTGTCAGGGTGGAGTGCAGCTGACATGTGAGGAATCCATTCCATGGAAGTTCCCTAGTAACCATAGATGTCGGCAATGCCAGGAAAACTTGGCGTACTGACTCTAAGAGGAGTTGTCCGGAGGGTGGAATGGTGTGGAGGCATCACGGCCAGGCTCTGTGATAAATGGGAGCTCGAGGTACCATGGAGCTGGTACGCTGCATATTTGCTACCTGGGCCAACAGTCTCTCATACTTCTGACAAAATCCCATCCTTTTGGTGAACTTTGCTCATTGTAATATCATTATAATACCAAAACACACCTCCATCCCAAAAGTTACCCACCTCTACAGTGTGACCACCCCTCACTGGGCATGCGCTTTGAATTTTTCTAGTCTACACTTTTAAAAGGAAAGTGAGGAAATTCTACCCCAATCATAATAAAGGTATGTATGACTAGAGTCACTCAAGCTCCACCTGAAAGATAAAAAATAGTATAAAATGTGTGAAGAGAAAGACGGTGTTAGGGAAGATACCATCGCGTACCGCTCTGACTTCTGGGACCAGTCGACGGGCTGAGCCTCTCTTCCCCCCCACTGGGATGCCTTTGGGTAAGACTGGAAACCTCTATAGAGTCACTTTAAATCCCCAATGTATTAGAGTCGCTTCATATTTGTTTTGCGTAAATCTCTAAGGCATTGGAGTCACCCTGTAACTCTCCATTGCATAGAGTCGCCTCATATTCATTTAGCATACTTGTAGCCTAGCAGTGTACTCATATCTTTGGCATTTATGTGTGTCTTGTAACCAGCAATTCTATCACCGGTAATCCAAAGAACCTGTGTATCTGTTGCTTTAATAAATTACACTATTCATTAATCTAGCCGTGATTGTTCTCATTGAATGTGACCGGCCTGGGCATCTGCCAAATTAGTTACTAACATCAAATACTCTGATGGGTGGTTACTTCTACAGTCCTTAGAAAATAAACTGTTGACCAAGTCTGAGACTAAGACTGGACTTAGCCGCACCTAGACTCCTCTCGGAGAAGGAGTTTAGAAAGCAAGGGGGTCCTGTCTGAACCTCGTGACTCAATGGTAGGGTCTTGCTCTAGCCACTCCTCAGACTCCTACCATTAACGCAACAGCCATAAATCATTAGAAGCTAAAACAATATTCTGGGAACATATCTCTAACTGCTTGCATGCTTTTACAAAGTATCTGATTTCATCTACTGTAGAGCACAGGGTACTGGCACAGATGAACTTTTGGTCTGACCTGCTCCAGCTTTTCTGGCACTTTCATTGCTTTTTTGCCATGCTACAAAAGCCATAATGCTGCCAGTTGAATGAGTCTTGTAATCTGAGTCACCTACTAGAGGAGCAAACTACACAGGGAAGAGCACATAAACAGGCTGTGCCCTTCCTCCCCTGCCTTCCAGATCTGTCGGGCTGCACCAAGGAGTTGTAAAGCCAGCTGATTTAACCTCCCAGGGATTTGCTGGGAACGAGGGGAATGTTGAGAGAGCAACTCTGCAACATATCCAACTGCCGGGGGTGGCTGAAAGGACTTTCAGATGCTGGTGGTGCTGTATCAGCGTGGATGATCTTCTACACAGTCACATGCTCAGGGATGGCTCCTTTTGCATGAAGACAAACTCCACTAAGGAAGGCCCTGGCAGTCGGGGTGGTGCAGATCATCAGGAAAAGACCTGGAAGACTATAGCTGCAGTCTTCAAAAGCCAACTGACTGGCATAAGTCTCCCTTTATTTCTGTGGATCCACAAGGCACTTCTTGAAATTCCACTACATTTACTTCCAAACATTTTCTATATAACTAGAGGCAGAGGATTTCTGCCATTAAATACTCCAAGACATTGTCTGTGAATTAAAATACTTCTAAAAATATATTCTTGGGGATAAATTTCCCGGTTCTTTTCTTTAGTGGAGTAAGCATAGCATTAAATTACAGGGAAGCTCAACCTCATAGGTTTTTTTTAATTATAGACTTTTTATCCACATGAATGATAAAGAAACTACAACAGAGTTAAATACCTTTTTTGATAACAGTGATTATATTCTTAATTACACTCAATATTAAATTGTAAAATATTTCCAGAGGAGTACAATCTTAATTCATACAGCAGGCAAAAAGGAGGAAGGGGCTGAGGGAGAGGGGTGTGAGAATTTCTAGTCTGCTTTTAAAAAGCGCTGAGTATGGCTAATGCTGCTCCATCCATCCATGGTTCTGGCCCATCTGGTAAGATGCGCATTGCTTTCCATAAAACAATCATTATTCAAAAGCAAAAGGTGAACTGGCAGATGCTATCAGTGTTTGTGGCATTGAAAGGATCAGCAGTTCCTTTCACAGCTTATCTGTACAATTAATCAAAAGCATTTTCTCTATCAAGCTCAGTATTCCTTCTAAAGACACAAAGACTTAAACTTTGGTACCACCAAAAAAGATCCAGGATAGGCATTTTTTGTTGTTGTTTTGTTTTTACTAATAAATGGTTGCTACATTCTATTTTACATGGTTGTCCATGATGCTTTGAGGTCACTTGTCCTTGGGTTCAGAGGAACCTGATTTGTTTGTTCTTTAAATTCCCAAGCCCTTCCATTTTCTCAGTCTTTATACAAGTCAGGTTTCTGAGTGGTGGGTTATAACTTACAAGGTAACAGCTGCAAAAGATCCTGTGCTTCTGGGAATTAAAAAAAACAACAAAAAAACCAACACAACACCACGTTACCAACACCAAGCCCAAATTGGAGATTTCCTTACTCACAGAATTTCAACATTTATTTACAATCCTTGAGAACGGGACACACGTTAAGTCACCTGCTCCGGAAGCATCCTCTGAGACTTTGCTAGTTAGTACCTGTAGAGTCATACTCACACTAAAGATGAAGTACAAATTGCAACTGACTGAAGTATGACTAAACACAAGACCTGCTGTGGAAAGGAACACAAAGCCCAACAAGGGTAGCAAAGGATAGCCGAGACACACAGAGCATTAACTGAGTGGTTGCTCTGCAACACAGAGGGTCTTCGCCCACTTGGTGTATTGTGTGGATATGTATGTGCATGTGCATTTCTTCTTGAGGCAACTCTTTTCTGCTTGGCACACTGAGGACCTGAAATTGCTTTTGAACAATATAGTTGTGATTCTCTGCTTGACTGATTTAGCTTAGCAGTTAAGTAACAACTAATCTTTCAAAAGCACTAGGGCCTACTTAGAGAAATCCCTGTTGTCTGCAGGGATGGTGTGCCACTGGAAACAAAAACAGCACAAGAAACGCATCTATCCTTCACACTCTCGGCAAATACGCAGGGAATGCTCATAGCTGTGATGCCAGCACCCTCCTTGCAGGGTTTGTCAGCCGATGAAAACCTGATGCTGGGAACAGTGCTGTTCATCTGATGCTGCCATCCTCAGGCAGACTTCTATTGCAGATCAGCGCTTTGGACGAGGCGCTCAGGGCAGGACCCACTGCTTCTCATCTGGGGAGGCATACTGCTTTATTCAGGATATTAATATCACTGAACTTATTTTAAATCAGTGCTCAGATTAATGTAGACTCAACTGGAAAATGCTAGCAGTCAGTAAAATAGTATGCATGAGAGGGAAAAACACACCAATTTAGACTAATCTCCTTATCTCAGTAGGCAGAGCTCGAGGCCATGGATACTGGTTATCTGGTTACTGCCTGCTCACTCCTAATGTTTTTATTTTGAAGTATCTACTTCTTCCACAGCTCAGGCAAACCTCTGTCATCTATGCTATCAAACCCTTCTCAGATGCCCCAGACTTTCTCTCAAATACCTCTGCTTTGTGCATTACTGAGGTCTCTACGTATGAATAGCTCTGTTTTTCTACTCCGCCTCAGGGATTTTTTTCAGTGAATCCAGAAGCCAGATTTTGTGGCATAACACAGTAGCAGGGCTACTGGCTTTTTGCCTCTCTGTCTCTAAGCCCTAATTTTCTTGTTTTACCGGGGGGGGGGGGGGGGAATGTAATTTAAATGTTAAGGCTTTAGCACTTGAAACCAGAATCTCCCAGGCCACTGATGAATGGAGACCCTGTTTCTTCTAACTGAACGCTTCTAAAAAACACTCCTGAAAAATGCAGTCTTGGGTTTAGGAAGATCCTGCACATGGGCAACAGTGTAATCAGCATCTGCAGGAGACTAAACTACAGAAGACAGTATCAGTGTAGTTCTGTAAAGCTGCCAAAATTTACTGCTTTTTCCTGGTGCTGAAGAAGTTCCATTACAGGCAGAAAAAGCCATCCCTACCTGCCCATGTCTGAACTTTTACTGCACTGTGAACACCAAGGTATTTCCCTTCTTCCACCAAAGGTACATGACATTGATGCCACTTTCCAGTCCCAGCAAGTAGAAGCGCAGCTCAGGTGACTGGGCCTAGATTCACCCAATGGTACGTCCCACCCTGGCGAAGCCTCGTAATTTGTGTGACGTGTCAGTTATCAGCTTTAGACTGTAGCACCACACCTCCACAGACAGAGCTTTTAGACAAGAATCAGTAACATCATGCAACAGAATGATTCTCTTAATTCTGGCAGTGCCTGCAAAGAAAAACACGATGGCTGGACCAGGCAGAATAAGAGCTCTTCTCCTTTCACAAGCTCACCTTTAGCTTTTGCTGAGGTGTGCGCCAAGCTTTTCTTTCCTGATCAAGCTTGCTGCATAGGGAATCTGCAACAACACAGAAACAAAGCCATGGCTTTATGCCAAGGTTTGGCTAACGAGACATCCAAGTTGGAATCCCTGCAAATGAAAGGTTTTGTTTGCCTCCCTACATAATTTTAGGAAACAGTGCCTTAAATTAAAGGATTGAACTCTTTACAAAACTGCAAGAACATTGAAGCAGAAATAAAATGGCCCAAATTACAACAACAGATAGATCTTAAAATCCAATGTAAAAGATGTCTCCTGATATCTTGTTTATATCAGTTGCTGACAAAAATAAGGCCACCACCCATTCTGCTACCTGTGAGATGACAAAAATCAGCTGTCTGTAACAGAGCAGGCAACAAACACTCATCTCTGCACAGCCCAAAGACAGCAGGTTAGGAGCACAAGACTTCATATATTTGTATCACCATAATTAGAAAGTTCATAATAGTTATCTCTGACTTGCACCAATCTGAGGGAAGCCACTGAAGTGGAACAAATAATTAAAGAAAAACAGAGAACGTAGGCATATTAGGGAACACAGTTATATTTAGAAACAAAGTGGGATGATGTGCCCACTGGATACTGGGAATACAGCACGGGGTTGCTCTTTTTCAGTTCTGGGCCTTTAGAATGCAACTAAGTTGGTCTGAGTTTTCTCCATAGCTGGGAATCCAAGTGACTACAAATTCACTATTCTTCCATGCTGCCTCTTGGAAGGACTGTTGGAAGAATTCAGGTTGGCATCAGGAAATCTGTGTCCCTACACTCCCAGGTGCTGCTGCACACTGAGGTGACCTGCTTCTGCTGTCAGGCACTCCAGAATATATTCACAAATAACGTCAAATACATTATTGCAAGCTGACAAATAGGCTGGGCTGAAGTCAGGGGCAAGGCCTTAAGCTGCCCAACCAGCAAAAGGAACAGACAGGCAAATGCAGAGTTTAAGTGACCTACCCCACACACCTAATAACGTACTAGAAGCATGTGAATTTACACTCATATCCACTGACTATATACCTAACGTGAGTTCTTGTGCATCCCTGTTTTGGTTTTAATTACATTACGCCCACAGTATGTGAGGACGTTTGTGTGAGTTGTGTGTGTCTCTGGGCTGGTGTAAAGTGCAGTATCTGCAGTGTCATCTCGCTCTATCCCTGCCTTCCTTAATAAAGAAAAGAGCAGGGAAGGCTCAGGGTGAGAGGAAAGGGGCATCTGCAGCTCAGGAGCTAACCCTTTCATTTCTCAGGAAAGGAGGTCAATCTGATTGAAAGCAGCTGCCCCAGGAAGCAGCAGTGTCTGCAAAGACAAGCCATCTGGCTGAATGACAGCAGAAGCCTTTCATGGGCGCATGCTACTACTCCCACTGCACAGCCCTGGGAAAAGGGAAATATGCATGCATGAACTGAGAGGATCAAACCATTGATGACCTGAAAAGACCCAGGATCCAGGTGTTTTGTCTGACTACTCTTATAAACCCTACCCTTCACAGAAGCTGAAAGCTATCAGGAAGCTTGCTGCCAGATCCCCCAAAAAAACAGAGCTCTCCCCTCAACCAAGTCCTCAAGCAGAGCTGCCTTCCAGGGCATGGTGTTCACAAAGGCTGGGGAACTCCTCACCTAACTGCGGCAGAGAGGAGCATGCAGAGAAACTGTTTACCTGATCACCCATTCGCGTGGTTTAGATTCAAAAGGGAGCCACAAACAAACTGCCCGAATAAGCACATTTCAATTGAGACCTGTGATGCTTCACCAACTGCCTTCTTCCTCTCTCCCACTCACAACAGCCAACAGGCAATATCGGTTTGCATGGCTGCCAGTTATATAGGACATATCCCAAGCCATGCTGACCTAGATAATACAACAGGCTATGTTCTGTCAGAAATTAACTGTTCTTAATCCACTTCTCTGCTATATTTGACACATCAGCGTCTTTTCAATGCATGTTGGTTTATCCATCCTCCTGGTAATAAATGAAACTGGGAGAGGTGGGTGTCCAACAGGGAAATTACTACTTTCTTCATGAGTTAAATCACCTCCAATGTCATCATCTACTTTTGTCATTGGAAGAGCATTTGGTAACTCCAGTGCTGCAGTGGAATAGTTTTTAGGACTCTTCATGACAATCCAGTCCCCTTTTGCACATCCACAGTGACTGTTGCAATGCAGGGTAGGATCGGCCCTCAAATGGACACAAAGATCCAATGCATGGCCCTCAGCCCTGCCAGTGATAACAGAAGCACAGAGAGTTTGGTTTTAAGTAGCAGGTAATCTGTTTCTTATGACTAAGTCCACATGAATAGGAAATACATCGCAATGGGAACAGATCTGTAGGGTGCAGGAGAAAGAGCCAGTGTCCATACTGCATTTCTCTTGGTTTTTTTTCTTCAGGCTAGCTCTAGTCTGGTCCTGGGTATTGATCACCTGTTAGGAGCTAGAGTGCTCTCCTATGTGCATTCCTGGAACACATCCTTGTTTGCTTCATCCAGAAGGAATCCAGTTTGCAAGCTCAGAATCGGGTCTACAACATGATAAACAGATAGGATTGGGGAGTCCTTTCTAAAGCACATGTCTGATCCTTGCTACACTTGGACATCAAAGAAGCTTCTGTGCACCATCCTCTTTTGGAGACTTCACCTTTGCATCCCATCTCTCTGTGGGGTACACAATACATCACCCTGACTTCTCTTGCTTGAAGTACCTCAAAGCACTATTATCTGATGTGTATCTAGAGGTGTTTGTTTAAACAATTCTCATTTCCAGAGAGCGCACTTGAGACCTCAGTCAGAGCACTGTCCAGCCAAGACAGCCCTTCCAAATGCAAAGCATATTCATGCAGGAAAGGAGACGGACGTGCAGCTGAACTGCCACTGGAAAACTACAGCCTCTGCACACATGGTGCTTCTGGATAGAACAATGCATGGGATTAAGAAGAAAAAGCATGCACTAAACCTTTAACAGCTGGAGGAGGAATGGAAGTGCCACCAGCTTGCCCTAGAGGGTGAGTCTCCGCTATTGCCCTATGCAAGTATTTATAGCTGTGTGGGCTGAGTTCAGAGTCTCTTCCCTCCCAGGTGGGTAGTGACACATGCTCATGGCAGCGCACTGGTCTGCACAGGATGCAAGGCAACAGAGAGTCACGGCTGGAGTATGCAGTCTCTCCCCTATGTATTTTTAGGTACTAGAGCACACTATTACAATAGAAAAAAAAGGATTTTGCAGACAGGCAATAGCAGAGGCTGGCTTGTGGCTCTCTGGTACATATGCATCCATTTTTGATCAGAATTTCTGCAGATTCTAAAGGAAAGGAAGCTTTTACTTCTGTTTTTAATAACCATTAATTCTACAAGGCATTCCTTTAACATTTCTATTTACTGAAGAAAGAGGCACAGCTCCATCCTACTAACCCAAGGCATATCCAGATGCATTGTCAAGGTAAATGTTTTGCTCACCTACCTTAAAAAAGCAGACAGTGGCAAATAAAATTCTTGTGAAAATGGTATTTGTCAGCTCCCTTTTCTGTACGCAGTCAGGGATGTGTATGCTACCTTTGGCATCAAAAGGACATATTCCCAATTTGTACCGCTAAACCTGGAGAGGAGCTCCACCAAAAAATCAAATGAAGAAAACAGAACATATAGAAACAGACCTGCAGTGTCATTCCAACTGCAAAGGCACAGAAGAAGAAAGAAACTAATGAGATAAACTATAAACAGCTCTCTAGTTTTGGGGGAGCAAGGTAATGAGATTTGCCTTGGAGTCTGCAAGACACAATAGACACAAAGTTCCAGAAATGCTCTTTTACCTGTTATCACCTAGGTGTCAGTGGACAGGCACTTTAGCACAAGATGCAGCTCAAGAGATCCAAGAGCCATTCTGTTGAACTGATGTTTGCCTCTAACATTCTTGTCAAGGTCAATCAATCTAGCTGGACCACTTTAAGCAGAGGACCAAAACAGAAACCCCAAAGCAGCACTGCTATTTCCTATTTCCATTTTTTGAATATGGAGTGACAGGCATGCAGTGACCAAGGTCTCTGCACACAAAAATGTGGATATTCCTTCTTTGTATAATGAATACAGTAGTTGTACAAAGAACCTACTTTCCATATACAACCTAAAATAGAAATGAAACCTACTGGTGCTTTTCTTAATTACAGTAGGACCCAGAGGAACATGATCTCATACCTCTGAAAGATCTACCAACATTACCACATGGTAGATTTTTTTCTTCTTTTAAACACTCCTTGTGAATCTTTAAAGATCAGGATTTTCTTCTTAAATACGACAATTGGTTACTTCCTGGCACTTGGCTGAGAGCTTGGCACAAACAGGTTGTGATACTTCCTAGTAGCTGCTCCAGACACTGACTAACTCCTTTCTTAACAGAAATTACTGATGGTCGCACAACGTCCCACTGCTCCAGCCACCTGTCAAGCTGGGTTATGTCTAAAGAAACCAACATCCATCGCAGAGGATGGAACAGAAAAGGACCCACCCTCTGTTCTCCCAGTGATCTGAGCCTTATTCTTGACTTTATGGAAGCCATAAATATTTTTTTAAAAAATCTGGACCGGACAGAGCATTAAAACAAAAGCCCATTGATTAAACACTGCTTTAACTGAGGCTTTTAATAAGAACATTAGACCCACGTCCCTCCCAGCGCTGCGGGTGCAGTGACGGCCGGGGAGCGGCAGAGGGCAGCCGGAGCCCACGCCAGCGCCCCCCGGAGCTGCCACCTCACTCAGCGCGGCTGCTCTCCACGCGTGGAGACTTATCATCGCCTTCTGCGTTGCAGTTTCACAATGTCACCCAAGAACTGTGAGAAAAAAAGCATTACGTTCACTGTTCAGTACTGGCAGGGCACGAAGCACTGCCTTCCAGAGGTCCTTTCTGTGTAACAGCCAGGTTACAGTGGGTGTTTGCACTAGAAAGTTTTCAAATACAGTTATATCTGGTTAATTATTTCATGCTCAGCTTCAGGTTGTGTATTCCACACACCACTGACACATCAAACACTCCAAGGCAGTTTATTTTAAAATCCGACTCCCCAGTTACGCAGCTTGAAGCACTCCAGGTGAGGGCAAGAGAAACCATTGTAGGGCAAAACCTACCTCTGGTATCCACTGTTACAAGAGATGCCTTCGTGATCATGCACAAGTCTTCAGGAAGGACTAATTTAGGTTGTATAACACTTCAGTGGTGAGAAAAGCCAAACTAAACTGTCTCTGTGCATTTATATTGTTTGTAAAATAAAAAAACAATTAATGTGTTGTGCTGGTTTTGGCTGAGAAGGGGTTAATTCTCCTCACTGTGGGGGTCAGCTACCTTTCCAGCTTCCCGCGCTCTGCCGTGGCGGGGGGGACTGGGAGGGGCAGGGCCATGGTGGGGGTGGCTGACCCCGACTGGCCAATGGCAGGTTCATTCCATACCATGTGACACCATGACCAATATATTGAGGTGGGGGCAGCTGCAGCGCCAGCGCGGAGGCGGCGCGGCGTCGGGTCGGCGGGCGGCGGGCGGCGGGCGGCGCCGGGTCGGCGGGCGGCGCCGGGTCGGCGGGCGGCGCGCGGCTGCGGCGCGGGCAGTTTGTTCCGGCGGTTCGTTCCCCCTCTCCCCTCCCTTCCCCCACCCCCCCCGGGGCTTTGCGCCTCTCGTTGTTCTCCTTTACATTGCATTTCTACTGTTGTTTTCTTTTAATTTTAATTATTAAACTGTTCTTATCCCAACCCACGAGCGTTACCCTCCTGATTCTCTCCCCCATCTACCGGTGGGGAGTGAGCGAGCGAGCGACTGTGTGGGGCTGAGCTGCCGCTAAACCACGACATGTGTATACACCTTTAACATATATACACAATTAATGTATATACACCTCTGTATATACCTAAGGTATACAACTATGAAGCTGTCATAAATTGAGACCACAATGGATCATAATCCAATTAGAATTTTATTAATTGTAGCAAGTAGAATATGAGCAAATACAGCGCTGGACGGCAGGGGAGTCTGCGCTCCGCCAACTGCCGTACTGAGCAGTTCAAACAGTCTCTCTTTATACATCTTTACTTCCATGTTCAATGAGATAGTGGAGGTACTTTTCGCATGCTTCAGTTGTTGTTAGGGGGTCGTTTCCTGCTTCCTGGTGATATGGGGTTGCTTGTCTTATCTCTGTCGATAAGTTTGGACATCTGATGGTTATCTTGCATAAGCACGCCTGGGAGGTATTCTTCGCATGCTTTACATTGAGCTTAACATAAGTCTTAATAAACAATACCTTAGTTCAGTTTCTCACAATCCCCCCTTTTTCTTTTTATCCTATTATTGTTTATTAGACACTACTTTCATTTTCGGCACTGCAGGCAAATCTTCTTCCACAATTCCGACATTTATCATAACACTCACAAGGTAATATCTCACAATTACAATCATAGTTCTTATGTGGCATAATGCATTCACAACAATCGTCATCTTCATTAATAGATACACTCTTATATTTTGCTTCGGACCTTGTAGTCAAAATAAGCAATTTAGCTGGGTCAAACCGTTCTTTAATAAAATGTAAAATACAGCGTAATATACAAGGTCCAAATATAAGTCCCAGAATCAACATAATAAGCGGTCCTGCTAAAGCAGACAACAAAGTGGTTAGCCAAGGTGAAACATTAAACCAGCTTTCATACCATAACTTGCCCGCTTCACGATCTTTTTTACGTTGATCTAACCTTTTCCGGAGTTTGGGCTATTATCGATAATAAAACTAACGATATACCAGGAAAAAGGGTGTCTGTCAATTTTTCCAATTTAAGTACACTCTTACCAGTCTTGGGGAAGTTCGACCATAGCTGCTTTTGCGTCTCATTGTTCTGGTTCTTTTCTCCACAGTTTGTTCCTCCTCTGCCTCGCCCGTCGACTCGGTTGCTTCGAGCCACGGGGTGTACCATCTTCTCGGCAGCAAGGGAAATCTTCAGGAGAACAGCTGTTTCGGGCTTTCTGCCTGTTTATATAGGCCTCCCACTTTGCAGCTTTAACTAATGGGACTAAGCAAGACACAGCTAGTACTTCCCTTCTGCACTTTGTAGCCAAAATTTCAACCACAAAGGGGATTGATTCGTTGGAATGGTAACAATAATACTAAGGGTTTATTCCTTTGGCAAAACTTTCCACCATTCATGGGATCCTCGAATAATTTCTTGTTCCGACTCTAATTGTTTTTAATTTCCACTCAGTGAGAGTTCTTTGGGTTTTCCAACACTGTGTGCAAACTCCTATCGGAGGGTATTCATATTCACAGTGTGTCCACCATTTATCCTGGCATACCTTACACTTGCAACGAGCAAATGGATAACAATCGCAGTTCAAATGATTGCATCTAATTTGTATATCTAAAGTGCTTATTAGCTTTTCCTCTATATTCAATATTGTGTTACTACATAAGTTTAGCAATTTCCTTCAACACACTTTGTACGCTTCCATATATAATAGATTAAAAAAAGATAATTATAGCAAATATAAACAGCAATATACACTTTATACCAAAAGGTAATGCGGCAAAATAATCAACTAAAGTTCTTATCATTACGTTATCTTTTCAGAGTTATCTTGGTGTCACCTGGAGTACTGATTACTTTCCAGTGGGGTCTCGTCACTGGGCCTTTAATGCGACTAGCATGAGTCCATCCACGCTCAGCAGTCCGGACAGCTGTTTCATCTTGTTCCTTAGCTCCCATTTGTTCTAGTTTTTCCTTTTCTGCAGACTCAAAACTCAAATTATTACTAACAAGTACTTGTTGCATAGTCAAAATCGTACTATAATTGCCTGCTACTCGTTTTGCTTCTGTATCAGCTGCATTATTTCCTCTAACTTGATAACTCGTGCCTCGCTGGTGTCCCTTTATATGTACAACTGCTATTTTATTTGGTATTTTCAATGCCCCCAGAACTCGCCGAATTAATTCTGGGTGTATCAGTTCTTTTCCCTGTGAGTTAACAAATCCTCTCTCCTCCCATATTTTCCCAAAGGTATGTACTACTCCGAACGCATAGCGTGAGTCTGTATATATAGTTCCATCCTTTCCCTTCAGTGACACTAAGGCTTTCCACAATGCGTACAGCTCACAGGCTTGAGCCGACCAGCTGGCACTCAGGGGGCCCGATTCTATTGTCTTAAATTCTCCTTTTGCCCCAATTACTTGTACTTTTTCAGGGGAAACTTTACATCCCTCAGGTATTTGCCTAATAGTCGATTTCTCAGCCCCAGTGTCTACTAAAAAGGTGAACTCTTGTTTATGGGGACCTATTTTTAATTTTATCAAGGGCTCATGATGACTCCGGTCCCCTAAGATATAGAGCCCCTGACTCTCCTATTCCGTTTTTAATATTTCCTCATCCCTGATCCTTTCTCTGCAATTCGTCTTTATATGTCCCTTCTTTCCACAGTAAAAACAACATCTCTGTTCCTTCTTTACTACCACGTTCCCTTGTTTCGTTCCAGCAGATCTGTGTTCACCAGTCCGCCCTTTGCGATCCTCTCTGACTGCTGCTACCATCATTTTTACTTGTCGCTTGCTGCTCTCTTCTTCCCGCTTTACGTAGACTTTCTGAGCTTCCCTCAATAATTCATCCAACCCTCTATTCTGCCAGTCCTCTAACTTTTCAATCTTCTTTCTGATATCTTCCCATGATTTTGCCACAAACTGAGTTTTGAGGAGCGCTTGCCCTAAAGGGTCGTCTGGATTTACCCCAGAATACAGCTGAAGGGCTTTCCTCAGTCGTTCCAGCCACTCAGTAGGGCTCTCATCTTTCTTTTGTATTTCATTAAATGCTTTATTGATATTCTGGCCACGGGGTACTGCTTCTCTAATCCCTTGAATTACTATAGTTCTCAGGTCCTGCATATGAGTTCTATGCACCGGATCCTGATTATCCCAATTAGGTCTTTGGAGTGGCCATTTAATATCTGCTTGGGGTCCCTGGGCATGCTGAGCATTCCACAGTCTCATTCCTGCTCGTCTAATCATATCTCTTTCCTCGGTAGTAAATAATTGACCAAGGATAGATTGCATCTCATCTCAAGTATAAAGGTTTGGTCCCAAAAATTGATCTAATCTTTCTGCCACTCCGAGTGGGTCTTCAATTAGGTTTCCCATCTCGGTTCTTTTAAAATCTCGTAGGTCAGCCGAACTTAGGGGCACAAAAATATATCCAATCACAGGTTGGGGTCCCCCCATGGGCATTTCCCTTAAAGGATACATCTGAGCTGCCCCTTTTTGACTCCTAGTTACGCGTCTAGGAGGAGGGGGAGACCCTTGTTCCGATTCTGGTGGGGGAGTGGGCACTCTGGGGACCTCTGAAGGGGCTGCGGGAGCAGGAGGAGAAATATAAGGAGGGGGGGTTAGAAGGGTTTCGTCTAACTCTTCCTTCTTTTTCTTTTGTTCAGTTTTTACTTCATTCAGTGGATAAAGTCTAGCTCTCGGTCTTTCTAGCCACACTTCCGCATACTGACTCTCTTCTGGGTTAAGGGTTTTTTTTATTGTTAACCCAGAGGTTTAATTGTTGTCTGACCCAATCCTCTTCTGACCCATAGACTGGCCAAACGACATCTTTAGAAATCTTCTTCCCTCCCCATATCCTAGTACAATATTTTATCATTTTCTGTTTATCTTTCCCTAGGGTTCCAGGGAAATATCTCCAATTGTCTAGGATATATGCCAGAGGGGTATTCTTAGGTACAGTGGGTACCTTTCCCATGGGAGTCGAAGGCTTGCTGCCCTTCGCCCCCATCTTCTGGAATATCCACAAGCGTGCACTCACTCGTTCCCCTTGTTCCTGGCCCAGTCCCTCGCGGGAGATGGGAAACGCAGTACTTAAGGGTCCGCACTCGCCTGGTTCAATATAGCGAACCTCTCACTCGTTATATTCCAGGAAACCCAATCCCGCCCGAACGGTAAACCCGCGAACAAATTCGCCATATACTTACGCGCCCTGCGTCTTCGTCCGGACTCCCGTGCACAGAATTTTTATGGGATTTTACCGGTTTCTCCTTTGCTCATCATTCTAGAATTTAGGTTCGTCGGTAAGGTTGAGGTAAGCTGTCGGTCGCGGGGCCGCGGATTGCCGCGGGGCGCCTCCCTGGAGGACAGAAGCTCACCGTTCCTTATCCGAGTCACGGCACCAAATTGTCATAAATTGAGACCACAATGGATCATAATCCAATTAGAATTTTATTAATTGTAGCAAGTAGAATATGAGCAAATACAGCGCTGGACGGCAGGGGAGTCTGCGCTCCGCCAACTGCCGTACTGAGCAGTTCAAACAGTCTCTCTTTATACATCTTTACTTCCATGTTCAATGAGATAGTGGAGGTACTTTTCGCATGCTTCAGTTGTTGTTAGGGGGTCGTTTCCTGCTTCCTGGTGATATGGGGTTGCTTGTCTTATCTCTGTCGATAAGTTTGGACATCTGATGGTTATCTTGCATAAGCACGCCTGGGAGGTATTCTTCGCATGCTTTACATTGAGCTTAACATAAGTCTTAATAAACAATACCTTAGTTCAGTTTCTCACAAAGCTGTAAGTAACATTAAGACATGAACATGCATTAAACGCTTCTGCTTTTCTCTTCGCACTTCTGTGTTAGCAAGAAAATTAGGTGTGGGCAGCTCTGTTAAAGCAATAGTATAGCGTCCCAGGTACATATAAAACAAAACAAACCCACCCTTGTTAAAAATAAAACAACAACAAAAACCACAAACAAAAAAAAATCAATCGTTACTGTGCTTTTTGTGTATTCTGCACTAAAAGCTTTAATTCATCCATGCCATAACCCAAGAAGACCAAAGGAGTTCTATCGTTAGCACATTCAGCTCAATAATCCTAATTTTAGATATAACTGTACAAAATATATTCACATGAATGGTTGTGCTGGTTTTGGCTGAGAAGGGGTTAATTCTCCTCACTGTAGGGGTCGGCTACCTTTCCAGCTTCCCGCGCTCTGCCGCGTGGCGGGGGCCTGGGAGGGGCAGGGCCATGGTGGGGGTGGCTGACCCCGACTGGCCAATGGCAGGTTCATTCCATTCCATGTGACACCATGACCAGTATATTGAGGGGGGGCAGGTTGCAGCACGGAGGCGGCGCGGCGCCAGGTCGGCGGGTGGTGAGCGGCTGCGGCGCGTGCGGTTCGTTTCGGCGGTTCGTTCCCCCTTCCCGCCTTCCCCCGGGGCTTTGCGCCTCTCGTTGTTCTCCTTTACATTGCATTTCTATTGTTGTTTCTTTTAATTTTAATTATTAAACTGTTCTTATCCCAACCCACGAGCGTTACCCTTCTGATTCTCTCCCCCATCTACCGGTGGGGGAGTGAGCGAGCGACTGTGTGGGGCTGAGCTGCCGCTAAACCACGACAGTCTTTTTGGCGCAACAACGTGGGGCTCAAGTGTTGGAGATAACAACAGCTGCTGGTCACAGCACCATGTTGTCCTTTTTGCAGTTGGTGTTAAAAATCGGTGTTGGTTTGTTGAGTCTGCTGTGTTCTGCTGTGATTAGTAATGTTTTGCCTACAAGATTTGTTATACAAACACTCGTTTTCAGCTTTATCTAGTATTTGGGGTTTTTGCTGAAACCGTTACTGTACTTTGGATACCACCTTGTTGAGGCAATTAGCAATTATACCTCCTCCTCTGAGAGATTTTATATGGAGGAAATACAGAATAGTACCTTTGCAACTTTGTTCTATGATGCCTGTGCCTTTGTTACAAAAACCTTTTTGTATCTTGAACATCCTTGGGTGGTTAAGGTGCACTTATTGTTAGGTTTTGGGCATGTTGTTTTGGTTTTGACTAAGCAAATTAAGAATATCACCCAGAAATCTGCCCCAAGGCTTGATAGTTACGAGTGGCAGGGCATGTGGGATAGCATGGGCAAATACCTAGGGCAGTGGGCACCCCCAGTGTTTTGGAGTTTCACCCCTGAACAAGTGCAGAATCCTAAAAAACTAGAAGAATATTTGGAGAAAGTATGTTGTTATGCTGGGAACTCCAGAGAGACACAGATAACTGCAACATGCTGGGGTCTGGCCCATGCATACTGAGCCCTGCTCAACAGTATTCAGTGCTCCCAAGGGGAAGAGAATGTCTCTGGATTGAAATGCAAAGTGACTGGCACGGTAGACAATCCAGCCCTGACGACAGGCACTGCAGCCACTCAAACCCCCACAACAAGTACTGGAGCTAGTTCAGAAAATAGACCCGTACCAGTATCAGTTGACCAATACTCAAGACGAAATATTGGAAGCGGACATCAACTCGTTGAGAACGGGATGATGAGGAACCAGGGCCATCGCGGGGAGAGGAGGGAGGAGTAATAAATGAAATAGAGACCACCCGATCCCTGTCCTTAAGCGAGTTGCGAGATATGCGAAAAGATTATACCTGTCGTTCAGGTGAGCACATTGCCACCTGACTGCTCCCATGCTGGGATAATCGGGCCAGTAGCCTGGAACTAGAGGGAAAAGAAGCCAAACAATTGGGATCCCTTTCTGGGGCAGGGGGCATTGACAAAGCAATTGGGGAAAAAACCACAAGCCCTCAGCCTCTGGAGGCGACTCCTGTCTGGAGTGAAGGAAAGGTATCCCTTTAAAGAAGATGTTACATATCGCCCAGGAAAATGGACAACTATGGAGAAAGGCATCCAGTATCTAAGGGAATTAGCTGTGTTTGAGGTGATTTATGGTGACCTGGACAATCAATGGTCATCCAAAGATCCAGATGAAGCCGAGTGCAGACGACCCATGTGGCGGAAGTTTGTACGGAGCGCACCATCTTTGCATGCAAACTCATTGGCAGTGATGTCCTGGAGAAGTGACAAGGCACCAACGGTGGCAGAGGCAATTGATAGACTCCGGGATTACGACACAAATATCTCTTCCTCGCTTGTCTCTGCTGTGGAGAAACTATCCCAAGAGGTCCAGCAACTCAAAGAAGATCTGTCCTGCTCCCCACCTCGACAGAGTAGTGTCTCAGCTGTTAGGAATAAGCGTCCTTTGGCTCAAAGAAGGGGATACACACCACGGGCCACCCTATGGTTCTACTTGCGTGACCACAGAGAGGACATGATGAGGTGGGATGGCAAGCCTACTTCGACCCTACAGGCATGAGTACATGAACTGCAAGGAAGAACAGTCACTCAGGGGGGCTCTTCCAGGAAAGCTGCTGCTCCAGTTTCCAGCGAGCAAGTCCCCAGACAGAGGAGTAGAAGCGCTGATTTTATTTCTAAGTGTAATAGAGGGACTCCTGATTCACATTTACAGGAAGTGAGTTGTGACTGCCATGATCAGGACTAGAGGGGCCCTGCCTCCAGCCGGGTGGAGGAAAGGGATAACCTGGCTTACGGGACTGTGTGGATCCGATGGCCTGGCACGTCTGACTCACAAGAGTATAAAGCTTTAGTGGACACCGGCGCACAGTGCACCTTAATGCCATCAAACTATATAGGGGCAGAACCCATCAGCATTGCTGGAGTGACAGGGGGATCCCAAGAGCTAACTGTATTGGAGGCCGAAGTGAGCCTAACTGGGAATGAGTGGCAGAAGCACCCCATTGTGACTGGGCCAGAGGCTCCGTGCATCCTTGGTATAGACTACCTCAGGAAAGGGTATTTCAAGGACCCAAAAGGGTACAGGTGGGATTTTGGAGTAGCTGCCTTGGAGACGGAGGAAACTGAACAGCTGTCTACCTTGCCCGGTCTCTCAAAGGACCCTTCTGTTGTGGGGTTGCTGAAGGTCGAAGAACAACAGGTGCCAATTGCCACCACAACAGTGCACTGGCGGCAATATCGCACCAACAGAGACTCTCTGATCCCCATCCATAAACTCATTCACCAACTGAGGAGCCAAGGAGTCATCAGTAAGACCCCCTCACCCTTTAACAGTCCCATATGGCCAGTGCGGAAGTCTAATGGAGAGTGGAGACTAACAGTAGACTATCGTGGCCTGAATGAAGTCGCTGCACCGTTGAGCGCTGCTGTGCCAGACATGCTAGAACTTCAATACGAACTGGAGTCAAAGGCAGCCAAGTGGTATGCCACAATTGAGATTGCTAATGCATTCTTCTCAATCCCTCTGGCAGCAGAGTGCAGGCCACAGTTTGCTTTCACATAGAGGGGCGTCCAGTACACCTGGAATCGACTGCCCCAGGGGTGAAAACACAGTCCTACCATTTGCCATGGACTGATTCAGACTGCACTGGAACAGGGAGAAGCTCCAGAACACCTTCAATACATTGATGACTTTATCGTGTGGGGCAACACAGCAGAAGAAGTTTTTCAGAAAGGAGAGAAAACAGTCCAAATCCTTCTGAAAGCTGGTTTTGCCATAAAACAAAGTAAAGTTAAGGGACCTGCACGAGAAATCCAGTTCTTAGGAATCAAATGGCAAGATGGTCATCGTCAGATCCCAATGGATG
Source organism: Phalacrocorax carbo (assembly GCF_963921805.1). Taxonomy (NCBI): domain Eukaryota; kingdom Metazoa; phylum Chordata; class Aves; order Suliformes; family Phalacrocoracidae; genus Phalacrocorax; species Phalacrocorax carbo. The sequence goes on along the minus strand of NC_087548.1, from coordinate 4,355,046 downwards.
TGATCAACAAAATAGCAGCCATGTCTGCACCAACTAGTGTAGCTGTACGCTTCTACGGGAGAACTTATCTTGGGCCGCATACCTCCGGGACACAGGGCTCTGCCCGCCCTGGGGACAGTGATGCACAGACATCAACATGATGGATACAAAATGTCCGTCTATTTAGCTGCGTCACACGCTTATATAGCTCTTGCGCTTCCTGTTCCTGCCACTCCTATGGGGAGGAGTCTATCTTTCCGTCACATCCCGTAATCTTCCGGTCGCCGATCCCTGTCTATTCCCCTACATCTCCCCCTCCCCATGCTACTAAAATTCTACAAAGCTACTTGCATAAGCGGATACATATTGCGGTCAGATCTATATTCATGTAACTCTCGCAGGCGCTCTTTGATTTGTCTTATAACACAGCATAACAATGGTAGCCCACAAGTAACCATGGTTACTACACACAACAAGATCCCCCCAATTATTACTATCCAGTTCCAGTTTATATCTCTCTTTTGCCGCCCTTTCCCAGTGTCGCTCTCGTTGCAATATTGCTTGCGATCTTGTCAAGGAGCTCATTTCTTTTCCCAATGGTACGGCTAGCATGAGGATCCATGTCAGCAGACCCTGCAAAGAGACAACTCAGAAAGGGATTATTCACTGCACATCCTTGCACAGTTCTGCTTTCACACACTTTGCAGGCACCCATTCTATGCGCCCTTCATTCTCAACCGCGGCGTAGCCCCTCCCCAGGCATCTCAGTTTCCATCCTCTCTCCCATTGCTCACTGCCTGGGAACCTTACTCGTACCTGTGGATAGCGCTCGCCGGCTTGAGCTTTGCCAAAGTGCTTCTCCACTGCTGTAACTTGCTCCTGCCCGCGTATAAAATGATTAAGCGAATATAATGCACGCATTAAAATAGTTTGCTGAGCTGCTACGGGTATAGTTCCCTTATACCCCTCCCCCTCCCCAAGCTGTATTATTTTTGCCTTCAAGGTGCGATGAGCGCGTTCTACTATAGCTTGCCTTGTGCTATTGTAAGCAATGCCGTGTTTCAATACAATATTCCAAGCCTTACACCATTCTTGGGTATTTCGAGCGCGAAAGCATGGGCCATTATCTGTTTTTATCTCGGTAGGCTTTCCAAGCCACGCCATCACCGTGGTCCAATGCGTAGTCAAGTGCGTTGCGGTCTGCTTCCGATGTTGAGTAGCCATGATGACTCCACTATAGGTATCAATTGTAACTGCCAGGTGCTTTCCGGGGGCCAACTGTGGGCATTCAGTAAAGTCAGTCTGCCAGACAGCATTTGCTTCCAGGCCTCGAGGGTTGACTCCTGCCTCCCACAATGGCGAGTGCTGACAGTAAGGACAGGTGGCTACTACTTCTCTTGCTGCTCTTATTGAGATGCCACACTCCTTTGCCAAGGCTTTAGCACCCAGGTGCAGTTGTTCATGCAGTTTCTTTGCCTCTGCCAAGGTCCAGACTCCCGCGGCTGCCTCATCAGCCATGCGATTCCCCTCAATCAGTGGTCCAGGCCCTGTCTGATGACTGCGAATGTGAATTACTGTCACCGTTGCTCCTCGCTGTGATAAAGCAATCTCTAGCATCAAGGCAATTTCTGTGTGTGGTACACCCTCTCGTTTCATGGACATGACTAACTTATACACATATAAGGAGTCTGTGCACACATTTATATGCCGATCTATATCCTTTCGCAGGGCCATCTCTAGCGCTTTCGCCTCCAGCCACTGCACACTTTTACCCTGCTCCTCATACGTCTGTCGCATCCAACTATTCCCTTCTTTCCACACTACCGCCGCTCTGTTTGTCTTTGAGGAAGCATCTGTGAAATATGTTGGTCCTGGGTGAGGGGTATCCAAAACTCTACTATCTACACTCAAATCTACCACTTTGGCTGTTTCGGCCCACCTCTGTACCGTGCCTGTGAGTATTTTCCCTGGGTATGAGTATACTGCCAATTGGATATCTTCTTCACTCTCTACCACCTTCTGCCATTTCTCCCCATTCCACGGCACTGTCAGCTTATCTGGCTCTTTCCCAAAAATTACCTTGCTTTCCCGTCGCAGCCGCCAAATCATTCCCCCGGCTACCTTAACCTTTGTGGAGAATGCATCCCTGGGAACCTTCTGATATACCCATCGCAGTGGTTTTTCTTCCCCTGCTCGTATTTGATATAGCAATCCTAACCCTCCACAGGCGGTCAGAACCCAACCCGCAATTAATTCCTCCTGGGGGTCCCACCGCCATATTCCTTCCTTTTGCATTCGACGTTCTATCGTCTGCAATTGCTGGACTGCCTCAGCGTCTAAACTCCTGGGCTCCCATGGGTTGATCCCTTTCAGCAACGCATAGAAAGGTTGCATCTCCTCACCGGTGACGCGCACGAATGTCCGCAACCACTGCAGTGCTCCTACCAGCTTCTGGACATCGTGTAAATTTTTAACCTTAGGTGTAAGTTTAATAGGCTGAGCTCGTATGGAATCCCCTTCTATTCTAGCACCCAGAAATCCACACACTGGTCCTCGCTGTACCTTTGCCTCAGCTATCTGGAGACCCTGTTCCGCAAGGCCCTTTTGGGCGTCTGCAAAGACCTGTTCACACAGCGCCTCGGTGGGCGCAGCTATGAGGACGTCATCCATGTAGTGGATCATGTAGATTTGCTCCTGATACTGCTGCCTTACTTGCTGCAATGCAGAAGCTACATACCTCTGGCAGATCGCTGGAGAATTTTTCATCCCCTGCGGAAGTACTGTCCACTGCCATCTACTACCTGGTTCTGTGCGGTTCACTGCAGGCAGAGTAAAGGCAAATCTCTTTCTATCATCTGGATGTAGCGGAATGCTGAAGAAGCAGTCTTTGATATCTAAAATAATAACTTGCCATCCTCTTGGGACAGCACTCAGATCTGGTAGGCCAGGTTGGAGAGGCCCCATGTCCTCCATTTGCTGATTTACTGCTCTAAGATCATGCAGCATCCTCCATTGGTTTTTATCTTTCTTTCTTATAGCAAATATAGGGGTGTTCCACGGGCTCATCGAGGGCTCTAAGTGCCCTGTGTCGTGCTCTCGTTTTACTATAGCTCTTACAGCTTCTGTTTTCTCTGTTGTCAGGGGCCACTGCTCCACCCAGACGGGCTGTTCGGTTTTCCACACTAACTTGTGCTGATGAAGCCCCTCTGAGGCAGTGGCCCTTATGATAAATTTTTCAACCCGATCCCCATCTGGGCAAGGGCATCTCGCCCCAACAAGGGGCTTGCTACCCCATCTGCTACTAGTATGGTCACTACGGCCGTGAGGAGCTTCCCTGCATCCTCGTCCATGACTTCGAGTTTCACAGGACAAGTACTTGTTCTCGTCTGTTGTTCTCCTCCTACCCCTATTATACGTTTTCCCATGGCAAGGGGCCAAGTTGATGGCCACCGTTTGAGTGACATTATGGTGACATCTGCCCCGGTATCCACTAACATTCCCAGGCATATTCGTGCTGGGTAACTCGGTTCTCGCGGGGTAATCATCACTGCTGCCATGGGTCTCTCATCACAGCCTATGACCAAGGCCACGCGGGGGCTGTAACCTGCAAATCTTGCCCCCCTGCGTGACGGTTCACTCCCTCTTGGCTCGCTACGGTGGGCCAAGCTCCTGGCGTTGGCACCGTGATGGGGGTCATTTGACTCATAGGAGGCGCGAATCCCCCTCGCTTCGCCCTCTCTTGGCCGTTTCTCGGCCTCGTAGTTGGACAATCTCTTGCCAGGTGTCCTGGCTTCCCACACACCCAGCACCTCCCTACTGGGCGTGCTCCTCCTCCATTACGTCCTCCCCTTTCCGCTAGCGGGCACCCAGCTTTAAAGTGCCCTCGCCGGCCACACAAGTGACATATCGGCCCCACCCCGGCTGCTTGCACCATCACCCTTTCTTCACTTCCACAGTCAGTGTTCTGGCAGACGTGCGCTCCCGCACCGCCATGCTGGTTCAACGCCTCCTGGCGCAAGACATGCCTGATGGTTTGGCCCAATGGCGCCCCTACCGCCAGGGTGCGGAGGATATCTTGTGTTTGCGGATTTGCCTGACTTCGGAGGCAATCCATAAGGACTGCCTCCCTGGCTGCTGATGGCAAGTCTGATTCCATAATAGCCTTTTGCAACCTATCACAAAACGTTGTAAATGGCTCTGCTAGACCTTGCTGTATCTTTTGCCAAGGTTCTGCTTTTTTCTCATACCTACCCACTTCACTATACGCTTTGCGGGAACTCTCCGTTACCGCTTGTAGCTCCCTGCCCCTTAATTCTGCTGCTTGCAACTGCGAGGTTTCCAGTCCTTGACTTCTGCCAGTGAGCCGGTCAAGGGTGGTCCCCCGCAGCGGGTGGCTCGGAATTGCCACCGCTTGCTGTACAAGGGCATGGCAAGCACTGTGCATTGCCTCCTTCCAAAGTATGTACATTGTGGGAGCTAATATTGCTTTCGCCAACTGCTTAGCATCAGAGGGGGTCAATGGCGCTGCATGCGCAGCGTCCAGCAGCAATCTTACTCCTTCATCTTTCAGCCCCTTTTCTTTAATTTCTTGCCATAAAGTTCGCACTAGTTTGGCATCTATCGGCGTCCACTCCACTCCTCCTCCCGGAGCTAATCGGACAGGGAAGATCCAGGGCATCTCTATCCTTACTCCATCGAGGCTACAATCTCTAGCTATCAGCCGCCAGTTAGGTAACTCAACTGATTGTCGCTGGGGTGCACCCCTCGTTAAAAATCCTGGCTGCAGCCGAGCTACTTCCCCTAGTGCGCGCATAAACTGCCGCAGCTGCCGCAGCACGTCCTCCGGAGACCCCTCCGGAGCTGCAGCGCCCCGGACCTCCCCTTTTGACGGTCCCTCTCCTTCCTCCTTCTGATTGGTCCTCCGAGTCCCCGCTGTTTTATGCGTCTTTTTTGCGCGCCGCAGGCAAGCTGCTCTCTCTCCCCACATACGGGCATCGGTTTCTCCCCAATTTCTGATTCGCTGCTACTCGAAGTTGTTCTATACTCCCCCTGCCCTCCCCTCCAGGCACCCCAATCCCCCTCCTCGTCCGACTCCCATCTCAAGGGTTGCCCCGGGAGCCAGTCTCGAGGGTCGGGCAGAGGGCTGCGCCGCTGCCGGCGCTGCTTCCGGCGCCGGTCATCTTCCTCCTTCCGCTCCGTCACTCCCGCTGCGTCTACTGCCACGTCACCCTCCCCGCGCGCGGCCTCCCGCGCGCGTACCAAATCATCCCAGGGGTATGCGGGGGGGGACTCAAAAGGCCCTGTTGGCCCAACAGGGAACACCGCCACTTCCCGATCCACCTCTTTGGGAGCCTCAGACTGAGTCGCTGGCCAGGCTACTCCGTCCGAACTCTCCCCTTCTTTTCCGTCCCCCGCGATGCTTGCCCCTGTCTGCGTCCCCACCGCCCCTCCTGGGTCTCTTTCCGGGCTACTGTCGCCCGTAACACCGTGCAGGCACCGCCGCGCCTGCCGCCACGTCTCCTCATCATCCCGAGCTTTCAATAGTAATCCGTGTATTTTTCCCCAGACCTGTATGTAGTGGGGTTTCCCCATCATAGCCCTTTCGGCTAACTCCTCTTTAATCCTCACCCACTTATCCGTATCAAATATGTCTGCGGGACCTCGTATGAGCCCCTGCGTAATCATCCATTGGATGGCCTTTGAGGTAGGCGTCTTCGATATCGAAGTACCATATTCCTTCCCCAATCCCTTCAGTACCTTCACGACTGAATCCATGGCGCGCCCGCCGACCTGCGGCTCCCCGTCCCGCCCCTGCGTGCCCCAAGCTCTCTTTCCCCCCGGCGAACCTGCCAAGCCTCCCCGCTAATCACGTCGGGGTCACCACTTGTAGCTGTACGCTTCTACGGGAGAACTTATCTTGGGCCGCATACCTCCGGGACACAGGGCTCTGCCCGCCCTGGGGACAGTGATGCACAGACATCAACATGATGGATACAAAATGTCCGTCTATTTAGCTGCGTCACACGCTTATATAGCTCTTGCGCTTCCTGTTCCTGCCACTCCTATGGGGAGGAGTCTATCTTTCCGTCACATCCCGTAATCTTCCGGTCGCCGATCCCTGTCTATTCCCCTACAAACTAGCAAAAAAGGAAACACAAGCTTTCTTGGGCATTGTGGGTTTTTGGAGAATGCATATTCCAAATTACAGTCTGATCGTAAGCCCTCTCTATCAAGTGACCCGGAAGAAGAAGGATTTCAAATGGGGCCCTGAGCAACGACAAGCCTTTGAACAAATTAAACAGGAAACAGTTCATGCAGTAGCTCTTGGGCCAGTCCAGGCAGGACAAGATGTAAAAAATGTGCTCTACACTGCAGCTGGGGAGAATGGCCCTACCTGCAGCCTCTGGCAGAAAGCACATGGGGAGACCCGAGGTTGACCCCTAGGGTTCTGGAGTCGGGGATACAAATGGTCCGAAGCCCGCTATACTCCAACTGAAAAAGAGATATTGGCAGCATATGAAGGGGTTTGAGCTGCTTCAGAAGTGGTTGGTACTGAGGCACAGCTGCTCCTGGCACCCCGACTGCCAGTGCTGGGCTGGATGTTCAAAGGAAACATCCCCTCTACCTACATACCATGCAACTGATGCTACATGGAGTAAATGGGTTGCACTGATCACCCAGCGGGCTCGAGAAGGAAACCTCAGTTGCCAGGAATCTTGGAAGTGATTATGGACTGGCCAGAAGGCAAAGATTTTGAATTATCACCGGAGGAGGTGACACGTGCTGAAGAAGCCCCACTGTATAACACACTGTCAGAAGATGAAAAGCAGTATGCCCTGTTCGCCGATGGGTCCTGTCGCCTTGTGGGAAAGCATCGGAGATGGAAGGCTGCTGTATGGAGTCCTGCAAGACAAGTAGCAGAAACTGCTGAAGGAGAAGGTGAATCGAGCCAGTTTGCAGAGGTAAAGGCCATCCAGCTGGCCTTAGACATCGCTGAACGGGAAAAGTGGCCAGCGCTCTATCACTGTTCTGACTCCTGGATAGTGGCAAATGCCCTGTGGGCGTGGTTACAGCAGTGGAAGCAAAGCAACTGGCAGCGCAGAAGCAAACCCATCTGGGCCGTCACATTGTGGCAAGATAGTGCTGCCCAGATAGAGAACCTGGTTGTAAAGGTACGTCATGTGGATGCTCTCGTCCCTAAGAGTCAGGCCACTGAAGAACATCGGAACAACCAGCAGGTAGATCAGGCTGCCAAGATTGAAGTGGCTGAGGTGGATCTGGACTGGCAGCATAAGGGTGAACTATTTCTAGCTCGGTGGGCCCATGACACCTCAGGCCATCAAGGGAGAGATGCAACATACAGGTGGGCTCGTGATCAAGGGGTGGACTTGATCGTGGGTGTTATTGCGCAGGTTATCCACGAATGTGAAGCGTGCACTGCAATCAAGCAAGCGAAGCGGGGTAAAGCCTCTGTGGTATGGGGGACGATGGCTGAAGTATAAATATGGGGAGGCCTGGCAAATTGACTATATCACACTCCCACAGACCCGCCAAGGCAAGCGCCATGTGCTTACAATGGTAGAAACGATGACTGGCTGGCTGGAAACATATCCTGTCCCCCACGCCACTGCCCGGAACGCAGTCCTGGGTCTCGAAAAACAAGTCCTGTGGCGACATGGCACCCCAGAGAGAACTGAGTCAGACTATGGGACTCATTTCCGAAATAACCTCATAGACACCTGGGCCAAAGAGCATGGCATTGAGTGGGTGTATCACATCCCCTATCATGCACCAGCCACTGGGAAAATCCAACGGTACAATGGACTGTTAAAAACTACACTGAGAGCAATGGGGGGGGTGGAACATTCAAGTACTGGGATACACATTTAGCAAAAGCCACGTGGTTAGTCAACACGAGGGGATCTGCCAATCAAGCTGGCCCTGCCCAGTCAGAAATCCTACATGCTGTGGAAGGGGATAGAGTCCCTGTAGTGCACACAAAAAGTATGCTGGGCAAAACAGTCTGGGTTCTTCCTGCCTCCGGCAAAGGCAAACCCATTCGTGGGATGGCTTTTGCTCAAGGACCTGGGTGCACTTGGTGGGTGATGCGGCAGGATGGAGGAGTCTGATGTGTGCCTCAAGGGGATTTGATTTTGGGCGAAAACAGTCAATGAACTGAATGGCACAATGCAAACTGCTATATAATATTGTGTGTCACCTCTGTGTTATATCAATGATATCAAGAGTACGAGCCTCCCAACCCATGGAAGAAAAACTGTGAAGCAAGCAGTGCAGCAGCGATGGAACGATGACTGACTCAGTATGCAGCAACCCAATGCCACACACACCATCTCTCCCACCCTGAAAGACTGATACGGCAGATGGAGCCCAGAGTCATGGACTGGGTGAACTCAATGGACATTTTAATGGACATTTTACAGGGAAGGTCCATGAACTAAGGGAATTTCGTCTGTGTATTATGTTAAAGGATGGGAAGGGGAGGGGTGGTGGGTGGTAAGATTGTATTGGATGGTATGGGACCTGGGCATGGTGTAAATGGTATGGAATAAGGGGTGGAGAACGTGCTGGTTTTGGCTGAGAAGGGGTTAATTCTCCTCACTGTGGGGGGGCGGCTGCCTTTCCAGCTTCCCGCGCTCTGCCGCGTGGCGGGGTGGGGCTGGGAGGGGCAGGGCCATGGTGGGGGTGGCTGACCCCGACTGGCCAATGGCATGTTCATTCCATTCCATGTGACACCATGACCAGTATATTGAGGGGGGGCAGTTTGCGGCTCGGGAGCGGCGCGGCGTCAGGTCGGCAGGTGGCGAGCGGCTGCGTCACGTGTGGTTTGTTTCAGCGGTTCGTTCCCCCCTCCCCTCCCTTCCCCCCTCCCCCGGGGCTTTGCGCCTCTCATTGTTCTCCTTTACATTGCATTTCTGTTGTTGTTTCTTTTAATTTTAATTATTAAACTGTTCTTATCCCAACCCACGAGCGTTACCCTTCTGATTTTCTCCCCCATCTACCGGTGGGGGAGTGAGCGAGCGACTGTGTGGGGCTGAGCTGCCGGCTAAACCATGACAGTGCTGCACAGGGATAAATTCCTTCTTCAAGGTTCTGCAGCACAGTTTTCATTGTATAATCCAGAGTAATTGCCTCCCACACCTGAAGGGCCAAAGCAAAGGCTCTTTTACCACTGTACACCTCATCAAGACATGCCTTCCCAAAGGACAAGCCTCTCACTTGACACCCACAAGTGACAAATCCTTTCCTTTAGGGTTCTCTCCAGTCCTTTTCTGGTGACAGACAAGACAGCACCAGCTGCCATCCCCCTTTTCCTCCAGACAGCCTGCTGGAGCCATGCCATTTATAGCCTCTCCCCCATTTCCCTGCAAGCTTTACAGTTGTGTGTAGGATGAGATTAACAAAGAAATTTCTTTTACAGTTAGAAGTTTGAAAATGTATTTCTTTTCCAAGATTATGGGGAAAAAATGAAGCTGGGCAAATATGGTGATAAGATTATAGCTGAAATGCAAAAATGCTGAGAAAACCAGACTTTTGAACAGTAAGTGTTCTGTAACAGTGTAATGTCACATTAAAAAAAATTTTTTTGGACAAATTTCCAGAAGTCCTATAACCTAGGAGAAAACTAAGTATGCATTACATCATCAGCACCTCCTAAACAAGTATTGACACTAATCACCTCACAGACACCCTTCCCCCATGCCCAGAAAGCTCTCTGAGAGCCTCCAGCCAGAAGGAGATGCAGGAACAGCTTTGATAGCAGCCCAGTGCCAAGCTGTGCCCATAAGAACTTTTATCTTGCTCCTGAATGACTTCATGGGCAATTCAGTTGCTTGCTCCTGGGTAGATAATGGGAGTAATTTAGCTTGCAGTTAATCTAGTAAAAATTTCCTTAAAAACATCTGGGGAGAAAAGAAAACCTCGTTCATTTTTAAGTGAAGCCTAAAATAACCATTTTATCCCTTTTATTTTAATTTCACAAAATAATATCTTTACTTTGATTTTGCATCTACAGAGTAGCACTTTCTGCAGTGTCCTCACAAGGATTAGTGAGACAATCTTCTGTTTGTTCCTGTTAGTTTTGCATACTTGGATGGCTCTGAGTTTTCTGTAATTTAATTATATCTATGAGCGAAGTCTTGAGTGCTGGGGAGAAGGTTCAAATGTCATCCAGGTAATGCTGGACCTGAGCCCTGGTGTTTGCAGGGAGGATGACACAGGAAGTTCCTATGAGTAGTAAATGTGATTCTGGGGAACACTGCACATCCTCATTGATCCCTCAGGTTCCTACCAAGCCAACAGGAGCTCATCCCCTTGCCGTGCTCATGTCCAAGAGTTTGTATATTCTGTAATGAAGAGTAAATCCTGCTCTGGCATTGCCAGTGAGACAGGCTGTTTGCTGGTCTCTTAGAGCCAGTGCAGTGCTGCATTTCTGTGAGCAATGCTTTTAGTAGTCAAACATTACAGAGCTCTCTCTGGTCGGCTTTTGATTCCCATTTAAGAACAAGCCACTCTGGCAAATGGTCCTGTTGACCCAGCCGAACATTTCACTTACTCCATTCTGCTCAGCTAAAGGCCCAGAAATGTTCTGTGACATGATACTTGCATGGTAAATATTTAACAAAGGGAACGCCTCCATCCTTCCATGTATTCAAGATGACAGAGATGCTTTATTTTGGGAATGGAAAGTCTGTTCTGCCCATCTCCTTTCCCCATTTCAAACTCCTGTTATGAACTAGCTTGCCCATCTTATGGGACCATTAATGACTTACTGTTGGAGAATGCTGAGTCAAAGCTGGTACATAGAGGGCTGTAGACATGAAGGCCAGTCGTGCAATCTAGCTATCGCCCTTTAGCTAAATGGAGCTTTGCTCTCTTAACAAACTAATTCACAAATGGAGATGCTGCTCCAGTAAAACCATTTCCCATCCTTTTTGGGCTTGTTTGTTTTATTTTAGTGGCATAAGAGTGAGCCAGTGGTGCTAGATTCAAGTTTTCTTCAGACTTGAGTCTGAAATACAGATGTCACTCACAGCTGAGGTGCAATTATTGAGGGCTATAACCAGAAACATTGACCCTGAGGGAAGCACGTGTGTGGACAAGACACTGAATGGGAGATGTTTCAGCAAAGTTATCCAGGAGTAGATACAAGCTGAGAGTAACCAGCTGGCCTGCAATAAGTCAAGGTATGAATATAAATCCCATGGTGGTGAGATGTGCAAAGTAGGCAAGCAGCAATTCTCTGTACCTTAATACAAAGGATGCCAAGAAGTCCCCAAGCTCCAGAGCTGACCTAAGGACAGCTTATGGCCTCCTAACTTGTCATTATAATTGTCGTGGTTTAGCCGGCAGCTCAGCCCCACACAGTCACCCGCTCACTCCCCCACCGGCAGATGGGGAAGAGAGTCAGAAGGGCAACACTCATGGGCTGGGACAAAAACAGTTCAATAACTAAAACTAAAAGAAACAACAATAGAAATGCAATGCAAAGGAGAACAACGAGAGGCGCAAAGCCCCAGGGGAAGGGGGAAGGGAGGGGAGAGGGGGAACAAACCACCGCAACAAACCGCATGCGCCACAGCCGCCTGCCAACCTGACGCCGCGCCGCTCTCGCGCTGCCACTGCCCCCCCTCAATATACTGGTCATGGTGTCACATGGTATGGAATGAACCTGCCATTGGCCAGTCGGGGTCAGCCGCCCCCACCACGGCCCTGCCCCTCCCAGCCCCACCCCGCCACGCGGCAAAGCGCGGGAAGCTGGAAAGGTAGCCGACCCCCACAGTGAGGAGAATTAACCCCTTCTCAGCCAAAACCAGCACAATTATGCAAATGTTTATTTTTTCCAGGTTTCAGCTGATAGAACAGTCGGTAAGTAAAAAGATGCCAATGGGCCAAAAGAAGTGAGTAAAACAGTAATTGGGAGGCTGTTATTTTGTTCCATTACCCGTAGGCTGTCTCCAAGCAGCCTGAATTATGAGATAGGTCCCGAGCAAGTGCTGAGTGACATCTCTTACCCCAGAAAATGAACCCCTTCTGCTTTGGATCCCTGCTTAGTAATTTCTTAACTTGTGGCTATGTTGCAAATGACATAAAGCAGCAGAAAGAAAGCAGAGAGATGGATAGTTGAGAAGCATTCAGGAATTGTGCTTCTCTGGTCAAACGCCCACTCTAACACTTGGACTAGTACTTTAATTTGGAGAGAGCATTGTCTATGTGGTTGACTTGCTAAAGTACCCATTGTGCCTAAACCTGCCAGTATGCATGATGTACGTACAACTCTCAGACAAGTATGCAAACACACTGGCAGAGAGACCTGCTCCTCATAGCAAACAGCATGCTGCTAAGACAAGGTGGATGCTCAGTGGAGCATAGGATGCTCCAGCCAAGGCAGCAACAATGGAATGGGATTATTGCCTTATCCAGCAATTAGCACGTGGCTCCAACCAGCATTGTCCAGCCACAGCCCAAGCCCTCATTTGCTTCAAGTTGTTTCAGGCAGGTTGTTGTGTTGGAAAGCTTTTGATTAGATTTCTCCAGCCAGCCCGGTGCTCTTATGGGAAACAGTGGGAGATCATTCCATGCATGGGAAAGTGTCTTTGCTCAGGGCAAAATGTGCTGGTTGGTGAACCAAGCTGCATTGCTTTTGTGTCAGGATGATTTGAGGGCAATGTTGAAGCTTTAACAATGCAGAAAATAAATTCATATCTCTCTGTGCATCTTCCTGTGCACCTTCCTGTGCACACATTTGTGAAAGCGAGAACTGTCAAACTTGAAACACAGAGGAGCGGGGTTTTTTTCTCCTGTCTCTGCATACATCCATTAACATTTAAGGACAATTTTTAAAGAAAAGTTTTAACACAACAAGCACTAGGATGGCTCCACACTGCCATCAGTAATGAAAGTCAGGCTTGCCAGCCGGGAAGGCAGTTTAACCCCTTGGTCACACCTTGCCTTTTAATTCCCTTTGAATAGGCCTGATACAATTTTGATGGAAAATGCACCCAGTGCATGGTTCAGAAGGCTACAGAATTGAGAGCCATTAAATACTAAAAAGACAAGGTGAGAAACAATTTGCAAAATCTGTTTTTATAGACTGAAGCTATTGAGAAAAATTGAGTAAATTCCCCAGCTGCCAAGACTGCAGTCTGTTTCAAGATTCCATCAAATTTTTTATGGTACAATCAATATTTATGAATCCCCAAAGAAATGTTGCAAAGAGAAACATGGTGAAACATTTTCCATGCAGTTGCAAAGATGTAACACGGGGACCTAAAGAACTTTAAAAATAATCTCAATGACAATCAAAGTGCCTTACATAGCCAATATGGTTTAATGTCAGTGTTTATATTAGCTCTCTTCTAAAGAATAGATGGAAAAGGGAAAAAAAAGTAAGGCAAATATTTGCAGTTTAATCTCTCCTAAATAAGACATTTGGCTATAATAAGTATTCTGTAATTTGGTGCTTAAAAACTCAAAGGAAGTATTATATTGAAAGTTCTTTGATTTTTTTATGCATTAAAAATATTCACCATCATGCAAGCAATGGATTTTTCAGTCAGCTGGAAAAAAAAAAGATTTCTATAAAAACTAGGCAAACAAATCCACATTCCTTTAATGGCTACTTTAGGTTTAATATCTAAACTTATTTAAATAACTCTGAACCCTCTTGCTGAGAAATATTGAAAGTAATAGACTCCTTTGTGTGTAATCTCCATTTACATGTAGAGTTTCCCTCTGGGCTGAACCTGTGTAAAACTTGCCTTGAAATGTTCTTCTGTATAAAAACAATGTTTAGGGGGATGCTTTTTATTTTATTTAAAATTTATTTTGCGCATTAAAAGCAAACAGCCAACTCACCTATGAGCTGCCAAAATAGTGACTGTGGTATGAAGTTGAAAATCAGTGATCGTGGGGAAGGTCATTCTGCACCCCAGGTGCCCCAAACTCCACCCAAAAGCAAGCTCAGCCCTGCTGTGCTCATCACACCAGCAAGACAGGTCTTTCCAGTGATGCTGGTGCCTCCGAACCCCCTGTGTAGTGGAAGCAGGATGAAGAGTTTTGCTATGACTTTTCTCCAAGGAAGTCAGTCAGACTTTGCTTTATGGGTGGAGCGATTATAAATGTTAAGCTTCTCCCTTGATATTTGGATATCCTTTGGCTCCTTCCCTCATCTCACTCTTGTCCCACCTGGTGCCATACAAATTTTAGCTGCAAATGGTCTATCATACACATTTTTATTTGATTGCCATCATCTCTCTCTTATTTTTCTTTGGTTTTGGTTGTTGTTGTTGTGGTTTTTTTTAAACTCAGAGGAGACAATGCTAGGAGAGATCCCTGTTAATGAAACAGTAACTCAAAGCATTTAATTACCTAAAAGTTTTAGCTTCGATGCTAATATTTTATTTTTAAACATTAGTGAGGGCTAAAGAAGTAAGGAAATCTGATGAATTTGCAGAGCACTTTCAGTGAGGCTTATTTCCCCAAATTAATCAGCCAAGTTGCAGTCCCAGCTATTTATAAGTCTAGTTAAGTGTTGCTCCCTTGCAAGGTGTCTTTTCTTTTTTCTCCCCTCCCATACTTACTGAGGTGTCTCAGTAATTCAGCTTCTTACCTAGATATTTCATCCAGGGGAACCTTGGTGGAAAATCTGCTATCTGATCTGTTTCTATATTTAATGGCATATTTCATCATGGGGGAATATTTTATTGAAGCATCTCCCCTGAAATTGTATTTTTTTTACAGTGAGCTACATTCAAAATAGCAATATTTTAAAACATGTTTTTGTTGGAAAACATAAAAAAAATCTTCTCTTCTTCCAGGAGGATTAAGCAGGATCTGCCATACGGAGAGGGTGGGGCAGCAGGAAAAAGGGCTTGTCCCCAGAAAAACTTTGGAATGTTTTTTTTTTTAAAAAAAAGCCTCTGAAATAAAGGTACCCGAGGATGGGGATGAGGGGAAACATCCACAGGAGGGTGACCTATGGGCACCGCACCATGATGGAGATGGGGACACCCCAGCCATCTGCACCCTCTTCTGATAGATACCAGGAAGAGTTAAAAGATCAAATGCTCTTCAACCCCACACAGCTCTCCAGTTTATAAAATATATCTTTTGTTTAAAACACCACCCCTGCTGGGACAAAAAAAACCAAACCAATAACGCTGCAGACTGGTTTTGTAACAGAAACCTCTCTCCACCCAGGCATCCAGGGATGACTTAGCCAATGTTTAATGAGTTTACAATGTTACGTATCTCTTTATCTTTTAATCCATTTAATCAACAAAATTTCAAACAAAAAAAAGACAACAACAACAAAAAACAACGCCCCCAATTTGTGTTTTGTTTGACTGCGAGTAATATTCATGTCTGCATGAGGATGGCGTGTAATTAACATGTCATAATCAAAATTACTAAATTTGACACATTATAATCACTGCATGGAGATTACAGCATAACCACAGGTGATCTGCACAGCCTATCTTAATATCATTTGCATAATGAAAGCATGGTGGCAGTAATAGCTTTTTTCTCTTGTTATTGTAATTTCACCCAGGGCTGCAAAGGGCTTTGGTGCTGTCAGATGTTGCCTGTTAAAAGTCATCGCGAGTTGAAGACTCCAGTCCAAGTGACCTAAGTATTTCCATGTGAGCAATCGCTGCGTGGCTGCAGAAAATACAAGATGGGTTTTTTCCCTGTGATTTCCCAGAAAACACATGCATAGCCTTCATTTCAGGGTCCTAATGGAGGACCCGTTTCTTACCTGCACAACTGGACTGCATTTTCTGAGCAACCCCCATATTTCCCATGCATTGGGAATAACAGGGTGCACTGACACAGCACCTTCCCCCAAACATCCACAGATGGTGTATTGATGGTGATGCTCCAGCCTGGCCCCAGCACCCCCACAGAGGACGCTGGTAATGGTGCTTCGCTCTTAGCCACCCACCTGGAACAGAGGGACCATGTCCAAGCAGCTCATCCAGCTCAGGCCACTGACTGCAGCTCTCCAAAGTGACCCTGGGCTGGAATGCAACTGCTCACCCTCAACGGAGAGTGATATGTGCTCTGGTGACCTGTATGGTGAACCAGTAGTCACTGCTGCAATCTCCTTAGCTGGTTCCTGTCTGGGCTGAGATCGGCACTGCTTGCAAAATCAGAGAAATGTCTGCAAACTCTGGGGAAGGGAAAAAAAATAAAAAAGGCTGAGAGGCTGAGAATTGTCACCAGGTCTCTCAGGGCCACTCAGAACGATGCCCTGTCCCCCCTAAGCTGAAAGGAGAGCCACATGGTGCAAAGGAGGAGCAACCTGCTGTCCCTTTGCATGCAAAATGGGTGGTACAGTGCAGAGGGCTGTTATTTAAACCACAGTCCTGCTTTTGACTCAAGTGGCTGCAGACCACATCTTGGCACCTCAAAGGGTTCCATCATGGGAAGGAAATATCACAGCAGCTCCCAAACTTTTTCTGTCCCCCAGAATCACAGAATGGTTTGGGTTGGAAGGGACCTTTAAAGGCCATCTAGTCCAACCCCCCTGCAATGAGCAGGGACATCTTCAACTGGATCAGGTTGCTCAGAGACCCGTCCAACCTGACCTTTAATGGTTCCAGGGATGGGGCATCTACTACCTCGCTGGGCAACCTGACCCAGCTGATGGCCACAATGCCTCTTCTGCGTGGCCAAACCAAATTCCTAAGGACAAATACCCAATACAGGGATGCATTTGAGCTGGACCTTGATCTGGATGTGAACCTTGTGCTTCCAGTTTTATCATTGCTTTAAGTAATGCTTGTAAAGTTTGTTATTTCTTCAGGAGTTCACTCGTATGAGTAATTCCATATTTTGTAACTCATAAAATCAGGCTTTTCTATCATTTCTATATTGTTCCAGCCAGTATACAGTCCAATCACATCAACACACAA
Source organism: Phalacrocorax carbo (assembly GCF_963921805.1). Taxonomy (NCBI): domain Eukaryota; kingdom Metazoa; phylum Chordata; class Aves; order Suliformes; family Phalacrocoracidae; genus Phalacrocorax; species Phalacrocorax carbo. Next base: position 4,338,130 of record NC_087548.1, on the reverse strand, counting down.
TAATCATCTGGCAGACATTACAGCATTAAGAATTACAAATTTATCTTAAAGAGCATTGCAGTAGCTTGTGTAACATAAACCTATATAATCCTTCCAAGATACACTCAGGAAAGTTCCTGCAGAATTTGAAAAGACCAGAGCTGACAAAGTTATTTGTGCAGTGTCCTGGTGGCTGGGTAAAACAGTTTCATATATACAGAATTATCTAAAATTATTTTAGCATGGTGTGCTAAAATGATTATGTTAAGTTAGGTTTTGTAATAGACTCAAGTTGTTTGCTGGGATCCTAGAAGAGATATTATGTTGGCTCTTTGTACATGGATATGATAAAAATTCCACTTTAATAAAATAACAAATGTGCTTTGTGAGGTAATTTTTAAATTGCAGTGGTATCTGTTAAAAGATCAGCTGTTTTCCCAAATCTGAAACTACCCAACCAGATGTACAGGTCTGTCCATACTAAACCTACTTGTCATTTAAAATACCAGCCTTGAATGTTCACCCAACTAAAAAGAGAGGACATGCAACATTCCCTAAATACTAAGAGAAATTATATAATTTCAGAATCAGAAAAGTAAATTACAAAATAAAATGTCTTTCATGGAAAAATCTGCCACCAGCTCTTTTTCTAGTATGTGCCCTGTGTGATCAGTTCAGGCTGTTTACCACCTTCTACTTCTTATATCAACTGCTGCAACATTGCCCCATGCTTTCTGATGCTCGTTCAGGTGTCTGAGGGCTCTGTAGGTTCATGTTGAAGCAGCAGGACCCACATAAAGCCCTGGTTTTTTGTGCAAATCAAACAGCTGCCTACAGTAGCTCTCATGGGACAATACTGAGAAGCACTGAGGGATGCACAAGAGCTGCTGCCTGTCCCCAGACTTACAGCCCCTTTATGTCTACAAGGAATATATATTTCCTTGTTGTCGTGTGTCCACATGGCATCATCCCAGCTCGTTAGGTGGGGACCCCAAACTAGAGTTTTCCCAGCTGACAAACCAGGAACATAACAGCCTTCGGGAGTGAATAATGCACTTTCTAAAGCAATGAGGGTCCTTCCAGAATAGGCCCCGTGGGCAGCTTGGTGACACACCTGTGGGACTTCAGGCTACTATAATCCAAAACTGCTTCTGCTCCAGTTGTGGCCACCTCATGGAGACTTCAGAACTAGTTGCTAAAGAGTAAAGACCCTCAAAACAGTCCCCTATCTCATGGCCCCCGCCATGTCAAACCTACAGTATCCTACAAAGGCCACTGCTTTTTTCCAAATAAAGTATCTTTTGAATGCCACAAATACCAATTCTCATATCAATCACATGTTTGTCAGTGACATCTAACACAGAGAAATGCCAGCCTATGTCTAGCATCCTGGTAATTTCTATGCTACTTGCAGCATATTTCTACCCTACTGATGCCTGGGACCTTTACACATAGATTATAAAACATTTATCTTCTCCCATAAAGGGACCAAGGAGCCATTTCCAACCTAATTCAGAATATCTTCTTGTAGCAGACTCAGTGACTGTGCCCCAACTGATATTATTTATATGACAAAGGCACTCAGAGATCCTGACTGAATTGCATTCAACTCCAAAGACCTGTCTCATAAGAGGGAATTCATCCTCCAGGAAACTGGTATTTTAAACCAACAAAGCCCTGAGATGGAAAGCAGCTGTGTCAAGCTCATAGGCTGGTATTAGAGCAAGTACCAGGACCTGGATGCTACCAGACACCCCAGGCCATACCCTACCCTTGTTAGCCAGTCTGTTGTAGAAAGGGTCAGAGAAAAGTGCCATGCTGCCTCTGCAATTAGGATCATCCCAGTCCTCTGCTGAAAATACTGTGCTGTTTTCCCTTCTGGGTTGTCCCATACCCCATTAACACCAGTAGGCTATCAGGGACCAGTGACTTGCAACACACATCCCATGCTGAAAGCACCAGGGTTTCACCGAGGAAGATGCCTGGACTCTGAAAACCCCTTGTAGGGCTGAGACACAGTGAATGAGGATCTCACCACCGGTTTGGTTTCTCATGACAGAAACAGTGGTGTGCTGTGCTTCCTCCCGGGGCGGCCACCTACTGCTATTGCTGCAACGGCTTCTTAAATCCCCATTCTTTAGTAGGACTAAAGTCAAAGCCCATCTCGCTGTCATAATTCCAGTAGTTCACATGTCTTATAATCACATGTTTTATGGTTAGCAAAAATGCCCCATGGGAGCTGATTAAAGGTTTATGAGAACCAAGAAAATCTGATAGGCTTTGCTTTGAATCTGACCAGTTTTTTAAGTTTCCTATCCATAAGCTTTTAAGTACTATCAAGCCATTATTTCTGTCTTTGATGCAGTGGGGTGGTTTTTTTTCCTTTTTATTTTTCCCTTTTTTTTCTTCCTTTATTTTTTTTCAGGGGAAGGGGGGAAAAAAGCAACGTAAATCTCAGAGCAGAGATTTTAAAAAATTAATATCAGATTTGGGTAAGATTTATCTTCTTCTTTAAAAAATAGCTTTTCACATCACAATATAAATACATTAGCACAAAAGCAGCCTAAACTCAAATTCAGAAAGATACAGCCCTCTGATATGGGGCTTCTTTAACAGAAAGTACCTGGAACATGAAAGCTCTTTGCCTCCTGGGGCTTCATCCAGACCTTGCCTTGGTTATAGCCAGAGATACTGAAAATTAGTATTTCAAGCCCTATGAGTTTGCCTCAGTGGAAGGTCTTTGCTTGTTTATACTGAGGGTTTGCAATGCAGCTGTTACACCAGTTGCTGGTGCATGTGAAGTTTGGGATGGCTTCCAAACCAGTTTCTTCTTTCCAGTAATATGGCACAAAGTTTTTCTTGGCTTTTGATGGGAAATGTGGAAACATCGCCGTTTCAGCCTGTCACTACTGTTGGGCAGTGCAGCTAGCTCCCAAAGATGGTTGGCAGATATTAATTCAGAGACATTGGCCCTCCACCAAACCCGTTTTTATTTTTCTTTTTTTGCTTTCTTCTTTCCTTCCCTCTCTCAGTAGGCCTTCACATATCGGTCTTGCTGTACATGACAGATTACTTATTTTCCTTGACAGTTGTGGGTGCTTCCCTTCTCAGAGGAATGAAACATTTGGTTCCTTCCAACCAAACTTATCCTGTAATTTTAAGGCAGTTTATAGGAGACAGACTGCTTGTGCCAGGAGGCTCCAAGTTGGACAGCTGATTGGTTCACAGCAGTAACCTGGGGGTCAGGATGCCTTGGTTCTGCATCCAAGCTCTTCTCTGAGCAGTTTGAGGTGAGCTTCATTTTATTTCACCTCAGTTTTTCACCTACAGAAGAAGGGGTAAGAGTGCTTGGTTAGTAATACTGGTGAATAAAAAGATATTACAGCTGCTGAAGTGGCAAAATCAAAATCCACCTATATTATACCTATTTTATGTGTTTCAGTGCACGGTGGATATGAAGACTTGCTGCCTAGTTCTGCTTTCACTAACCTTAATTGCAATCAAGAGCAGCTTCATGCAGCTTAGCATTGGAAGCAACCCACAAAAAAATCAACAGGCAAAGGTCTCAATTGAGAAGTGTTTTGACAAAAAGTAGATGGATGCAGAAGGAATACCCAATGTTGAGGACATGATGAAGAGACACACATGCATAAATGTTCAAAAGGCTTTCTCAGGGTCTGCAATACTCTCCCCCAATCAGGAACTGTTAATTTGATGTCAGTTGTTACAGGCAGATTCTAGTGGGCATCTAGCAGGTCTTAATGAAGAACAGCAATCTCTGGTCCCATAAATTCCTTTTTGTCCCCCCCATAAAATGTTTACTCCTGTCCTGATAATCCTGCAGCACAGTTTGTAAACTTCCACTTGTGCTGCTTCAGAGGAGGGCCATAACACTGCCTGGATGGTCTCCTTCCCCCTCCATCAGTGTGAGAGGGAAGGTTTAAAATGCATAGCAAAAATCAGAGGGAAAATATTTGTTCACTTGTCTGGCATTTATTTGCCCCCCCAAAACCCCTAATTCACCAACAAAAAAAGTGCTTAAGGAAAAACATAAGACAATAGTCTCCCAGGTGTGCCTGGAAACATGCCTTTCTGCAAAATATGGTCTTATCATCCATCCCTTAGTGTTTACCACTGCTCCCAGGCTCCTGTTGGTTTATACAGACATTTTGGGAATGGCAGCACCAAAGGAAGAGGCTGGGTTCAATCCACATCATTCCCAGCATCAAAGATACAGAAATATTTGAGCTGACGCACGCTCTATCCTGGCATTCAATAGAGCACGATGCTAACTTCTGGAAAATAGAAGAGCCCCAGGGCATGCTAATAACAGCACTACTTAAGAATGTAAGACAATTATTACCTCCAACTGTGAAGGAGTTTGAGTAATTAAAAAGGGTTCTTTATTTTGATTAAAAAAGATTCCTTTCAGTCTGTTTGAATCTTTAGTAAAAGCCCTGAATTATATTTTTAGATGCCAGAAAAGACTCTGCAATTGATACAAGATGCATAACTCATTTGAAAAATTCTCCTATTATCATCATGTTGTCCAAAATCAATTAATTTCTCATTCTTTCACCCACATCACTTCCTGCAGACAATGCAGGTCTAACCCAAAGCTTCTGAAACCTTTGGATTAACAGAAATCCAAAATTAATTTGGTTTAATTACTATAAATTTCCTTCCCAATAAAATCAAGAATTTCCAATCATGCTGATTTGAGTAATTAGAAAGCTATTCACAGATGTTGCACTGTTAGGTAGTGTGGATAATGTGGGGTTTGCTTAACTGGATCCTGAGACCACAGCACTGTGAAGAATGACAACTAAAAAAACCTCCAATAAAAAGCAGGAGATTAAGGGAAGGTGAATGACACAACCTCAGGCTGTGCAGGCAACGTCAGCAGCTTCCCGCAGGAAACTCCCTTCTCTCTGCCATGCCTCCCTGTGTCTGCTGCTCCAGAATAACTTGCTCTGGTCCTTGCATTTTGCACCAGTAGGTCTTGAGGGGCTTTGCAACCATCCCTGTTTTACAGAGGAGGAACCCAAGGCTCCAACAGATGAGGGTTCTAAACTAGGGTTGCCCCAAAGGATGGTGTCACAGCTAAAAGAAGAGATGCACTGAAGTTTGCAAAATTATCAGGGGGTCAGGCACTCCCTACTTCTCTACAGGGAAGGTGGTGCAGACCCAGAAGACCCTATGTCCCCATGGACTCCTTACCTTGTGAACTTGTAGAACAAATGGGCCTGTGTTTTCTTGCAAAGATATTTTGCAAAGGAGGTGATCTCTGTGTGTGCCAAGGTGGAAATCATCCCACCTACCTTCAGACACCAATGACTGTGCTACTGAGAGCTGGACCAATCCCTCTGTCCATTTGGTGGAGAAAAACATATTCATAGGGGTGACTCTTCTGACCTCATACCAGTCCTTTTTTTTTCTGTGGAAAGGCTGAAGGATCAGGCTGAGCCTGGAAGAGACCCTTAATTTGGGTTTTCTTGCCATCTCTTCTCAGCAAAACAAACTCTCTGCTCAGCTGGCAGCTGGGCTCTTCCTTGGGAGAGAGTCCCTGGGTTTTCTTCATTTTCCTTTGTAAGGGTTCTGGGAGTTTCAGGAATTTAAAAATTTGAGGAGAATAACACAGATTTCATATTCTCCTTCCCTCCAAGCAAGGAAACTGATATAACACACCGTCCCACAAATGGAGCACACATGTTTCAATTAGAAAAGTCATTTGCTGATTAGTAAATGAAAATAAAGCATGTCAGGGTCAGCAAACTTTAATTTGGAACCATAAATATAAATAGTTTATAAGAGAGGAAGAGCATATTTTTAAAGACTCCATTGTGAGCTAAAACTAAACAGCTTAAATCTGAGCCTTGACAGTGGATTCCCCCCTTCCCCAATCTCCCCCCCAAATTATCTTGGGTTTATATATGCCAGTATTTGACTAATAACATAATATTTAAATACTACAGTAATCTTAGCACCATAATCCTGACACTCACAGGTTATCTTAAATAAGGGTCAGCTGAAAAACATTCAATCCCCCTTGGGCTGTCAGACATCCTCAGCCATAAGAAAATCATCTTTACTTTTGGCCTGAGCCTTTAATGGCTCTGAAAGCTGCTGCTTTTGTCTAAATACCTACATTGTGCAGCAGTTTAGGAAACAGTTGAAAAGGCTTTAATGGAGAGATTAGCACTAGACATTGTGAAGCTGCAACTAGGTCATAAGAGATTTCAGAGGTCAGGAAATTTTACAGAGCTTAAGTGTTTTGTAATGTAGTTTAGTTTGCCCCGGACCAGGACATAATAGATGCTTCAAAACTTGATTTGTATTGATTAAAAATAACCAGGCTACTACTATGATCTAAGAGTCACTTGATAAACTCCAGCAAGTACCAGCAACTGCTCTGGTTTCTGCAATCATTTTAATGGGTTGGGGTTATGTGGGGCAGAAAAGGCATTTCTTGCCAAATAAAGGCCACCAAAGTCAATGAATCAGAAAATCAGACAGTTAATGAAACCAGAAGGTTTTTGTCCCTCTTGTATAGTTGTAGTCTTCCTAGTCTTTGGTCAGATGGATTAAGGAACATCTCATTAAAAAATTATATACCAACCATTTAAATAATGTATTCATGGGGAAAGGAGATGTTTAAGTGCAGAATGAGCCTTCCATGTAAAATCAATGCTGTCAAATTCCATTACACCAGCTTTCTTCCATGCCTAAGTAACCACCTTTCTGATACCCACCAGAGCATAAGCAGTGACCCCAGCTGGCACCAGCAACAGCCAGGAAAAGAGAGGTCATCTTTCAGATGAAGCATTCTTGGAGGGTGATTTAAAAATTAATACCTCAAAGACCTAAGTTCTTTTTCCCCTCCATTAAGAGCTGCTCTTTAACCTCCTCTGTCCAGTTTGGCTATTTTCTACTCTCCTACATTTGTATAATTCAGCAGAGACTTGAAGGAAGGCAACTGAGATGCACCAATATGGGTGAACGTGAAATCAATGAACATTTGGTCAGTGAGAAGTCACTGAAGTCAATCAACACCACAGATGCTGACAGCTCTGTGCATAGCTAGTTACATGTCTGAAATGACACCTTGGGGCAAATTTATTTGGGTATACAGAGCATGTGGATCATCAATAATCCATGCCTGCTGCCTGAGAAAAGTTATTCTGAAATTTGAGGGGAACCCTAAGCTGTAAGCATAGATAATAATAATAGCACCTCTCAGAGTCCCATTCATGTCCGAAGTTGGGTCTCAGTTTGGAGTAGTTTCTCAATAATTTATCTATGAAAAACTATGGAAAAACTAGAGATAATCCCATAGTCAATCTGGAGGAAGACAATACTGAAAAAGCAGCCTCGAGCCCCTCAGAGGAATGTATTTCATGGACTGTGGAGAGACTGATCCTGGAGTACTGAGTACCTCCCCCAGTTCTAAATCAGATGAGATGCAAAAATTGACTGAGATACAAAAAAGTGCTGTGGACAATCTGTGACTGGAAAAAACTTTGGACAGAGCACAAGAGCTCCATGCATTTAGCGTATCAAAAGAAAAAGATGAACTATTACCCTCCATCACAAGACCAAGAACCTGCTCTTCCCAGGGAGAAAGTACAAGGTACCAGGCAAGATCTGAAATTCTACCAGGACAGGCACAACAAAAACGCAAGGCTGGAAGCAAAATCCAGGAAAATGGCATTAGAAATCATTGGTAATCCTAAAATTAATTAACCGTGTGTCAAGTAATAGCAGTGTACCAAGGGATATGGTGGATTCCCCATTGATTGATGTCTTCCAGCCAAAAGCATGGTTGCTTCTCTGGAAGATATACTTCAGGCAGACACAAGTTCTTGGCTCAGTCAGGGGGGTCACTGGACTGAGATACAGAGCAAGGTAGACTGGCTGATCCGTTCTGGCCTTCATAAATCTCTGAAATCCTTTTACATGGACTTGCCCTGGGATGCAAAAGGCACATAGGTTAGGGTAAAAGTGTTGGGCCAGCCATGTACAGCTTTGTCTGAGACTTCTCTCCCTCCTCCCAGCTGAGTAAAAGCAAAGGAAGCCGCAGCCATCAAGCTGAGGGGCAGTTTGGTTAAAACCACTGATAATGCACCTCCAGGTCTTTCTTCGGAAGATCATGTGGTTTCTCAATGTGTATGTAAGGCCAAAAAAGATGTGTGGCCCAGTACACTCTTGACAAAAGCATAGATTCACTGAAGATTACAATTAATATTTAATACCACCAAGTCTTCTGCGATGCTGTGCGGATGTAAATAAGTGAAGAGAACATAATATTTACCCCACTATAAAACAGTCATGAGAGCTAAGCTATTTACAAAAGCTAAATACAACACTGTATTTACTGTAGGTCACCTCCTAGGGTTAGAGATGAAAAGTTTTTGGTCTAATGGAAAGTAGCATAATACACCATAATAACACAACCACTGGCTCACGTGCAAAATATCTCCTGGCTCCTTCTTTCTATTGCAATTACAGGTGGGTAAAGCCACTACAGGGAAAAAAAAAACCAATAAAAATTAAACAAAAGGAAAGGATGCCTTAAGGAGACTCAATACCTTAGGCTTGTTTTACTGTGTGCTCTCCTTGCTCATTGTTGAACATTGTCATGTTCATGCAGGAAACTGAGCCAGCAATGTGCCCTTATGGCCAAGAAGGTCAACAATATCCTGGGGTGCATTAAAAGGAGTGTGGCCAGCAGATCGAGAGAGGTTAACCTCCCCCTCTACTCTGCCCTAGTGAGACCACATTTGGAGTACTGTGTCCAGTTTTGGGCCCCCCCAGTTTAAGAAGGATGGGGAACTGCTCAAGTGAGTCCAGCAGAGAGCTACCAAGATGATCAGGGGACTGGAGCACCTCCCTTATGACAAAAGGCTGAGGGACTTAGGCTTGTTCAGCCTGGAGGAGACTGAGGGGGATCTCATCAATACCTATAAATATCTAAAGGGAGGGTGTCAGGATGATGGGACTATGCTCTTTTGAATAGTGCCCAATGACAGGACAAGGGGCAATGGGCGCAAGCTGGAACACAGGAAGTTCTACCTCAATATGAGAAAAAACTTCTTTCCTGTGGGGGTGACAGAGCAGTGGCACAGGCTGCCCAGAGAGGTTGTGGAGTCTCCTTCCCTGGAGACATTCAAAACTTGCCTGGACGCATTCCTGGGACCCCTGCTCTGGGTGTCCCTGCTCAAGCAGGGGGATCGGACAAGATGGTCTCCAGAGGTCTCTTCCAACCCCTACCATTCTGTGATTCTGTGAACTCAAGTCAGTAGACAGGTATGTGGGATGACTTGACTTTAACTGAAGTTACACTATCCCGGGATTGCAAATTAAATATCAAAGTGCATTGAAATGACTGGGGGCTTTCCTTCTATTCCAGTGTAATTCAAATTGCCCATGAAAAGGTTCCTTTGTAGGTTTTGGTATACACAATCAGTATAGATAGTTAAATGGGATTGTCAAAACTTAAAATGCCAATACGCTGGGGCTAAACTCACTGATGCAAGTTTCATGGCATTAGGTTCAGGATTTATAGACCAGAATAGTTAGGAATTTGTTTCCACAAACTAACACCCACAGCAGACCCCCCCCACCAGCCAGCTGCATTATTCGATATAAGTCTCAGAAATCACCAAAGAATTGTCAAAGCCAAAGCAGGGTCCTGTCGTGGTTTAGCCGGCAGCTCAGCCCCACAGTCACCCGCTCACTCCCCCACCGGCAGATGGGGAAGAGAGTCAGAAGGGCAACGCTCGTGGGCTGGGACAAGAACAGATCAATAACTAAAACTAAAAGAAACAACAATAGAAATGCAATGCAAAGGAGAACAACGAGAGGCGCAAAGCCCCGGGGGAAGGGAGGGGAGGGGAGAGGGGGAACGAACCGCCGAAACAAACCGCACGCACCGCAACCGCCCGCCGCCCGGTCCGCTGGCCCAACGCCACACCGCTCCCGAGCCGGAAACTACCCCCCCTTCATATACTGGTCATGGTGTCACATGGTATGGAATGAACATGCCAATGGCCAGTCGGGGTCAGCCGCCCCCACCATGGCCCTGCCCCTCCCAGCCCCCCCGCCACGCAGCAGAGCGCAGGAAGCTGGAAAGGTAGCCGACCCCCACAGTGAGGAGAATTAACCCCTTCTCAGCCAAAACCAGCTCAGGTCCTGATTTAGGAAGCATTTGGATGAAGTTGTATTATAAAGATTAACAAAAAAAATTGCTTAAAAAGACACATTTATCTTAGAAGTCTGGCTTTTTGTTTGGTTTGACATCCAAAAGCAAGCTGAAAAATGATGTAATTTCTAAGGTGATAGGCACTTTTAGTGGAGCAGCAATAAATGGAAAAAGGCAAGGAAGCTTTATTCTTTGGTGCTTATGAAAAGAGAATGTGCGTTATTGTGAGCAAATTATAAATGGGTCAATACCACTTACCTCTGTTTACCCCTTACTGACCTGAGTATTTTCCAGTTGGTGACTTACAGATAGCAGTCTTCAGCCCTCTGAAATTTTTCCAGAGGAGGAAAAATTAGGATGGGTTGTTTGTTTACCGTGAATATAACAGAGATGAAAATGATAGATAGGGTCAAATATAGAAATAATAGAATAGTTCAGTTGGAAGGGACTCACAATGATGATCTAGTCCAACTGCCTACAAAGTCAAGTTGGGACTGCAAAGATAACTGCCTTGTGCCTTAGAGAGGATTTTGAGAAAACAGTCTGTCGTGGTTCAGCCTCAGCTGGCAACTGAACACCACGCAGCTGCCCACTCACCCCCCCCCGACCCCTGTGGGATGGGGAAGAGAATCGGACGAGCAAAAGAACTTGTGGGTTGAGATAAGCACAGTTTAATAACTACAATAGAATGATGATGATAAATGATTATGATAATAATGACAGTAATGTTAATATAATAAAAGGGAAAAGGAAGGAAAGGGAAAACAGGGAAAAAAAACGCAGAAACACGAACGATACAACCGCTCACCACCCGCCGACCGATGCTGCCCGTCCCCGAGCCGCGATTGCACCCTCCCTCCCCCGGCCAGCCCCTCCCAGGTAGCATACTGGGCATGACGTTACATGATATGGAATACCCCTTTGGTCAGTTTGAATCCGCTCCCTTAGCTGTGCCCCCTCCCCTCCCAGCTTCTTGTGCACCCAGCAGAGCATGGGAGGCTAGACATGTCCTTGACTAGTATCAGCGCTGCCCAGCAACAGCCAAAACATCTGTGTGTTATCTCAACAGGTTTTTTCCCCCATGCTAATTTCAAAGCACAGCACTATACCAGCTAGAGTGAAGAAAATTAACTCTATCCCAGCTGAAACCATGACAGTATCCACCCCTTATTCCATATCATTGACATCATGCTCAGGTCCCATACTATTCAGTACAAATTCAATAATCCCTATCCATCTTCTCATCCTTTAACAATATATATATATATATATATACAGATTTTCATTTATCATTCCACTAGTTTATGGAACACCCCTGTAGAATGCCTGTGAAATGTCCATTGAGTTCATTTAGTCCATGACTTTGGATTTCATCTCTTGTAAGGGTCCTTCAGAGAGGCGGTGTGCGTGGGGTCAGATTGTTGCATGTCAGTCCTTGTTCCATCACCGCTGCACTGGTAGTTCGTGTTCTCTCACTGCTGCACTTTGCTCGGTTCCATTGAAAGTTCATTTGCTATTATTATTAATTGGGAGATTCCCACCATGATAACATTCCATTGATGCAACCATAGTAGTGATGACATACAACATCATATAGCAACTAACAGCATATTATTCAGTTCATTGGCTGTTTTCACCCAAAATTAAATCCCCCTGAGGTACACACCGGACTCCTCCATCCTCCCGCATCACCCACCAAGTGCACCCAGGTCCTCGAGCAAACGCAATCCCACGAGTGGGTTTGCCTCTGCTGGAAGCAGGAATAACCCAGACTGTCTTGCCCAGCATATTTTTTATGTGCACTACAGGGACTCTATCCCCTTCCACAGTACGTAAGGATTCTGCTTGGGCAGGGCCAGCTCGCCTGGCAGATCCCCTCGTGTTGACTAACCACGTGGCTTTTGCTAAATGTGTATCCCAGTGTTTAAATGTTCCACCCCCCATTGCTCTCAGTGTCATCTTTAATAGTCCATTGTATCTTTCGATTTTCCCAGAGGCTGGTGCGTGATAGGGGATGTGATACACCCACTCAATGCCATGCTCTTTGGCCCAGGTGTCTATGAGGTTATTTCGGAAATGAGTCCCATTGTCTGACTCAATTCTCTCTGGGGTGCCATGTCGCCACAGCACTTGTTTTTCGAGACCCAGGATAGTGTTCCGGGCAGTGGCGTGGGGGACAGGATATGTTTCCAGCCAGCCGGTGGTTGCTTCTACCATGGTGAGAACATGGCGCTTGCCTTGGCGGGTCTGTGGGAGTGTGATATAGTCAATTTGCCAGGCCTCCCCGTATTTATATTTCAGCCATCGTCCCCCATACCACAGAGGCTTTACCCGCTTCGCTTGCTTGATTGCGGCACATGTTTCACATTCGTGGATAACCTGCGCAATAACGTCCATGGTCAAGTCCACCCCTCGATCACGAGCCCACCTGTATGTTGCATCTCTCCCTTGATGGCCTGAGGTGTCATGGGCCCATCGAGCTAGAAATAGTTCACCCTTCTGTTGCCAGTCCAGATCCACCTCAGCCACTTCAATCTTGGCAGCCTGATCTACCTGCTGGTTGTTTCGATGCTCTTCAGTGGCCCGACTCTTGGGGACATGAGCATCCACATGACATACCTTTACAACCAGGTTCTCTACCCGGGCAGCAATATCTTGCCACAGTGCGGCAGCCCAGATGGGTTTGCCTCTGCGCTGCCAGTTGCTTTGCTTCCACTGCTGTAGCCAGCCCCACAGGGCATTTGCCACCATCCAGGAGTCAGTATAGAGATAGAGCACTGGCCACTTTTCCCGTTCAGCGATGTCTAAGGCCAGCTGGATGGCCTTTACTTCTGCAAACTGGCTCGATTCACCTTCTCCTTCAGCAGTTTCTGCTACTTGTCGTGTAGGACTCCATACAGCAGCCTTCCATCTCTGGTGCTTTCCCACAAGGCGACAGGACCCATCAGTGAACAGGGCATATTGCTTCTCATTTTCTGGCAGTTTGTTATACAGTGGGGCTTCTTCATCACGTGTCACCTCCTCCTCTGGTGATATTCCAAAGTCTTTGCCTTCTGGCCAGTCCATAATCACTTCCAAGATTCCTGGGCAACTGGTGTTTCCTACTCGAGCCCGCTGGGTGATCAGTGCAACCCATTTACTCCACATAGCATCAGTTGCATGGTGTGTGGAGGGGACGTTCCCTCTGAACATCCAGCCCAGCACTGGCAGTCGGGGTGCCAGGAGCAGCTGTGCCTCAGTACCAACCACTTCTGAAGCAGCTCGGACCCCTTCATATGCTGCCAATATCTCTTTTTCAGTTGGAGTATAGCAGGCTTCGGACCCTCTGTATCCCCGACTCCAAAACCCTAGGGGTCGACCCCGGGTCTCCCCTGGTGCTTTCTGCCAGAGGCTCCAGGTGGGGTCATTCTCCCCGGCTGCGGTGTAGAGCACATTTTTTATATCTTATCACCCCGACTGGCCCAAGAGCTACTGCATGAACTGTTTCCTGTTTAATTTGTTCAAAGGCTTGTTGTTGCTCAGGGCCCCATTTGAAATCATTCTTTTTCCGGGTCACTTGATAGAGAGGGCTTACAATCAGACTGTAGTGTGGAATATGCATTCTCCAAAAACCCACAACGCCCAAGAAAGCTTGTGTTTCCTTTTTGCTGGTTGGTGGAGACATGGCTGTTATTTTGTTGATCACATCCATGGGGATCTGACGATGACCATCTTGCCATTTTATTCCCAAGAACTGGATTTCTCGTGCAGGTCCCTTAACTTTACTTTGTTTTATGGCGAAACCAGCTTTCAGGAGGATTTGAACTATTTCCTTTCCTTTCTCAAAAACTTCTTCTGCTGTATTGCCCCACACAATGATGTCATCAATGTATTGTAGGTGTTCGGGAGCTCCACCTTGTTCCAAAGCATTATGGATCAGCCCATGGCAAATGGTGGGACTGTGTTTCCACCCCTGGGGCAGTCGATTCCAGGTGTACTGGACGCCCCTCTGTGTGAAAGCAAACTGTGGCCTGCACTCTGCTGCCAGAGGGATTGAGAAGAATGCATTAGCGATATCAATTGTGGCATACCACTTGGCTGCCTTGGACTCCAGTTCATATTGAAGTTCTAGCATGTCTGGCACAGCAGCACTCAATGGTGGAGTGACTTCGTTCAGGCCACGGTAGTCTACTGTTAGCCTCCACTCTCCATTAGACTTCTGGACTGGCCATATGGGACTGTTAAAGGGTGAGTGGGTCTTACTGATGACTCCTTGGCTCTCCAGTCGACGAATGAGCCCGTGGATGGGGATCAGAGAGTCTCGGTTGGTGCGATATTGCCGCCGGTGCACTGTTGTGGTGGCGATCGGCACCTGTTGTTCTTTGACCTTCAGCAACCCCACAACAGAAGGGTCCGTCGAGAGACCGGGCAAGGTAGACAGCTGTTTAATTTCCTCTGTCTCCAAGGCGGCTACACCAAAAGCCCACTTGTAACCTTTTGGGTCCTTGAAATACACTCTCCTGAGATAGTCTATGCCAAGGATGCATGGAGCCTCTGGGCCAGTCACAACAGGGTGCTTTTGCCACTCATTGCCAGTGAGGCTCACTTCGGCCTCCAATACAGTTAGCTCTTGCGATCCCCCTGTCACTCCAGCAATGCTGATGGGTTCTGCCCCTATATAGTTTGATGGCATTAAGGTGCACTGTGCGCCGGTGTCCACTAAAGCTCTATATTCCTGTGGGTCAGACGTGCCAGGCCATCGGATCCACACAGTCCAGTAAACCCGGTTATCCCTTTCCTCCACCTGGCTGGAGGCAGGGCCCCCCTAGTCCTGATCATAGTATTCATCACTCACTTCCGGTAGATATGAATCACGGGTGTCTCTGTTAAGGTCAGTCAGGCCATCAGCACTTCTGCTCCTCTGTCTGGAGAATTGCTTACGGGAAACTGGGGCAGCAGCTCTCCTGGAGAAACTTCCCTGAGTAATTGTTCTCCCTCGCAGCTCACGTACCCGTGCCTCTAAGGCTGAGGTAGATTTTCCATCCCACTTCTTCATGTCCTCTCCGTGATCACGCAGGTAAAACCATAGGGTGCCCCGTCGTGCGTATCCCTTCTCTTGAGCCAAGGGACGATTACTCCTAATGGCTGAGATACTGGTCCGTACTGGTGGGGAGTAGGACATATCTTCTTTGAGTTGCTGGAACTCTCGGGACAGTTTCTCAACAGCAGAGACGAGCGAGGAAGAGAGATTCGCTTCATATTCCCGGAGTCTATCAATCAACTCAGCCACCGTTGGTGTCTCATCATCTTTCCAGGACATCACTGCCAATGAGTTTGCATACGAGGATGGTGCGCTCCGTACAAACTTCCGCCACATGGGTCTTGTGCACTCAGCTTCATCTGGGTCTTTGGAGGACCGTTGATCGTCCAGGTCACCATAAACCACCTCAAGCACGGCTAATTCCCTTAGATGCTGAATGCCTTTCTCCATGGTCGTCCATTTTCCTAGGCGAAATACAATATCGTCTTTGAAGGGATACCTCTCTCTCACCGCGGACAGGAGCCGCCTCCAGAGGCTGAGGGCTTGTGTTCCTTTTCCAATTGCTTTATCAATGCCCCCTTCCCTAGAGAGGGATCCCAGTTGTTTGGCTTCCTTCCCCTCTAATTCCAAACTACTGGCCCCATTATCCCAGCATCGGAGCAGCCAGGTGATAACGTGCTCACCTGAATGACGCCCGAAATCTTTCCGTATATCCCGCAACTCACTCAAGGATAGGGATCGGGTAGTTTCCGTTTCTTGTACACATGGTTCCTCCTCCTCCTCCTCCTCTTCTCGTGATGGCCCTGGTTCATCGTAATCTCTTTCTAAACGAGTTGACTTTCTCTTCCATGATTTCTTCTTGCGTATAGGGGCGACTGATACTGGCACAGGTTGGTCCTCTGGTTCAGCTGCAACGCTTGGCACTGGGGTTTGAGTAGCTGCAGTGCCTGTCGTGGGGGTTTGAGTGGCCGCCGTGCTCATCACCGGGGTTGGAGCAGCTGCAGTGTCTGTCGCAACGGGTTGGGTGGCCGCAGTGCTTGTCACCGGGGTTGGAGTAGCTACGGTCTCTGTCGCGGCAGGTTGGGTGGCCGCAGTGCTTGTCACCGGGGTTGGAGTAGCTGCAGTCTCTGTCGCGGCGGGTTGGGTGGCCGCAGTGCTTGTCACCGGGGTTGGAGTAGCTGCAGTCTCTGTCGCGGCGGGTTGGGTGGCCGCAGTGCTTGTCACCGGGGTTGGAGTAGCTGCAGTATCTGTCGCGGCGGGTTGGGTGGCCGCAGTGCTTGTCACCGGGGTTGGAGTAGCTGCAGTGTCTGTCGTGGGCGTTGGGTGGCCGCAGTGCTTGTCACTGGGGTTGGAGTAGCTGCAGTGTCTGTCATGGGGGTTTGAGTGGCCGCAGTGCTTGTCACAGGGGTTGGAGTAGCTCCCTTCTCTTTCCCTTGGGGGTACTGAATGGTGTTAAAAAGGGCTCGATAGGCATAAGCCAGACCCCAGCACAAGGCAGTGATCTGTATCTCTCTGGAATTGCCAGGGTGACAACATACTTCCTCCAAATGTTCTACTAATTTTTCAGGATTCTGCACTTGTTCAGGGGTGAAGTCCCACACCACAGGGGGTGCCCACCGTCTTAGGCATTTGCCCATACTTTCCCACATACCCTGCCACGCATAGCTATCGAGCCTTGGGACAGATCTCTGGATTATATTCTTAACTTGCTTACTAACCTTAGACAGATCTGATACCACCTGCCAAAGCAATATCAACAGATGTATCTTAACTACACAAGGATGTTCAAGATACTGAAAAGTTGTTGTAATGAGGGAGGAGACATTACATAAGATAGTAGCTACGGTACCATTCTGTATTTCCTCCATAAAAAACTCCTCAGAGGAGGAGGTATAATTGCTAATTGCCTCCATGAGGTGGTAGCTGTAGTACAGTAACGGCTTCCATGCAAAACCTAAATAACTGATAACAGTCAAGGCCAGTGTTTTAATAACAAGTCTCCTAGGCAAAATATCTCTAATCACTGCAGAGCACAGCCAACTGCCAAAACCAACAGCAAGTTTTAACATGTACTTTACAATCAGCATGGTAAAGACTGGACAAACTAATACTGCGAGCAGATTGATCAATGCTGTGACCAGCAACTGTTATTATCTCAAACCCTTCGTCGCCCCACGTTGAGCGCCAAAAATAGACTGTCGTGGTTCAGCCTCAGCTGGCAACTGAACACCACGCAGCCGCTCGCTCACACCCCCCCACCCCTGTGGGATGGGGAAGAGAATCGGACGAGCAAAAGAACTTGTGGGTTGAGATAAGCACAGTTTAATAACTACAATAGAATAATGATGATAAATGATTATGATAATAATGACAGTAATGTTAATATAATAAAAGGGAAAAGGAAGGAAAGGGAAAACAGGGGAAAAAAAACGCAGAAACACGAACGATACAACCGCTCACCACCCGCCGACCGACGCTGCCCGTCCCCGAGCCGCGATTGCACCCTCCCTCCCCCGGCCAGCCCCTCCCAGGTAGCATACTGGGCATGACGTTACATGATATGGAATATCCCTTTGGTCAGTTTGAATCCGCTCCCTTAGCTGTGCCCCCTCCCCTCCCAGCTTCTTGTGCACCCAGCAGAGCATGGGAGGCTAGACATGTCCTTGACTAGTATAAGCGCTGCCCAGCAACAGCCAAAACATCTGTGTGTTATCTCAACAGGTTTTTTCCCCCATGCTAATTTCAAAGCACAGCACTATACCAGCTAGAGTGAAGAAAATTAACTCTATCCCAGCTGAAACCATGACACAGTCATTAAAAATTGAAGTAGTAGCTAACATATCCCCTCCTCCTAACCTGCAGGCAATCTCCAAGTAAAAAGGGACCCCCCAGCACATATTTGCCAACCTTCCTTTCCCTACAAATCTGTTCCCCACAGCTGCCCCAAGGCACATTGCTCCAATAGACAGCAGCATCCCAATGTCAGTCTAGATACCACTGAGTGATACCTTTTCTTACAGCTCCTGTGTGAGACCCTGCAGCCTTTCCACCTCCTCCATCTCCAAGTGGACTGAACCTCAGAAGCTGAACGGGAAGTACACACTGACTCTAATGTGACACAGGCAAAGAGTCCACATCCTCAAAAAATCCACCGTCTCCCATCCACGTCACCAAATTTGAAGTGCCAATGTATTTTTGGTGATCTAGGAGCAAGTGGCTTGCCCAAGGCAACTCCATCTAGTCAGTGACAGAACCCCAGAGTGTTCTTGTCCAGTTATTAAGCTCTGCTTCCTATACAGCCATCTATACATCAAACCAATGCTGGGACCAGTGACAAGATAATGAATCAAGAGATGGTCTTTAACTAAGGCCTGAGATCTATTTCTGGGGGCTGTTCTAGGGAGTAAATCTTACTACTAATATGCTCAGTGTGCATACTTCAGAATAGATGATCTATCACTGTGCCATACAAACCCTTTGTGATATCTACTTATTGAATTCCCAGAGACAGATGAAGTTTCAGTGTGACTGATGAAATAGAATCACTAAAATAGGGAGGTCTGCACAGTTTCAGAATTATTTAAGAATCACTCCATCCCCTCAAAATTTTCCACAAAGATTGGAAGATTATGCTTCATACCTGGCATTTGGTGCTTCTCAAAGCATGGGTAGAGGGAGATGCTGTGCTGAGGCCAACAGGAGAACCCCCACTATTAACCTCCTTTGCAGCCCAAAGGTGCTGTGATTTTGGACTCAGCTTCAAGTTTGGTGACATTTGGGCCCATTGACAATGTGGTGCAGGAGCTTTAGGTAGCCTTGATGCTCAAACATCTCATCCACCCCACAATGATGGAGGTCAGCTGGATGGAGTTGCAATGGATCTCAGCACATCCTCCAATCAAGAGAAGTTGGACAACCTCCATTGTTGGACCAAACTGCAAAGAGGATGGGAATGAGGTTCCCAAACACAGGTTTCCAGTGCCAGATGCCATAAGACCTAGTCAAAACATCTCTAAGGGGATGGCACATTGAAGACATGACCTCCAGGAGACATGTCTTGCACAGCACCTGTGGGGTGCATTGAGGCATCTCAGATGTGAGTGAACACCTGGGTTTTCACCTGAATTCAACTCCAGGCCCTGCAGATTGTAGTCTAGTCATTGCCCACATAAGTGTGATGACTGGGACAAACTGGGGGACTCCTGGGCCACAGAATCAGTGGGGTTTATCTTTAAGAAGCCCATGCCAGAGGAAATCACAGAATCACAGAATCACAGGTTGGACGGGACCTCAGGGATCATCTATTCCAACCTTTCTAGGAAGAGCAGAGTCTAAACAAGATGGCCCAGCACCCTGTCCAGACGACTCTTGAAGGTGTCCAACATGGCCGAGTCAACCACTTCCCTGGGGAGATTATTCCAATGGTTGACTGTCCTCACTGTGAAAAATTCCCCTCTGGTGTCCAATCGGAATCTCCCCAAGAGCAACTTGTGTCCATTCCCCCTTGTCCTCTCCATGTGACTCAGTGTTGAGATAACTCCCTGTTATCTCCCTGTTGAGATCCACTCTGCAAGTACAAGTGGGGGGAAAAAAAAATTTCCCAGTGAAACTGTAATACCTGTCGCCTTGCAAGAATTACCTCTCAGCCACACCGAGCGGGTTTGCATAGATTAGTTCCAGGTGACTACAGACAAAAAAATAACCACGTAGAGCTTAAAATGGAGGACCTTTTCCATTGGAGCAAAGTGACACTCACCATGTTGGCAGCTCCAACCTTTGCTCTTTGAGCAGATCTAAAAGGGAAGATCTGGATACTCTAATCATTTCACCACGTACTTCATTGCTAGAGTATTCAACCCTATTTAAGTACATGTACAAAAGTGAACAACAGCAGAATAAAGCATTTGGAAACATACCGGATAAAGTTGGGGAATGGGAATGGGCAACATCTATGGTGAAACTGGAAAAAAATCGTAACATGTGAAAGTTAGTGCTTTTTCCACTCCCAAATAACTGCTTCTTCTGGACACCACCAAGTATCCAGGCTCACAGTTTCATCTCCTTTCTACGCAAACAGTCCCTAAAGCAAAGATTTTGGTTTAAAAAATGACCAGTGAAACTATGGCTACTTGAGTTACAGAGGGGGGACAGCGGGGCCTTATGGTGCCCAGCGAAAAAGCAGAGTGGTCTAGAAGACGACATTTCCAAGGAGCAATGCGCTTCTGGCAATACTGAACAGTTTCTCATGTCTACACCAACTGAAACAAGATATTTTTTATAAAGAAATAGAAAAACTTTTTAGAATATTGAAGAGTCTCATTTACATTATTTTCAAAACATTTTCATTTCATCTTGAGACATCCTTTTTCAATGTCATCACTTCAGTAGGAAAAAAACCCCTAATTTAAATTAAGGGTTTTTTCAGTTAAATAGTTGTCAGAATGACTTTTTCCCAAAAATTAATCTCAAAAAGGTACCATAATATTGGCTTTTCATCCAAATTTGGTAAAATGTGAATTTTGAGCCTTGAAGTTTTTAACAAAATAAAAAAATATTTTTTTCTCCAACCTGCTTTATTCACAAAGTGGTTCCCCAAAACTGAGATGCTCAAAAACATTGTCATTAGAAATTCTTGTCCCAAGACCCTGTTTTTGGATCTCATTCCTCCCCATTTATTGCTCTCTCAAAAGTTGCTCTGAAGCACATTTCCTTCTGCATCACTTTTCCCTACATTTTGTTGTGGTTTAGCCAGCAACTTGACACCACACAGCCGCTCGCTCACTCCCCTACCGGCGGGATGGGAGAGCGAATCAGAAGAGTAAAAGTGAGAAAGCTTGAGGGTTGAGCTAAGAACAGTTTATTAATTAAAACAAAACAACAACAACAGCAACAATAACGCAGTGAAAAGGAAAACAATGAGGTACGAAACCCGGGGCGGGGGGAAGGGGAATGAACAACCCAAACAAACCACACATGACACAGCCGCTCCCTGCCCACCAACCCAACAGCACCAGTCCACAAGCCCCAACCACTCCCCTGTGCACACTAAATGCCCCAGTTAATATACTGGTCATGGCGTCACGTGGTATGGAATGAACATCCCATTGGCCAGCTGGGGTCAGCTGTGCCCCTGCCCCTCCCAGCCTCTTGCCCACATGGCAGATCATGGGAAGCTGAAAAGGTCCTTAACTAGTACAGGCACTACAGTGAAGAGAATTAAATCTTTCTCAGCCAAAACCATCACATTCTCCACCCCTTATTCCATATCATTTACACTATGCCCAGGTCCCATACCATCCAATACAACCTCACCAACCACCACCCCTCCCCTTCCCATCCTTTGACATAATACACAGACATCATTCCCTTAGTTCATGGACCTTCCCTGAAAAATGTCCATAAAAACATCCATTGATTTCACCCAGTCCATGACTCTGGGCTTCATTTGTCGTATCAGTCTTTCAGTGCAGGAGAGATGGTGTGTGGTGTTGGGTTGTTGAATACTAAGTCAGTCATCATTCCATCACTGCTGCACTTTGCTTCTTTCATCAAAGTTCATCTTCCATGGTGTGCTGGTTTTGGCTGAGAAGAGGTTAATTCTCCTCACTGTGGGGGTCGGCTACCTTTCCAGCTTCCCGCGCTCTGCCGCGTGGTGGGGGCGGGCTGGGAGGGGCAGGGCCATGGTGGGGACGGCTGACCCTGCCTGGCCAATGGCAGGTTCATTCCATACCATGTGACACCATGACCAATATATTGAGGGGGGGCAGTGGCAGCGCGGAGGCGGCGCGGTGGCGGGTCGGTGGGCAGCGAGTGGCTGCGTCGCGTGCAGTTTGTTTCGGCGGTTCGTTCCCCGAAACCCTCCCTTCCCCGGGGCTTTGCGCCTCTCGTTGTTCTCCTTTACATTGCATTTCTACTGTTGTTTCTTTTAATTTTAATTATTAAACTGTTCTTATCCCAACCCACGAGCGTTACCCTTCTGATTCTCTCCCCCATCTACTGGTGGGGGAGTGAGCGAGCGACTGTGTGGGGCTGAGCTGCCGCTAAACCACGACACATGGACAGGGAGATTGGTACTATGATATCATTGATATGGCATATAGCAACCACAGAAGAGATGACATACAATATTATATAGCAGCTTGAATTATGCCATTCAGTTCAATGGATGTTGTCATGGTTTTAGCTGGGATAGAGTTAATTTTCTTCACTACAGCTGGCATAGTGCTGTGCTTTGGACTTAGTATGAAAATAATGTTGAAAACAGATGTTTTAGCTGTTGCTGGGTAGTGCTTATACTAGTCAAGGACTTTTCTAGCTTCACATGTTCTGTCAGGTGCACAAGAAGCCAGGAGGGGAGGAGGCACAGCTAAGAGAGCAGATTCAAACCAGCCAAAGGGATATTCCATATTATATTACATCATGCCCAGTATGTTAACTGGGAGAAGCTGGCCAGGGAAGGGAGGCAACAATGGCAGCTCGGGTACTGGCAGTGTTGGTTGGTAGGTGGTGAGCAGTTGTATCATTTGTGGTTTTGGTCTTTTTTCCTTTTCATTACATTATTATTATTGTTATCATAAAAAACATTATTTTAATTATTAAACTGTTCTTATCTCAACCCACAAAATTTTTTTTGTGCTTATGCTCTTCCCATTCTCGCCCCCATCCCACCAGGGGTGGGGGGAGTGGGCAAGCAGCTGTGTGGCATTTAGTTGCCAATTGGGGCTGAACCACAACAGTCCTTTCACCCAAAATCAAATCCCCTCAAGGCACACATCGGATTTCTCCATCCTCCCGCATCACCCACCAAGTGCGCCCACGTCCTCCAGCAAAAGCAATCCCACAGATGGGTTCGCCTTTGCCTGAGGCAGGAAGAACCCAGACTGTTTTGCCCAGCATATTTTTTGCGTGCACTACAGGGACTCTGTCTCCTTCCACAGTACGTAAGCGTTCTGATTGGGCAGGACCAGCTCGATTGGCAGATCCCCTAGTGTTGACTAACCACGTGGCTTTTGCTAAATGTGTATCCCAGTCTTTAAATGTTCCACCCCCCCATTGCTCTCAGTGTAGTCTTTAACAGTCCATTTTATCGTTCAATTTTTCCAGCGACTGGTGCATGACAGGGGTTGTGATACACCCACTCAACGCCATGCTCTTTGGCCCAGGTGTCTATGAGCTTGTTTGGAAATGAGTCCCATTGTCTGATGCAATTCTCTCTGTCACCACAGGACTTGTTTTTTGAGACCCAGGATAGCATTCAGGGCACTGGCATGGGGCACAGGATATGTTTCCAGCCATCCATCTTCTTTGAAGGGATACCTTTCCTTCACTCCGGACAGGAGTCCCCTCCAGAGGCCAAGGGCTTGTGTTCTTTTTCCAGTTGCTTTGTCAACACCCCCTTTCCCAGAAAGGGATCCCAGTTGTTCGGCTTCTTTTCCCTCTAATTCCAGGCTACTGGCCCGATTATCCCAGCGTCAGAGCAGCCAGGTGACAATGTGCTCACCTGAACAACAGCCAAAATCTTTTCTCATATCTCACAACTCACTCAAGGATAGGGATCAGGTAGTTTCCATTTCATTTATGACTTCTTCTTCCTCTCCTCGTGATGGCCCTGCTTCTTCATCATCCCGTTCTCAACGAGTTGACATGCACTTCCAAAATTTATTCTTGTGTATGGGGGCGAGTGATATTGGCATGGGTTGATTCTCTGAGTCAGCTCCAGTACTTGTCCTGGGGGTTTGAGTGGCCACCGTGCCTGTCATCAGGGCTGGAGTGACTACAATGCCTGTCACTTTGCCTCTCAATCCAGAGACATTCTCTTCCCCTTGGGGGCACTGAATACTACTGAGCATGGCTCGGTAGCCATGGGCCACGCCCCAGCATGTTGCAGTTATCTGTGTCTCTCTGGAGTTCCCAGCATAACAACTTACTTTCTCCAAATATTCTTCTAGTTTTTCAGGATTCTGCACTTGTTCAGGGGTGAAACTCCAAAACACTGGGGGTGCCCACTGCCCTAGGTATTTGCCCATGCTATCCCACATGCCCTGCCACTTGTAAATATCAAGCCTCGGGGCAGATTTCTGGGTGATATTCTTAAGTTGCTTAGTCAAAACCAAAACAACATGCCCAAAAACTAACAATAAGTGCACCTTAACCACCCAAGGATGTTCAAGATACAAGAGGGTTATTGTAATAGAGGCAGAGACATCATAGAACAAAGTTGCAAAGGTACTATTCTGCATTTCCTCCATATAAAATCTCTCAGAGGAGGAGGTACAATTGCTAATTGCCTCAACAAGGTGGTATCCAAAGTACAGTAACGGTTTCAGCAAAAAACCCCAAATACCAGATAAAGCTGAAAACAAGTCTTTGTATAACAAATCTTGTAGGCAAAACGTTACTAATCACAGCAGAACACAGCAGACTAAACAAACCAACACCAATCTTTAACACCAACTGCAAAAAGGACAACATGGTGCTGTGACCAGCAGCTGTTATTATCTCAAACCCTCTGAGCCCCACGTTGGGCGCCAAAAAGACTGTCGTGGTTTAGCCGGCAACTCAGCCCCACACCAGCAGGATGGGGGAGAGAATCAGAATTGTAACGCTCGTGGGTTGAGATAAGAACAGTTTAATTATTAAAATAAAACAACAAAAAAAATGCAATGGAAAGGAAAACAATGAGAGGTGCGAAACTCAGGGCAGGGGGAATGAACCACCAAAACAAACCATACATGACACAGCCACTCACCAACCCAACACCACCAGCACCCCAAGCCACAGGTTCCCCCCTACACACCAACCGCCCCCATTAATATACTGGTCATGGCATCACATGGTATGGAACAAACATCCCATTGGCCAGTTGGTCAGCTGCCCTGGCCATGGCCCTGCCCCTCCCAGCCTCCTGCCCACGTGGCAGAGCATGGGTAGCTGGAAAGGTTCCTAACTGCTACAGGCACTACAGTGAAGAGAATTAACCCCTTCTCAGCCAAAACCAGCACAGTGGGTGAAGTGCTCCACAGCCCAGAAGACCAGCACAAGAGCTGGAACTCTCCTGCCATGTGCAGCCTGCAGAGATGATGTGTGAAATTTACTCTCACTGCTTTTCTCTTCTGCCTTTTAACCACTGTGCAACATGCACCGATTCTCTGCCACAACTCATGGGAGGGAAAATTTCTCCATTTACCCTGTCCATCAACACTGTTAGGTTTACGCCTACCAGGTTTTTCATGCAATGAAATGTCATCAGAGGAGACAGGATGGAAGAGAAATTCCACCTCCAAGATATGAAGAAACCTTATTTTTGTCTTTCCATTCCCATCTTCCTTAGTTTACCACCCCATACAAAGATGAAAGGGAAAGTCACCGCCTTTAAAAGGCTTGCAACTAGAGCTATGACATTTTGAAATAATACAAAAAATGTTTAAATATCTTCCCTGCAGAGCTGTGCTGAGTCAGGTAATCACTAAGAGGTGCGCAAGCATTTTATGGGTCATCAAGTGATAAAGCTAATATGCTGCTTAAACTCCCTGGGAGAGAGGTCTCATTTGCTTGCATCAGGCCATTACACAGGGCTGTAAAAAATGCAATTGTTTGATTTGCCTAAATACAGGTGAGATGTAATAAAACCCCTTATTTGCCATCCTTTGCTGTGTTATGGCAATCACAAAGCAGGGACTGACCTGTTTATTTGTCTTTGAAGTACTATTCTTATCTACAGTACTGTAGAAATAAAACTTAAGTATGTGTATGTTGTGGGAGAATAAAAAGCAGGAGTCTTTTCAAGATGAGACCACGCAGATCAGGAAATGTGATTTCCTCGAGTTCACACCAGTATCTTCAGGCTTGGGGGAAGGGAGGGAAGAGGATAGAGGAGGGCGGCACACTCTTGGTTAAAAGAGGAACAGATCCGAGCACCGCAAACAACAGAGAAAAAGGTCAAAGAGTGAGAAATAAAAGCATTCGCCAACATGGTGGGGGAGAAAGAGAAAAAAAGAAGGATCCCGAGAGCATTACATCTTGATCAAGGAATGACTGATAATATTCCAGCGCACCATCTTTCAGGCCCCTTGTTTGATGACAAAGCATGGCCAACATTCCACATCCATTATCTGCTTCCCTCCCCAAAGCAAGTGCATCAACGCTCCCTCTGCCTCTCGATGCCGTGTCCCTCTGTCTGCACCTCAGACGCTGCTGAGGGCTGGTGGGCATTTCCATACAGCCCGTGTGCATCATTACAGCCCACCAATCTTTCACCACTTGTGCAGCAGATCCTGCTGCTACACAGGACCTGCGGTTTTAACCAGTTCCTCTCCTTAGAGGATGCTCCATCCATCCCAGGAGGGCTGCAGGAAGAGTGCACGGGCTGCTTTTTTCTCATGTAAGGTCCATCTTTCCTCTCTTCACACCTGATTACAGGTGGTGAAAAACCTTCTGACCGTTGGGCACAACAACTTTTTTTGGAGGTTTGTTTTGTCTCCTCCCTACCTTTTAGTTAACAAACACCTTCATCCTGCCTAGTTCATCCAAGGGGGTGAACATTTTTAATTTGAATGTGAACATCTTCAAATATCTGTTGTCATAATTCAGCTGGATTAACAGTTTTTTCGACCATCTGCTACTCTCCAAGAGCAGAGTTGGCTCCTGGCACACATGGTCCCATCAGCCCACCAGCCCACACTGAGGTAGGGATGGCCTTCTCCATGCTTTAATTTCCTCCTGAAAACCTGTGGCGATTCATGACACGGGCTCCATATTCATGCACAAGCAAAGCCAAAGTAATTTATTCACAAAAGAGCAGCCTTAATATAGTCTGCCTCCTGAGCTAGTATTTTTCCCTTCTCACTGCCTCTGAATGTGTTCTATCACACTAGCTCTACATATGGTATAAACATAGATAAGCGTGCTTTCCTGCTTCGGTGCTCCAGCTGTGCCCCTGACCTTCTGTCCTGCATATCAAGGCAGTTCTGTGTTTTTGTGGGTTGCTTTTCTATCCCATGGCTTGTGTCCAACAAGGGCAATGAGATCTCCAGTGCTGTCACGGGAGGCCACATTCACTTACTCCACAATTCCCCCTTCTTTTTCAACTATCAATATGGTTTTCATAGATTTATCTATTAAACGTTGTAAGCATTGTAATAAGCTTGGGATACAGATAACAATACACATTCCAATGCAAAAGATTACATACTTCACAAGGGTTTTTACCCATCTGCCCAGGCATAGCCTACTAACGAGCTGATCAAGCCAACTCCAATCATTATCTATTTGCAGTTTCTGCAGGTTTTTTTTTCTCTGGCTGCTGAATACTTTTGTGAATATATTCAGAATGAGAGAGTCTTGGTTTATGGCTTTCGCCAGTGTTACCCAAACATTATTAGACGATGGCAGCTTGGGTAACCCTGGCCAAGAACATACCCCGTTACATGAACAGATTATACATACAATCAACAAACAGAGCATCTTCATTTTCCTTCAGTAGGGTTTGGTTATTCCGATGGAGAATTTTCTGTTGAGGGTTGATACCGATATGGCCGAACACAACGGGCTGGGATCCAGCGAGGTCCTGACCCTGTGGAGACACAAGCGTAACCTCTCCCCCATGTTATTAGGGGGAAGGGACCCTCCATTATCCCGGATTGTAAATTTTGTACAAGGACCTCCGCCTTTCCTTCAGTGCTCTGCCGGTCTGTTTGCAGAGAGAGATAGTGTCGGCTAATGGGGGACCTGTATAGGAAAAATTCAAAAAGTCAAGGACATACAGTGCTTTTGCTAAATGCTCTTGTGGAGTTAAGGTTCCAGCTCCCCCGCTTTGTTGTAACAACATGCATTTTAAGGTGTTATGTGCTCGTTCAACGATGGCTTGTCCTGTGGGGGAGTGAGGAATACCTGTGATGTGTTTCACCCCCCAATCTTGAAAAAAAGGTTAGTAGACGATGTGAGATATAGGCTGGGCCATTGTTGGTCTTAATTATATGTGGGGTACCTAAGGATGCAAAGGCACAGGTAAAGTGTTTGATCTAGCTGACCAGGAAAGTCTACTAAAGCTGTTTGAAAGTCTAGAGAAGTTTGCATCAGATACTGTAATGTATATGATGACACTGGTACAATGATTCTGGCAATATCTTGTCCTGCTAAGACTCTGAGTCATTGTCGTCCTTTCATAATTAGCAGGGCAAAGCTTTCAGGACGTGTCACGATGGTCTTATGTAACTGATTAGCAAGAATATCCATTCGATTATCACTAAGGGGTCATTGCATGTTACATCCCACTGATAAAGCAGTGCATATGGCCGGGTAGATGGATTCAAGATGACTAGTTGAAAGGGTAGTTCAGGACAGACGCGATCTGCTTGACGCGAAGCGATAGCATCAGAAACCTTTGTAAGTGCCACCATTGCTTCAGGGGTTAAAACGCGAGGTGATAAAAGCTCAGGGTTGTCTTTCAATAGAGAAAATAAAGGGCTTAATTCATGATTCGTAATACCTAACAGAGGTCGAACCCAATTAATAGTTCCTAAGAGTTTTTGTAAATCATGAAGTGTCTTGACATTGGTTTGGATTTTTGCATGTTGTGGCCTGATTTTTTGTTCTGTTATTCTCCACCCTAAATACTGCCATGGGCTCGCTTGTTGAATCGTCTCTGGTGCAATTTGCAGACCGGCCTGCTTTATTTGGTGGGGTGCAAACGCTAAGGTCATTTGCATATATTCTTCAGATTCTGCGGCTCTAAGGAGTTCATTCATATAGTGATAGGTAAGTGCTTCAGCAATTTGTTCACGTACTGGGGATAGGGCTTTCGCTACAAACCATTGACATATCGTAGGGCTATTTTTCATGCCTTGTGGCAACACTACCCAATAATAGCATTTGTGGGGCTCACTAATATTAATGGAAGGGACTGAAAACGCAAATTTAGGGGCATCGTTAGGATGCAAAGGAATTGTAAAGAAACAGTCTTTTAAATCAATAATAGTAAGATGCCAATTGCAGGGGATCATGGCAGGCGACGGCATGCCTGGTTGTAGCGCACCCATGTCCTCCATTACAGTATTAATTTTCCTTAGGTCATGTAAGAGATGCCATTTACCACTTTTCTTCTGAATTACAAACACAGGTGAATTCCATGGACTAGTGGTAGGTACGTGAACAATTACATGTCCTGCACGTTAATGGTCGTCAACTAATTTGTGTAAATGGCACAATTTGATAACAGGCAGGGGCTACTGTTCCACCCATACCGGAGTTTGTGTTGTCCATGTCAGTTCTAAGGTGGCTTGCGCTGCAGTGGCCCTCAGGATAAATTTGACCCACTTTGCACCTCCCAGTGACTCATACAGTCCCATCCCCATAATGTAATTGGTGTTGCTAATACAAACGGGCGCACCAACGCTACATGTTTGTCAGGCCCTTTGATTAATATCATGTTTTTACTCTGCAAAGGTAAAGCATTCCCACCAATTCCATGGGGGGGCAGTGGGTAGAGCGGTGGACTCACACTCTCCAGTATCTCAGTAACTAGCTTCCTGCTTGCACAGAAGCTCTAATTGTCTCCAGGGAGTTAAGAGCTCCGCCGCAGTTTTATCCGACCTTGTTGCTCTATCCCACAATTTAACTCCTGCTTCATCCCAAGTTTCAGAGTTAAAAATGTTAACTGCATTGACCCCTTCACAGTTTAGCGATATCCACTTCAAAATTCTCTTTAATGACTGCGGGTCAATATCAACCTTGTGCTTTCATAGGTATACCTCCATTAGGCTCAGTACTGACTTCTCTTCGGACGATATATTGCTCCCCATAGTTCCCCACAGCTCACCTCACTTGATGAGGGATTCTAGCCGGCTCCTGCTTCCTTTCAGCAGCACTTCAGTCCTGTGGGGCTCGCCACCGGTTCACCTTCTTAGGTCGATTTGTTGCTCCTCACACGGGGCACCATTTGTGGCAATTCATGACACGGACTCCATATTCATGCTCAAGCAAAGCCAAAGCTATTTGTTAACAAAAGAGCAGCCTTAATATAGTCTGCCTCCTGAGCTAGTATTTTTCCCTCCTCACCGCCTCTGAATGTGTTCTAGCACGCTAGCTCCACATATGGTATAAACAGATAAGCGCGCTCTCCTGCTTTGGTGTTCCAGCTGTGCCCCTGACCTCCTGTCCTGCATATCAAGGCCTCAGTTCTGTGTCTTTCTGTGGGTTGTTTTTCTATCCCACGGCTTGCATCCAATAAGGGCAATGAGATCACAGGAGGCCACATTCACTTACTCCACAAAAAACATCAACGGGCTCTGATACCCTCAGAAGTCAGAGGCAAGTCTGAACTCCTCACCTACCAACACCGGGTAAAGATGTAATGGTTTGGCTTGGGAAGGAGATGAGTTGGACACAGCACTGGGAGCCTGGTGTGGGTCTTCTTGACAGCATTTCGGAGGGGTGCTCAAGCCTGCAAGAACCAACAGTGGGAATTATTTTAAATAACTGACTGTGGACCTTCCCCAAAGCTGCAGATGGAGAGAGCTGCAACTGAGGTGTTGTCGGTGTGATGAAGATGAGGCAGACACTAAGCAAGGGGAACAGATTTAGAAGATGTGTTGGTCAAACCACTGACTAGCATGAGGTTAAAAAGATGTGAAGCAGACTCAGTTACCTGCCTGGCTTCTCAGCAGCCTTGAGTGACTCCTGGCAGTTGACCCTACATCTCTATTTTGCATTTATTCAGGCCAAAATGGTGCAGCTTCAGGTGTGTAAACATCAACACAGAGACAGGAGCCACCTGGCTGGAGCAGTAACAGAGGCAGCTCTTCCACCGCTGCCATGCCCAATCCAAAACCAGTTTGTCCCTACAAACTGGAGCCAGCAGCAGTTCCCTTTCTCCCTCTGCTGAAGTCAACTCACTGCCTGGTTGCTCTGCCTGTTCATCACGGGTGACCCAACAAGATGGCTGGTGGTGGAAAGCAGAGCACACCTAAGAAAAGCAACAGAGAGATTTTCTTCAAATTACTGGCTCAAATCCCAGCAGGATCAGCGGTGGGTTTGAAAATAGATCAGTTAAGTTCTAGGTAGCTTTGTGAGCTGCAGGAAAAGATTACTTAGGTTCAAGTCCTTTGAAAATGAAATCTCAGCAAATCAGGAAAATTTCTGGTTCACACAGAGTCTCCCATTCATTCCTGGGATAAATGGGTGTGATTCCAGGCAAATCAGCTGGTAACATCTGTAATGAACATTTGATAGTGTTATAAAATAAATAGGGTGAAGCATCCACTGTAATGAGAGAAAGAAAAAAGTTCCTAAAAGCCTCCCAGACCCACCAGGGTTTGTTTTTGCTCTAGAAGGAACAAAGGGGAACTCAGCCTACTCCTCCTGCTTTCCCAACCACAGGTTTGCACTGCCTAAATGACATGATCAGAGCCAGGACTCAACCGTCACACCACCAGCTCTACAGACACCAAGTCTTTCACTTCTGGCAGGAAAAGATAAGATATGTGGGACCAAAACCTGTACTTAACACAGAAGGGTGAGGGCCAGGCAGTCTCCAACCTGTCACCTGCTCCAGGATGGGCTAGGAGGGAAAGGTCAGCTCCATCAAAGCAACCAGCAAAGTAATCCAGTTAATAGCAAACCTGTTTCTAATTGCTTGCTGTATTATAGCTACACCTTCAACCACCTGGAACCCATTCAAAGCGGTTCTTCCTAGCTTACACATAAGCCTTTCATATTTTATTATAACCTTGCTGATTTTTGCTTTCATTTATGTGCAGGAGAAAACGGCTGCTTTGCTAACCTCAACACACAAGGAGACTTTTTTTAGCCTTATTTCCACATACATTGCTTCCAGAAACTCCCAGCAAATCCCCTCTGGATTCCTGCAGTCTGATGCTTAGTGCACAAATGGCTGTGTGCAACGCACCTCCAGCTCCCTTGGGAGCAGGTTTTTCATCCTTTCTTGCTCCGTATTCATGTGGGTGACAAAACCACACCAGTGCTCTTCACATTTTGGTTGTGCTATTTTTAAGTGCAGTCTATTATTTAAGTTCCCTACCTTCGCAACTGCAGCAGTTACCAAGGCATGGAGGAGGTCCTCCAAGGAGCTCCACAAGAGCAACCTGCACCAGCAGCTCTTACCACAGCCTCCAGCTCATGCCCAAATCCACAGAACTCATATGATGCCACATGTGTACTCCCTCCATCCCATCTCAGCCTCATCCAGGTCCCCCGTGATGTGACTCAAGCAATGGGTCAGGAAAGGGTTGGGATGCAAAGCATGGGGAGCAACCAGAGCCAGCCCCAGCGCTCCTCTCCTGACTCAGCCGCACAACACTTCAACTCTTGCCCATCAGAGTAGGACCTTGGGGTTTTCACTCCTGTGGGAAGCACCACGAGCTGGCCATGCTCTCCTCCACTCCCCCAGGTTCCTGACATCTGGGCTACCCAAAATCCCCATATTTCTTTGGTGGGATGAAAGGCCCTGGCCAAGCATGGGAGGGAATTGCATCCCCTCCCCAGACCAGGTCCCTGGCACTGAGCACCTCTCCCCTGCCTGATTCGCCTTTCCCTTGACAACCTACACCTCTGACAGTTAATTCCTTATCACCAACTGTTAATATTTCATAACAGCACCAGGAAGCCACCACGATGGCTGCTTCAGAAAAACAGATGAACCATCCAGATAACTTCATCACTAAATGGGTTAGGGTCACACCAGCACTGTGGGTCATTTTTTCAGCACAGCTCAAGGTTAAGGCAAGGGACACCTGCCGGCAGCAGTTCCTTGCCCTGAATTTTCAGGCAGACATGGTGGGAATGCACTGAATTACAGCCAAACCCAGCCAAGCTCAGCACTTAATCCTGGCTTGGCTGAGCCCCAGCCACCTTGTCTTTTCTTTTTTTTCTTTTCCCTGTTATTTAAATGATTTTGAGCAAGGAAGTTGGCCATGAAAAAGGGGGTAGCATTGTTTTAATAATTAGCAATTATGATCACTGCAATATTAATTGCATATTTCCATAGCAAACACCCCCCTGGAGGGGAAAAGTGAGTGGTGGTTAGAGACCGACGAAGCCTAACTGGAATTCCTGAGAACAGGGAGGGGAAAAAAGGGAGAGAAAGAATGAACTTCTTACATTCAAGTAAATTACTACAGGGATTCCTTAGAAACCTTTAATTAGCCCTGCTCTGCTGTCACATTGATTGGTCTGAAACTCATCAATTATTCAATGGCAGCAGCTCTTTCTCTCTCTTTTTTCCCCCCACATCTTTTCATCCTTTAGGTGGAAGAGATGTTCTTAACCTGCTTGTTTAAGAAACATCAAGCCACGGACCAGGAAACTCAGCTCGATTTCCAACCTCCAGCCCAAACCCTATGGGGACCCGGTCTGATCTTTACACCAGAGGATCAGGGTCCCATGCCCTTGCCTTGCTGGGGTTGTCTCTCCCTGGCAGGGCTGGGATGATTCAGAGGTGGCCCATGCTGACTTTTAGGGACCTCTCACTGGCCCTGGCTGCTTTCCAGCTTGGGTAATTGCACATCAGCCTCCAAAAGTGTTGTGGTTTTTTTTCTGTGGACAAGGTGCTGCTCACGCCTGGCATCCCTGCAAGGTGGATGTCACCAGAGGGAAAGAAGGTGTCATGGCTCCTCCTGAGTGAGGGCTGTATTTCCATATGGGAAAGCCATTTTGGGGAAAGCAAGAAAAGGAGATCCAGCAGACAGCCCTCATCGGGAAGATGGGGCTGACCTGGATACGTAGTTAATTGTTCCCCAGACAAATTTGGCCAGGGAAATTTAGAGTCATGCATGGAAGGCACTATTTGTAAGTTGTTATTTCCACCACTGGTTTGCAGCTGGGAACCAGTGATATCCATCCCAAATCGGCCGCTTTCTCTAAAGAGCCACAGCTTCCACATGTTCATTTTCCAAACAAGGCACAGCCCTCATTAGCTGTCCCCTCTCGCACCAGCACCACCCCAGCACTGCCTTTGCTGGGCTGTTTTATCCCACCAACCCAGTAGCAAACCCCTCCTCGGTACCTGTTGTTTGGCTACCAAAAGCACCCCGGGCCTGGGCCTCCCAGCAGCAGTGAGCCACAATGGTGGCTCAGCCACAGTGCCAGAGCATTGCAGATGAAGGTGACCTGCAACGATCAAATTCATCCCTGCCCGCCTTGCACTATTTAAACTGTTAGGAGAACAGCTCTGCTCCCCACATGTGCACACATATTAGCCTGTGTATTTTTCAATCCCATTTATCCCCGGGAATTTACTCTAAAGCTGGCTTTTGGAGACCCTTATGTATGATGTAGCTTCACAGGGCGCACGGCTGCACTTTGCAATTCAGCAATGCCAGCTCCTGCACAGTTCAGTGGAGCAGCTGAAGAGCAGTGAGCACCTGCTCGTGTTAGTGCTTAGGAAAGAGAGGAACTCTCTGGGAATACAGGATGCAGACCTAGGCAGGCTTATGTTTTTCAGGCTTTGTCCTAAACAGCAAGCCTTTCCTTGAATTTGTAACTTTGAAAAATTTTGGTAAGATAATGCAAAATTTTACTGTTTTAAAATTTTTTTTCCTTTCAACAGATGGTATTTTAATGTTTTACGTTTTTAAAAAAATCCCACTTTTTAATGGATGAAATGGAGCTGTGAGTCTTTTGCTTTTCCCAGGCTGAATGTAATTTTTCTGTCCCTGCTTCTCCCCACACAACCATCTTTAGACTTGCAGGAAGAAAAGATACAAGATAAAGGAGTTCAGGGGAATGAAAATCAATGGGGAAAACACAAAATTCAAAGCCTTGGCTCTGCGGGTGGCTCCAAAAGGTGCCAGGGGAGAAGCAGGATGGACAGCACTGTGGGCTGGCACATAGGCAGCTCTCTTCAGCCGAGTAGACCCTGGTCCCCATATTTGCAACAGCAGTGAAAAAACTGAAGCTATTTTCATGACGAAGTACTCAGAATTACTTTTCATATGGTTACTCACCTAATCGAATGCAAACCATTATCACAAATGACGATGACTGGCTTTTCAGAGCGATGAATTTGTCTGCAGATGGGGTTTGTGTTTTCCCCGGTCCAAAATAAATCTCTGAAGAGACCTAAATAATATTGAGAAGAGGCAGAAAATTGGCAGCTAGCTTTTCCACACTCAGAAAAGTCAGTTTTCAATGAAAAGCCCTTTGTTTCAGGGAATCCCACCTCCTGTACCTTTTTTGTCTCACCTTCTCAAGGAAAACCTGGCAGGGCAGCACAAATTGCCCTGGAAAATGGCTTGTCCAAAAGAAACGTCTCATCTCTTAATGGAAATGGGCTTGGAAAGGTGAGGATGGCTTTAGGGCAATTTACAGAGAATTAAGCTAAAAGTGGATGTGCACCATGTAAGAGAAAAATAAAAATGCCAAACCTGGATGAACCATCCAAGCACAGTGCTTCTGTGCTCGTACCTGTCGTGGTTCAGCCTCAGCTGGCAATTCATCATATTACAATTAACAGCATATTATTCAGTTCATTGGCTGTTTTCACCCAAAATTAAATCCCCCTGGGGTACACACCGAACTCCTCCATCCTCCCGCATCACCCACCAAGTGCACCCAGGTCC
The DNA here is from genome assembly GCF_963921805.1 of Phalacrocorax carbo. Classification (NCBI taxonomy): domain Eukaryota; kingdom Metazoa; phylum Chordata; class Aves; order Suliformes; family Phalacrocoracidae; genus Phalacrocorax; species Phalacrocorax carbo. The sequence continues at coordinate 4,302,357 of NC_087548.1, read as the reverse complement.
TCGAGCAAACGCAATCCCACGAGTGGGTTTGCCTCTGCTGGAAGCAGGAATAACCCAGACTGTCTTGCCCAGCATATTTTTTATGTGCACTACAGGGACTCTATCCCCTTCCACAGTACGTAAGGATTCTGATTGGGCCGGGCCAGCTCGCCTGGTAGATCCCCTCGTGTTGACTAACCAGGTGGCTTTTGCTAAATGTGTATCCCAGTGTTTAAATGTTCCACCCCCCATTGCTCTCAGTGTCATCTTTAGTAGTCCATTGTATCTTTCGATTTTCCCAGAGGCTGGTGCGTGATAGGGGATGTGATACACCCACTCAATGCCATGCTCTTTGGCCCAGGTGTCTATAAGGTTATTTCGGAAATGAGTCCCATTATCTGACTCAATTCTCTCTGGGGTGCCATGTCGCCACAGGACTTGTTTTTCGAGACCCAGGATAGTGTTCCGGGCAGTGGCGTGGGGGACAGGATATGTTTCCAGCCAGCCGGTGGTTGCTTCTACCATGGTGAGAACATGGCGCTTGCCTTGGCGGGTCTGTGGGAGTGTGATATAGTCAATTTGCCAGGCCTCCCCATATTTATATTTCAGCCATCGTCCCCCATACCACAGAGGCTTTACCCGCTTCGCTTGCTTGATTGCAGCACATGTTTCACATTCGTGGATAACCCGTGCAATAACATCCATGGTCAAGTCCACCCCTCGATCACGAGCCCACCTGTATGTTGCATCTCTCCCTTGATGGCCTGAGGTGTCATGGGCCCACCGAGCTAGAAATAGTTCACCCTTATGCTGCCAGTCCAGATCCACCTCAGCCACTTCAATCTTGGCAGCCTGATCCACCTGCTGGTTGTTTCGATGTTCTTCAGTGGCCCGACTCTTGGGGACGTGAGCATCCACATGACGTACCTTTACAACCAGGTTCTCTACCCGGGCAGCAATATCTTGCCACAGTGCGGCAGCCCAGATGGGTTTGCCTCTGCGCTGCCAGTTGCTTTGCTTCCACTGCTGTAGCCAGCCCCACAGGGCATTTGCCACCATCCAGGAATCAGTATAGAGATAGAGCACTGGCCACTTTTCCCGTTCAGCGATGTCTAAGGCCAGCTGGATGGCCTTTACTTCTGCAAACTGGCTCGATTCACCTTCTCCTGAGATAGTCTATGCCAAGGATGCACGGAGCCTCGGGGCCAGTCACAACAGGGTGCTTTTGCCACTCATTGCCAGTGAGGCTCACTTCGGCCTCCAATACAGTTAGCTCTTGCGATCCCCCTGTCACTCCAGCAATGCTGATGGGTTCTGCCCCTATATAGTTTGATGGCATTAAGGTACACTGTGCACCAGTGTCCACTAAAGCTCTATATTCCTGTGGGTCAGATGTGCCAGGCCATCGGATCCACACAGTCCAGTAAACCCGGTTATCCCTTTCCTCCACCTGGCTGGAGGCAGGGCCCCCCTAGTCCTGATCATAGTATTCATCACTCACTTCCGGTAGATATGAATCACGGGTGTCTCTGTTAAGATCAGTCAGGCCATCAGCACTTCTGCTCCTCTGTCTAGAGAATTGCTTACGGGAAACTGGGGCAGCAGCTCTCCTGGAGAAACTTCCCTGAGTAATTGTTCTCCCTCGCAGCTCACGTACCCGTGCCTCTAAGGCTGAGGTAGGTTTTCCATCCCACTTCTTCATGTCCTCTCCGTGATCACGCAGGTAAAACCATAGGGTGCCCCGTCGTGTGTATCCCTTCTCTTGAGCCAAGGGACGATTACTCCTAATGGCTGAGATACTGGTCCGTACTGGTGGGGAGTAGGACATATCTTCTTTGAGTTGCTGGAACTCTCGGGACAGTTTCTCAACAGCAGAGACGAGCGAGGAAGAGAGATTCGCTTCATATTCCCGGAGTCTATCAATCAACTCGGCCACCGTTGGTGTCTCGTCATCTTTCCAGGACATCACTGCCAATGAGTTTGCATACGAGGATGGTGCGCTCCGTACAAACTTCCGCCACATGGGTCGTGTGCACTCGGCTTCATCTGGATCTTTGGAGGACCGTTGATCGTCCAGGTCACCATAAACCACCTCAAGCATGGCTAATTCCCTTAGATGCTGAACGCCTTTCTCCATGGTTGTCCATTTTCCTAGGCGAAATACAATATCTTCTTTGAAGGGATACCTCTCTCTCACCGCGGCCAGGAGCCGCCTCCAGAGGCTGAGGGCTTGTGTTCCTTTTCCAATTGCTTTATCAATGCCCCCTTCCCTAGAGAGGGATCCCAGTTGTTTGGCTTCCTTCCCCTCTAATTCCAAACTACTGGCCCCATTATCCCAGCATCGGAGCAGCCAGGTGATAACGTGCTCACCTGAATGACGCCCGAAATCTTTCCGTATATCCCGCAACTCACTCAAGGATAGAGATCGGGTAGTTTCCGTTTCTTGTACACATGGTTCGTCCTCCTCCTCCTCTTCTCGTGATGGCCCTGGTTCATCGTAATCTCTTTCTAAACGAGTTGACTTTCTCTTCCATGATTTCTTCTTGCGTATAGGGGCGACTGATACTGGCACAGGTTGGTCCTCTGGTTCAGCTGCAACGCTTGGCACTGGGGTTTGAGTAGCTGCAGTGCCTGTCGTGGGGGTTTGAGTGGCCGCCGTGCTCATCACCGGGGTTGGAGCAGCTGCAGTATCTGTCGCAACGGGTTGGGTGGCCGCAGTGCTCGTCACCGGGGTTGGAGTAGCTGCATTCTCTGTTGCGGCGGGTTGGGTGGCCGCCGTGCTCATCACCGGGGTTGGAGTAGCTGCAGTCTCTGTCGTGAGGGTTTGGGTGGCCGCAGTACTTGTCACGGGGGTCGGAGTAGTTCCCTTCTCTTTCCCTTGGGGGTACTGAATAGTGTTAAATAGGGCTCGATAGGCATAAGCCAGACCCCAGCACATGGCAGTGATCTGTATCTCTCTGGAATTGCCAGGGTGACAACATATTTCCTCCAAATGTTCTACTAATTTTTCAGGATTCTGCACTTGTTCAGGGGTGAAGTCCCACACCACAGGGGGTGCCCACCGTCTTAGGCATTTGCCCATTCTTTCCCACATACCCTGCCACGCATAGCTATCAAGCCTTGGGACAGATCTCTGGATTATATTCTTAACTTGCTTACTAACCTTAGACAGATCTGATACCACTTGCCAAAGCAATATCAACAGATGTATCTTAACTACACAAGGATGTTCAAGATACTGAAAAGTTGTTGTAAGGAGGGAGGAGACATTACATAAGATATTAGCTACGGTGCCATTCTGTATTTCCTCCATAAAAAACTCCTCAGAGGAGGAGGTATAATTGCTAATTGCCTCCATGAGGTGGTAGCTGTAGTACAGTAATGGCTTCCATGCAAAACCTAAATAACTGATAACAGTCAAGGCCAGTGTTTTAATAACAAGTCTCCTAGGCAAAATATCTCTAATCACTGCAGAGCACAGCCAGCTGACAGAACCAACAGCAAGTTTTAACATGTACTTTACAATCAGCATGGTAAAGACTGGACAAGCTAATACTGCGAGCAGATTAATCAATGCTGTGACCAGCAACTGTTATTATCTCAAACCCTCCTCGCCCCACGTTGGGCGCCAAAAATAGACTGTCGTGGTTCAGCCTCAGCTGGCAACTGAACACCACGCAGCCGCTCGCTCCCCCCCCCCCACCCCCACCCCTGTGGGATGGGGAAGAGAATCGGACGAGCAAAAGAACTTGTGGGTTGAGATAAGCACAGTTTAATAACTACAATAGAATGATGATGATAAATGATTATGATAATAATGACAGTAAGGTTAATATAATAAAAGGGAAAAGGAAGGAAAGGGAAAACAGGGAACAAAAACGCAGAAACACGAACGATACAACCGCTCACCACCCGCCGACCGACGCTGCCCGTCCCCGAGCCGCGATTGCTCCCTCCCTCTCCCGGCCAGCCCCTCCCAGGTAACATACTGGGCATGACGTTACATGATATGGAATATCCCTTTGGTCAGTTTGAATCCACTCTCTTAGCTGTGCCCCCTCCCCTCCCGGCTTCTTGTGCACCCAGCAGAGCATGGGAAGCTAGACGTGTCCTTGACTAGTATCAGCGCTGCCCAGCAACAGCCTAAACATCTGTGTGTTATCTCAACAGGTTTTTTTCCATGCTAATTTCAAATCACAGCACTATACCAGCTAGAGTGAAGAAAATTAACTCTATCGCAGCTGAAACCATGACAGTACCCTAGAAAAAGCCATATTTAAACCAATGGGGAGAGAAAATCAGGGCAGCAAAACCCCTTTTCCATGGATGCTGGCACAGACCAGAGTTACCCCAGTGCCCGTCCTGCCCAGGGCACCCCGTGTCCTCCCGACTGACCATCCACTGTCCCATGGATCAAGTTGAACTGTTCTCCCTTATTTTCTGACCCCTGCTAAAGTTTGGAGAAAAAACAGTTTGTCTGACCCATAAACAAAGTTCTTTAATTTCTTCTCTTAAAGTTAAGAACATTTATTTTAGATTAAAGGAATGTTTAATTTGGCCCTAATTGTTGTATTTAAATTCAATTTTTTACCAAGACAGCAGCGGGGCAAGGGCTTCCCATTTTCAAATCAGTTTTAGATAGTCTCAGAATATTATTTTGAAATGTAAATATCCCATTTAGGCTAATTTATAATGATGCTTTACCTCTAAATTTTTTGGGACACTCCTCTCCCCCAACAAAATGTGTTTAATTTTATGCCATTTTGTGAAGGTTTTGTTCAACCCAAAGTTCACCTTTTGACACGGGAATGATTTTTCTTCTCTCCCCCTCCAGCTTTCATTCACCTCTAATATGCTCCATAGTTTCCTTTCAGTTAAGCTTGGTTTAAAATTTGCTATTTAAAACAAAGAGAGGACAGAGTAATTCACGTTGGCAATAAAAAAAAAGAAATGTAGGACATTATCCAAAAATAGGGCTTTCAGTACCTCAGAGAAGCCCATCCCCAAGCAGTGTGGCTCTTCCTGGAGACCCTGGGAAGGTCGGGATGGTCTCACCGGGTACCTCAAGGTCCCCCTGCTCCTACTCCCATGTTCAGGAATAGCTGCAGAGAAGTCACTGCTGCATACAGGCAAAAAAAAATAATAAATCCAAACCAAACAAAACGTGAACCCCTTGCTCCAAGAGGGGGATAAGAAGTGATCTATTGACTGTGAATTTCATTTATCTTACCACCTTCCTTGGTTTGAGCAGTTGCAACAGTGTCACTTGCGATGCGTGTACACATATTAGCCTGTGTATTTCCCATCCTATTTATCCCTGGGAATTTATTCTAAAGCTTGCTTTTGAAAACCCATAAGTAGGACATAATTTGGAGGATTTGATGTTCTGGTCAATGTTTTGTCAAGTAGTTATTCTGCAAGCCGTGATATTGTGGAGAAAAATGTCCTTAAAAATACATATATATAAAAAATTTTACTTATATACATGTAAAAATCAGAGCCATGCAAAACACAAGCATCCAGAAACACACAGGACATTTGGTTTGCCTATCCATACTGGGCAAGCACTTTGAGCCTATTTTATCCTAAAATAGGCACAAACATGTTCCCTTCTTTGAGGCAGCTCTTTGAGCTTATGGCAGGCAGCCAGGCACAACTGGGCCACCCCGAATTGGCAGAAGTGCTACCAGTTAGAAACTTCTTTTATTATAGAAAATAATTTTTATCCCTCTACTGGAGAGCTGCAGCCCACATCTGCTCATCCCATCACCTACTGTGGCTGGTGGGATTCTTCTGTCTCCTATGGTAAAACCCAATACATTACTATTAAAAGTCCTTAGAAATATGCTTACTACAATCTTTTTGAAAAAAGTTGAATTATTTTCTCTAGTTTTATGGGGAGGAGGAGGAAAAAGGTGGCAGCTCTTTCCTGGCTCTCCATGTCCCACCACCCCATCTGCCCTCTGAAAGCAAGGGAAGGGGAAGAAAAATTGAAAATAATATTTTTTCCTAATTTTTAAAATTTTCTTTCCCTTTTTAATTTCAAATAGAGGTGGGAAGTGGTGCTCTTTTCTGTGGATAAAGAAGAGGGTGATTGATTTCTATCAAAGTCATGATACTACGTGAGAAATTATCAAAGACAATTGATCAAAAAAATTAACCCAAACCAGGCTTTCCCCTTGACAAAAAAACCCCAAACTTCAAAGGTGTCTTAAGAACAAGTTCTATTTTCAGGGAAAGTATTTAGATTTTTATAGAATTTATTGAAATACATTTGATTCAAATGCAGTTTTGTCTTTGCTGTTATAATTTAAATTTCCTGGCTTAAAAAAAATAAAATAAAAGCCAGAATTTTGCCTTTCTCCCCCCTTTTTGCTTCACAGTACAACATAGTTTTTAGAAGCTTGTACTTTCAGTATAAACTTTTTTGCTACTCCTCCATGAAATATATTCTGGGGGTCCCCAGAGTGAAGCTGGCAGGGGGAAATGGGGTATCTTGAGCCTCTCTGGCAGCTGCCTGCCTCTGCTTGCTGGGATGCTGTGAAAGCCCAGGAGGACACAACCACTTGCTTTGCTGGATCTTGTCCTCAATACAAACCCAAAGCCATGCTCTCACCACAAGTCAGCTAATCCCGGGTAAAAAAAACCACAACCCTTATACACAGGGATGGCAGTAGGTGAACCAGCCCTACAGCTGTGGGGTAGAAATCAACTGCTGGTAAATTAAAGTTTCACGCACTGGGGAAGGTAAATGCAAGCTCTTTAAATCCTTACCCCTCGCCAGAGAGGATGGTAAGAATTTAATTGTTGCTAATTTTAATTTTTCATTTATTGCTAACTTTTTTTAATCCCCTGATCAAGCCACCATTGATCCCAACACTTTCCATCGGCATCACTAAAAGGCAACCCTTCCCAGGAATATAAGTTTACACACTGACTGCACCAAGGATTGCACAGGCTATGGGCCCATGAAACTTGCTCAAAGGCACTTGGGAAGTTGGAAAAAGGGCTAAGAGTGAAAACCATCATCTCTGCCCCCAAGGAAACCTTTTTTCTCTGGGATCAGCCTCAATGGCACAGCCTTGTGCTGTGACACGAGGGCAGGGACCAAAACTCCACCTGCCTCGCAATTTTTTCCCTCCACTGGTAGGTTTAAGGCTGGATCTCTACAGTACATGAGAAAAGGCTTCTTCTGTTGTTTTTTTCCTTTTTTCTCCCCCCCAGTTCCCTCCCTACCACTAAAGCAAACACACATGCATGCATTCCTGCCTTTAAGAGAGTGCTGGGTACTTCGCCCTCTCCTCCCCCCAAAAAACTTTCAAGGAGAACATACAGCTCATGAAAATTTCATGCCATATGCAACAAAGCAAAATGAATATTTAATTGGAGCTTTTATGTGAAACTAGATAACAAAACCAGTTACACACAGGAAAAAATTAAGTCCCTCTAATGTTTGATAAAAACTGGTACTGAAGCAGTTAAGCTATTGGCAACAAGCGGCTCCTAATAAACACTCAGCTAATTCTGTAGGAAAAGCACTAATTAGAAAAGCAATAATAATCTGTGTAATTGCTCTAAATTACCCTCCTCACAGAGAAGTGTGTTTGGCTACTGAAACGCAGCTGCTCCTGCTCCATCCAGGTGCTCACAGCCAAGGATGCGCCGCTTTTCTCTGCTGCCCTCTCCAGGTCCAGGAAGACGGAAGCGCTGTCACCTCTTACATCCCAGGAAAAGGCAGGGGAAAAATCCTGCACCCTGGGCACCCTTGGGTGTCCCAGCCTGCCTGGGCTCCATGGTAGTATCACCTGAATGTCCCTGGCTCTGGAAAACACAGCATTAGGCTCCAGAGCTGGGATCAGGGTGGCTAAGGAGAAGCAAGGAGGGTTGGTAGGTCCCTCTGGACATCCAGCTGCTTATTTATCTGCCCAAATAGAACTAATAGAGCTTAGTGGTTTGGACACATTAGACAGGCCAGGGTTGCTTTGACTTGGCTTATAGCATTGTAAGTCCACATGCTGAAACAGTCCAGGGGCTTGGTGAAAAAGCCGGAGAGCAGCATCGCTCCTTGGGGCTTGGCACCCTCTCTGCAGGTCTCCTCAGCAAGGGAACCCATGGACACATAGAAGCACAGAAGGGATGAAACCCACCATTCTTAGATACCAAAACACAACGGAGAGCCCAGAGCTCAGCTCTTGATGCAAATCCAGGAATATTAACTCCTCTCCGATGCACATGGTGCCCAGAGGAGAGGTGCATGAAAGGGCACGCGAGGACCAAATCGGCCCTTCCTCTGCAAGGGCTTCACAGTATTTTATTTTAAAACTCATGATTAGCAAGATGAGGACACTGAAGATGCTGCGTTTTTCACAGTTCAGATTACGGTTAGATTTTGGACATTAGGTGCCCTCAAATGCTCCCCGTGCTATAGGCAGAGCATTGCAATTATTAGTGTAACAAATGCTCTCTTGCGTGATACTCCCAGTTTATTGGCAATTTTTTTTATACTACCTTGAGTAATAATGAACAGAAAAACAAACTTCCATTGATTGCATGTCTGTACCAGCCAGTGAGGTTGCACTGGGATTGATAACCAGCATTTTCAGAACAGTAAATTACCTCCCCATGCAGTAAGGAGAAGTTAAAAGACAAGCTCAAAGTGACTGGAGAAGGCCAGCATACAGCCAGGGCTTTAGCCCAACCTCACTGGTTTCCCCCAGCTGCGAAGCTAAATCAGCTGCAGACCGAGAAGCCCTGCAGTTGGTTACCAACCTACATGCCTGCACAAGTCAAAACCATCCTCCACTTGGTGCTTTGGTGACCTGGGTGCACTGAACACAAATAATCCCATCAGCATCCTATGGTGTCTCCTCCCTAGTCTCACCTGCTTTAACAGCACAGATGAATTTAAGCCAACAATAGTTAAACTGTAATCCAGTGACATGCAGCTATTAGCTGGCAAAATAGAAATATTCACCTCTTTGAGCATTATGTGACCTTCGCCTGGGAGCTTTGCCTTTCTCAGTGCCAGGTTGGTGACTGTAAGATCAGGACATTCCATCCCCAGGTAACTGCAATGCAGCTTCCAGGTAGGGTTAGCCAAAACCAGCCCCAGCCCAAAGCTGAATTCTTGCTCACCAATGCCAGGCTGGCCAGCACCTGGGAAAACAGCCCTGAAAATTTATTCTCTACTGGTTGTGGTCTGGATATACATTTTCAACTGAAAAAGCCACGCCGTGCTGTGCTCTCATGCACGCTTCACTCAAATTGCATAGACCTTACCAGCAGCAGAGTTTGGCTTTTATTATATAAAGTTAATTTTTTACACTACATTATTTTATGGTTTGAGCAGCTTTCCCAAATAAATCTGCATCAGCTCTGCATGCTGCAAAGTCCTCAATAAATAAAAAGGTGAGTGGGTGGGTGAATGTCCTCAGGGTTGGGGTTTTCCAGGCTGGTGGCAGGGATGGCGTGGCAAAGCCTGGCCAGCTTGGCTGAAACTGTTGTTAAGTTTCCTTTCAGAGCTTGAATCTATGGCTGGTGAACACACAAGGACAACTCCAAAATGTTTTGCAAAACTGGCCCCAAATGGTGTGATAGCTTGATTCACTTCCAGCAGCTCCCACGGCTGTAGAAGAGATAGGGTTTTTTAAAATTATTATTTAATTTCACTGATCTTGATGGAATCATTACAGATGAAATTATTCCAGGAACAAAGTAAATTGGTCAGAGCCTGTTGCCAAATTTTCTCTATGCAGAAAAGCAGAAACCTAAAAGCAGTGCCTTGGAGAGTCAAACCCCTCTCTGAGCTCAGTTTAATCCCATTACTTCAGTGACGCTACTCATACTGCACAGCAGCCTCAGAAAGCGGACAGTCACGCTCCAAGTTTCCCTGTGTAATTACATTTAAAGCCTCGTTGCTTCCATGCATGCTTCAGTGTTATTTATATTGGTTTAATGATCCATTAAACAAATACTGTACTTCAGGAAGTCCTACTTTGCTTATGAACAGTTACAGTTTCTCCAGCATTCAGCAGCACCAACCACAAGGATGAGGACTATGGTGCAGAGCTGGTTTGGAGTAGGGGCTTGGGGCTTTTGGTGGTGTGGGGAAGGGCTTTTAGCAATATTAACATGCCCCTTTCTGGTTTTGTGTATTTAAAAAAAAATATTTTGAGGACACTCAGAAGGCTTTTTTGCTTGTTTATTTTAAAAAGAACTTTCTGTAGGATCCCAAATTAATTGCAACCTGATTGAACTCAATAGGGGGTTCCTACCTGGTAGGATTTACTCAGCTGAAGCCCAATCCTGCAAATATTTCCAGAATTTTAGTGCTGCAGAGAGGCTCCAGCCAATGAAGCACATCCCATGAGCCGACCTCACCTCCCTCATTGCAGGCACTGCGTATCCACCCACGCACATTGAAGCACATCCCACGATGACCATGTGTTTGACCAAGAAGGGAAGATGTGGGCCTTTCTCCTGTGGTGAGCAGCCTGGTTCATCAGCCCTGGGATGGCGATGGGGTGGGAAGGAGCCAACAAATGCCCTCCCAGAAAACTGGAGCTGCACCGGGTCCTTGGGAATGAGGAGTAACAGGTTTACCCAAAGAGGGACTTTGCAGGCAAGAGACACAAGAAAGGAAATCCCAATGCAAGGGAAGAGATGGGATTTGGGCTGCTACCCTTCAAAGGCAGATTTCAGCTAGATCAGCAATGGGATGTGTCAGGCATGAAGGTACCTTGCAAGTCCATCGCTTCAGCTCACAATAAATTTAATTATTTTTTTAAATGGTCTTCAGTTGGGCAGTTGAGCTTATTTTATCCTTTTGGTTTGCTGCACACATTAGGTGAGTCCCAGCATAAGGGAGGAGGGTGAAAAGGAACCAGAAGGTAGAGGTGGCCTGAGACCAGGCCATGACAAGGAGGTGGATAGGGAGGACTTGGGGACATCAGGGGGACCTGGCAGCATTAGGGGCTGTGAGACCCCATAAGAACTAGCAGCAGCTCAGGTCTGCAGGAGCGAGGGGAGGGTTTTGTGTTCCACCGAATCAGGGTAGCTGGATCCGCCTGAAATGCACGCTACCTCTTTCATGTGCCCATTCATCCTTTACACCTTTCCAAAGTGGTCTCTTGTGCCTTAAGACCTGTATTATTGTGTTTAGTCTGTCAGAGTGGAAATTTTAATTTTAAACTAATTAGTTTCTAAGTTGCCGAATATCCTCAAATTACCAGACATCACCTTTCCCAAAGGAGGAGAACAACATAACTCACCTGTAGCCAACATTTGACACTGCTGGAGTCAAGAGCACAGAAACAAAGGATCCCCAATTGCTTATTGCCTTGGCTCAAAGGTCAAGAGCCATTTATGACAAAGCTCTAATTAATAGTTTATTACCTGTTACTGACCATAGTCTCTTTTGTTACCATTTAATAGTATTAGCTAAAGGTTTGCTTTGAATGCAGAATAAGGTTATCTTTGAAATCAACTTGTTCAGCTTTCCTTGGTCTTCAAACAAGGCTTCCCTCCAGCCCGTCGCTGCCACATTCCCTGAGCATAGGCCTATTGGTGTCAGCAGCTTTTCACCTGACACCAAATCCTTGACGTGCTGTTGCTCTGATTACTTGGTCACTGAAAGGTCATATGGATATAAATACTATTTCCAGAGGGACCTGGACATGCTCAAGAAGTGAGCCCGTGTGAATCTCATGAAGTTCAACAAAGCCAAGTGCATGGTCCTGCACCTGGGTCAGGGCAACCTCCAGTATCAATTCAGGCTGGAGGGTGAAGGAGGACTTGGGGGTACTGGTCGATGAAAAGCTGGACATGAGCCAACAATGTGCACTCGCAGCCCAGAAAGCCAACCGTATCCTGGGCTGCATCCAAAGCAGCATGGCCAGCAGGGCGAGGGAGGGAATTCTGCCCCTCTGCTCTGCTCTGGTGAGACCCCCCTGCAGTGCTGCATCCAGCTCTGGGATCCTCAGCACAGGACAGCCATGGACCTGTTGGAGTTGGTCCAGAGGAGGCCACAAAAATGATCCGAGGGCTGGAACACCTCTCCTATGAGGACAGGCTGAGAGAGTTGGGGTTGTTCAGCTTGGAGAAGAGAAGGCTGCAGGGAGACCTTATTGCAGCCTTTCAGTACTTAAAGGGGGCTTAGAAGAAAGATGGGGACAGACTTTTTAGTAGAACCTGTAGCAATAGGACAGGGCACAATGGTTTTAAACTAAAAGAGGGTAGATTCAGACTAGATAGAAAGAAGAAATTGTTTATGCTGAGGATGGTGAAACCCTGGCCCAGGTTGCCCAGAGAGGTGGTCGATGCCCCATCCCTGGAAACACTCAAGGTCAGGTTGGACGCGGCTCTGAGCAACCTGATGTAGTTGAAGATGTCCCTGCTCATGGCAGGGGGGTTGGACTAGATGACCTTGAAAGGTCCCTTCCAACCCAAACCATTCTGTGATTCTATTTGGATAAATGGGCCAGTAATGATGCAAAGACTAGCCAGCTCTTTAAAGCTAACAGCAGCAATCACCATCCAAATTTAGTATTCCAAGTTCATATAACATCTAGGTTACTCTACCAGCATGCAATAGTTTTCAAAAGATTATGTTAGGTTTTTCCTTCCTTTTTTTTCCTCCTTCAGCCCTTTGAAAGGCACCGAAAGGTGAGCCCAGACATTGGGGTGTGGACACAGCACCTGCCTTTGGGATGACAAGCCTCCACCCCGTGGCTGGTTTTGGAAGAGGCTTTGGGTGGAAGTAGCACTCTGGTTTCATGGCACTAGCCCAAAGTACCCTCTCTCCTGGCTGGTGATCTGAGCTGATAGCAATGGTGGGGACGTCCTGAGGGGATTTGGGGAGGGAAGGGGCAGGAGGGGCTTCACACTGAGCAGTGTGGCACCCAGTGGGTGCTTTTTACCTTCTTTATGCCTCTGTACAATCATTTAAGAGTTTAAGGCATTTACAGATGAGCATTATATATAACAGGTTGGTGAAGATGCCACTGATTCCCATTTGAGACCTCCTGCCATCATCACAGCATGTTGTGTGGGAAGTTGGGAGGGAAGAGGCTGGGCAGAGCAGGCTTGGGAGGCAGCCCCTGTCCAGAGATCTTTCTTATGCTTGAAAAAGCTCCAACTGCCCTGTTGCTGCCTTGATGCCATTTCTGCACATGGGATCTGCACAGGACAGGAGGAGAGAAAAGTTATTATAAGAAAAAAAAAACCCACCAACATTCTGTGCTCCCCCACCCTCCTCTTTCACGTAACTTCATCTCACTTCTTGCCACAATATCTATTTGCTTAGTGTCGAATATGCCATAAGGTATCAGTGACAACACTGCAGATGTACAGCAGATTTTTCCATTTGCTGGCAATTTAAAAAAGTTAACATAACTGGGGGTATAACAGCAAAAAGTATTATTAAGTTCATAAGTTAAATTGTGGGTCAAACCATTTTTCAGCTGGAGCATTTAAAAGTATATTTTTCCCCAACAGAATTAAATTCAAAACAAAAAACCATTTTGAATAGAGTTATTTTGCTTTGAGAGTGTTCCTTTGAGATAGTCCCCAAAGCTTTTCTTAAATCCCCCAGCTGGGACCCAGGCAGTTTGACAGAACAGACGTTAAAAATAAAAAAAATTGGGGTTACTCATCAACAAGAGTTTCAGTTAAGACCTTTACCCCAGGTTTCCTTTAATGCAACAAGCTGTGGATGGCTGCATCTCTACGGCACATGGGAAGACTCACGTCTTTGCCCATTCTGGCAAGCCCTGGGAAGATGCTGGCGGTATGGACAGAAAATGTCATTTGTGCTATGCTGAAAGGTGCTTGCTTCAGTCACTGGTGGGTCTCACCCCTCTCCCTGAGATGTGCTTTGGTATCAAGACTTCTGCTATTGATGACTTCTGTCCCTCGTAAAACAGCTCCCCAGTTTTGCTTCAGGAGCTCTCACACTTGAACACCCCATGGTAAGCTCCCAAATTCCCCGTTACATCCATCCATGCTGCATTCTCACTCTCGTCCCAACACCTCCGGCCACCACCAGAACTAATGCCCACGGCTGAAGGGACTGTGGCTGGATCCAGCAGCACTCACTGGGGCAACCATGGACACCAAGCCTGCAGCCATACCACCACAGACTTCGCCACCTGGTTTTCAGAGGTGCTGCAATGTGGAAGAAGCGATCCTCCAAGCATGCTGGGCACTTCACGTTGCTCATCGCATTTTGGCATCCCCAAAAGTTGTATCCAAACACTGCGTGGCCTTTTCCTCTCCAGGAGGGCACAGAGATGCTGTTGGCAAACTCTCCCTGTGGACAGGGGACATTGTCTTTCACGTTGGGAAGACCACATCACCAAACGATGCCCTGTATTTCAGAAATCCCCAGTGCACCTTTGGCACTGGACAGACAGCCCAGCTGGCCACCACTCAGCCATTCCCCATTCTCTGCTGCCATCAGGTGGATGTTTAATTTTATTCAGGTTAAAGCTGCAAAATCCTAGTGTGTTTTCCCTGGGTTTAACCAACTTGGCCACAGGCAGTAGATTCCCTGGCCTTTGGTCATGCAGGCAAAGCCATGGGAGCCTGGAGACATGGAAGGATCCCTGATATTTTCCCCCTTCCCAGGAACAAGCTGATTTTAGACACAACAAAGAGCTGGCAAAACCCAATGGGCAGCACTGTTGGGTCTTGGTGTTGTCGCTAAGTCAGTGGTCTGGATCCAACCCCACCTGGGAGACTGGCATTATTTATTGCTGCCCTCAGCCAGCATCTCCCTTGCAAATGCTACCCCAGAAGAGGCAGAATTTTAAGCAATGGCAGGATTTAGCGCTACCACCCACCTTGGCATGACCCCAGGGCAAAGCAATTTCCTGCACACATTTTTTTCAGGAGTCAGCAGTCTCCAGCACAGATGCCCAAGACAGCACAGGGCAGGGTTCGTGTTGAGCAGGGCACCACAGCGTTTTGGAGATCTTCTGGTGCTGAATGCACTGGAAGCGAAGTTGCTGGCAGAGAAAGAAATGCAATGCACGCCTTAATTTCCCAGCCAGCTTTGCTGAGATAATCATCCAGCAGCCAAAAGCTGCCACAGATAAGGTCTGCTCCTATCTAGTACTACAAATGCATCTTCTTTGCGATGTGCCCTCCCACATGGATTCTGAGACTTGCTTCAAACTGCAGCATTTTAAAAGGTTTTTGGCATTGTTTTGCACTTCAATTAGCAATAGCTAATTTAAAAGGTGTAAATCATTATTTTCCATAAATAATAATTATTATTATTTTCCATTATTTTCCAGCAGGAGCACTGTCCTGGTTTCAGCTGGGATAGAGTTAAATTTCTTCGTAGTAGCTAGTATGGGGCTATGTTTTGGATTTTTGCTGGAAACAGTGATGATAATGTGGAGATGTTTTAGTTGTTGCTAAGTAGCGCTTACACTGGTCAAGGACTTTTTCAGCTCCCTGTGCTCTGCTGGGTGCACAAGAAGCTGGGAGGGGACACAGCAGGACAGCTGACCCAAACTGACCAATGGGATATTCCATGCCATATGACGTCATGCTCAGTATATAAAGCTGGGGAAGAAGAAGGAAGGGGGGACATTGGGAGTGATGGCGTTTGTCTTCCCAAGTAACTGTTACACGTGATGGAGCCCTGCTTTCCTGGAGATGGCTGAACACCTGCCTGCCCATGGGAAGTGGTGAATGAATTCCTTGTTTTGCTTTGCTTCCGCACACAGCTTTTGCTTTACCTTTTAAACTGTCTTTATCTCAAACCGTGAGTTACCTCACTTTTACTCTTCTGATTCTCTCCCCCGTCCCATGAGGGGGGAGCGAGCGAGCGGCTCCATGGTCCTTGGTTGCTGACTGGGGCTAAACCACGACAAGCACCAAAAGCCGAGAGTATTAGCCCAGTACTGAAATTTGGATAGATAGCATGCTTGTGCAGAAAAACTTTGGTAGTTTGATGGAGGAGTCATCCAACCTGATACTGCTGAGGCCCAGGATGCTGCCAAGATGTTCAGTGCTGATGCAGGATGATATGAAGTATTGCCTATAACATGGCCCAATGTGTTATTTTTGTACAGTAGTTCGTGACAATGATCCCAGCTCATTCAATAACCTTCCACAGGGCTATATAGAACAAGCGCTGCATGTGCTGCTTCCCCATTGCCACTGAGCATCCACCTCTGGTGCTTTATTCCCAGATCTTCCATTGCATTTCAACCCCTTCCATCGCAGAGGAAGGCCCCAAGGAGAGTTTTTCCCACCGATCGCATATCTTCTTGCCAGGCTGCATGCTTGTTCCCTGGCTGACCAGTAGATGCTGGCTCACCAGTGGTGGACCAAACAGAAGAGAAATATCAAGCCCACTTTGCAGCAAGGTAGTGGTGTGGATCTTCATTCCAGGTGGCCCTAGATGATTTTACAAGACTGAGCATCCTCCATTAAGCATGACCTAAATGGTGAGTGGGTTCAAAAGGCTGTGGCAGGGGAGAGCCTGGACTGACAACAGCACAGTCACAATTGTGCAAACTGAAAAAAACCACAGGAGACCTTTTCAAGTTAGGCAGAAAAAGCACAAAGCAGCAAATCAGGATATTGCAGAAGGTATCTTAATTTTTCCCAGTAGATTTTGACCATCTATGAGTCGTGAAGCATTTCTCTTCCCATCTTGGTGGGAAGAGGAGGTAGTAAAGCAAAGTGACCACAGTGCAGAAGCCAGCACCACTTTGTGAAGCGCCAGCATCTGCTGAGCCACAGGCAGAGCGTGGAAAAAGCAACAGAAGAGAGAAAGAGAGAAGCAACCACAGAAGCTGGCTCCTACTTTCCGGGTGTACAAAGTCCTCATGGCCTAAATATCCTCTGTCAGCTCCTATTTTTCCTCTGCCCCCAAAGTAAATAGAATGCTCAGGCGTTGACAGAAGACTATCAGCAGAAAGCAATAATTCAGCCAGTTAACTGCCATCATTGTTCCTTCCTATCTCTGCATTCTTGATAAACAAATTCATAACAAGATTTTACTGCTCCGTTCCCTGGAGCAGTCTATTAGTCTGTTGTTCAACATGCTGAGCTCCCACAATACAATATCCCTTAAGATGATCTCCTTTGCATTTGCTATGATGCAATTATGCTAATTATCCAGCCTGCTTTAATATCCTCATATTTTCCTGGAGGTTTATGATCAAACCTGTTCCTTTAATTTACTTTACCTGCCATTGGAGCTGGGGTGTTTTGATGCGCTCTGCCACATGTACATCCCTCTGCGGGCTGTTACAGCTTGTCAAGGCCACAAGGAGATTAGACATAACTTTGTCCCAGCTGACAAGAATTTTAAAAATCACTTCTAACTAGCATTTAGCCAATGTTTGATGGCTTTTCCCATCTATAACATTACACCAATAATGCCTGTGCATTTCCAGGTTTCATCCCTTTTTTTTTTTTTAAGCGTAGTAAATTAATTTCATGGGAAACCTTCACATATTTACCCTTCCACTTGCAATGAAAGCCCTGCCTGCTAGATTAACAGTTATCTGTGGGGAAAAAAAAAAGAGAAGAAAAGAAAAACAACATAGAAATTTTGGAGGCCAGATCCTTACAGCTAATATAAAACTGATGCAGCAACTAAGAAGCTGGCCTTTCAATGTCTGAAATTAATTACTTTAAGTAATACATATGAAAAATATCATTTGACATAAAAAGCTTCCTAACAGCCTGAAATACGGCGTGGTTCAAACCCTACCAGAGTGGATGATAGAAAATCCTTTTTGCTCAATGAGTATTAGCTTACTTAGGAAGATTTTCTGTCATGTTTATAAAGTTTCAGTGCAAATTCTCTGCAGAATATACTTTCATTAGCTTTTTCATTTCAAGTTTGGCTGTGTGCTTTCTTTTTAAAAAGTAAAATAAAATCTGAATTTTCATGGCTTGGGGCTACCAGAAATTTTTCTCCCCATTAAATGTAATTTAAATACCAAGATCAGTTGGCCATAATCATAATAAAATAACCAAACATGTCCCAGATCCCTTTACAGAGGTTTTTTTGGTGTGCATCATTTCCATAAATTCATGGTGTGCTCAGTGGCCTTTAGCACTTTGTAATTTGAAAGCGTTTTTACAAACTATTCCCTGGGTTTCTTCCCCTTTCTGTTACTGTTTAGCTGAATTGCCTCTTACCATTACATGAGAAAAATTGTGTTCTTTGTATTATTTTATAGATTTATTCATGGGCTGTCAGATGGTTTGCATCACAAACTCTGTCTCCTTGCAACAACCCCAGTGCAGCTCTGGAGACCTGGAAATGGAGTGGTGACTTCTGCAGAGCCTGGGCCAGCACCAGGGCTACCCACAGCTTGGTGCATGGATGGGTGAAGGTCCATCACACCTCTTTCATTTTCCTCTCTCATACAGAAATACAACTCCAGAAGAATCTGTGCAAGCAGGTGGGAAGAGCACACATTCCCTACATACACTTGTGTTTCACTCACAGTGGATCTTACCTTCAAGTGACAATCTCCACCTAATCCCAGCCATTTCCCTACACCATTAATTCAAAGGGCAGAGGGTCAGTCTTCCAGGCCAAATGCAACCACGAAGCTGCTCAGCCCAAGCTCAAGGCTTCAGAGGCAGGACGCTGCTTGGAGAGATATGGAAGATGATCCATGATGCATGCATGAAGGAGCACCTTGGCTCCTTCAACTTGAATGAGAGGACCTGGCAGCTGAGACTGGTGGTGTGTAACAGGTTCGTGGGATTCCTATGCATAAAGTTCACCCAACACATGATATTTAAAAGCACAACAGTATTTTTTTCTCTATTATAGCCTTGCATAAGCAGTTACTAGCATATTGTTTTTCCTTTATGAGTCTTACCAACCTGACTACGCCCGAGACACCACTGAGCAGGAGGGTGACCATTAGCAGGGTCATCACGGAGAAGGGAGGTAGGCGTGGCACATTCAGGGCGTCCCCTGTGGTTCGTAGAGCATGCTCTGTGTCTTCTTTCCTCTCTCTGCTTTGAGCCGCGCTTTTTTATACCCTCAGCAGATTCAATGGAAAAATACTGGCTAGACATTGCCACACACGTGGCCAGAGCATGCAACAAGGCCTGCCAGATGCATGCTCTGCCGGCTAACAGCGGCTCCCAGATTGCGACAACATATTGTTCAATAACAATCCTCCCAGCTCCCTTCTTTAAGGTTGCATTCTCACAGCTGTGTTCAGCTTGTAATTTTTCCATAGTGGCCCTACACGGACCATCATCTAAAATCCCTCACACATGATGGAGACACCTCAGCAATACAGCAGCAAGCCTCAGCACACCCTCCTCGTCTTTGCTTGGAATTGCCAAATTCTTACCTTGTAGCAACAGTTCCCAATGACCCACCAGAAAGACCTTCAAATGGGAGAACCTTCCTGACATGAAGGGTGTGAAAAAGAGAGCCTTAAAGGTGTGAGGCTTGGGGAAGAAAAGAAGATTAATATCCTGGCTGAATTAGGCACAATCTTAGACAAAAATACAGGTAGACTCTGAAGGAACACTCTTCCCTTGAGAGCTAAGCTGCGTCAGCCATGAGGAGTCGGGTTTCCCCTGTCCTCCCACCACAGGCTAAGAAAGCGGCTGAAGGAAAAAGATACTCAACCCACAGCCATGCATAGGGACAGAATGGATCTTAGAGGCAAGGGGGAAGCCCAGGCTGCTGGCTCCACCAGGTATCCCAAAATAGTCAGAAGCTATAACACGGAGAGGGGGAGATTCAGTCAGCTGCTCTTAGGAGACCTCTCTTCCCTAACTCTGACCTCTGGTACTACAGGGGAAGAGGAGTCAGTGAGCAAGGAGACCTGTAGGGTATCCCAGCTCTGAGCAGCAGCATTTTAGAGTTGGGATGAATCAAGAGGGCAAGTCTCTGTCTCAGGAGGTCAGGGAATAGCCCAGATGGATTTCAGGGACCTCGAGAGTTTTTACCAGAGTGTGATATGAAGACAGCCTGCTTCAGTGACTAGGGTCATCAGAACATCATCCTGTCTTCCTCAGAGCTTTGCAGAGAAATAGCAAAGCTCAGGAGATAAACTCCAGGAGAGTTCAGCCATGCAATCTGAAAAACCTGAGGAAAACCCTGGGCATGAACCTACTGAAAAGCAGAAGCATCAATGTTTCCTGGTCACAAGGGAAATAAGCAGGCTGGGTTTATTTACATTGAGCTAACCCCACATCACACACCCTTGAAATAATTTCAGAATAGATCTCCTACCTGGGGGGAAAAAAGCAAAACTCCACTCAATTAATCTCCTAGAGCATTCAAGGACAAGCAGGAGGGGAGCTGCTGAGACAAGCACTAAACCCACAGGAAAATTGGGACTCTCTGACAGAGGAAAAGGTAATCTTTTTGATATAGCAAACAGCGGTTGATAGACCAGAAAGCTTTGCATGAATGCCTTTTAAAACAGCCCAGAGGTTTAGGGCATGAATGTGAAATTTCTGTGTCTACCAGGACCATACCAAAGCTATTGAAGTTGCCTTTATGAGCTACTCCAACCAGAAAAGATGGTGTTTGCTAACACTAACCTGGGAAGAGACAGGCTTTTGTTCCCAACCACCGAACAAGTCTTGCCACAGCACAAATGGTGACCAGGTTGTTGTGGGAAAGTCTGGCAGGAGAGTAAAGAGAGTGCAGCTCCATCTGTGAACTTATAGCTGTTAGAAGCTTATAGATGAAACCTCACGTGAAGAACAAAGACCATGTGCCCAAGAGCAATAGACACCATCTGACCATGGTGGTTGGCTGGGATGTCAACTGCAGAATCAAGTTTAGAATAGTGGAAACCTTGCCCATAGGAATTCAAGGCTGCCTTGCTAGGGAATCACAAGGTGCTCTAATGAACTCCATGCTCAGAATAATACACGATTCAAATCAAGCTCAGCACCTACCTGAGACCACAAGATCTTACCTGCAGCCACTGTAGGATAGCTTTGAAACATGTTTTTGTGGCCTTTTTCCAGATTCTTGTGAGACCTAGGGTTTTGCACAAACCATCTGGAGAGGGGAAAATTACACCTCTCAGTGATGCAGAGCCAAGAGATTGCTTCCCCAAGTTGTAAGATAATGAGGCTGGAGAGTTAAATATTAGTGTAGCACAGACAATTTTTGGAAGAAAAAAGACAGTCCTATTGTTAGGAGGTAGGGAGAGGAAAACCATGAAGGGGTTTAGAAGGGGCCTGAATTCATAGAACAGCTTCAAGAAAGAGAAATGCTCACATCCAAACAAAAGTTATTGTGCTATATATAACAATAGCTGGAGGAGCTTTAGAACTGAATACCCACCCTTCCTGGAGAGTCAAATCATTTTCCTATTATATGGGAAAGGAAAACTCAAAATTAGAATTATTCAGTAGAAGACTTATCTAGAAAAAATTAATTTTTAAATAGCTGGAGACACATGGCGTGACATAAGCTCAGGGTGGTTCCCTGGCTGGAAAGATGACCAGGGGACCAACTCGTCTACTTTGCTTTTATTCAACAGTCCCATCTAATCAACACTTTTCCATGTAACATTTAATCTCTGTCAAAAAGCTAACAAAATTCGGTGGCTTCTTTTGTGCGGATTGAAAACTATCATCTAGCACTGTTCAGCAAAGGCTTTCTTGATATTAAAAGAAGTTCCTTAAAACATTGTAATCAACACAGGTACCCACTCTGTTTTTTGTTTAAGTGTAGCAATTTTCAAAGGATTGAGTTATTCTCAATGCAACACTAAAGCCAAGGTGCTAACTTGCTTTTGTTCTTTCAAACTTTTTCACTCTTTCAAGGAACAGGTTATATTTAAAGTCCTGCTAGCCATGAAACAGCATGTGTCACTGGTCATTCTCACCCACCTTCTCTGTGAGGTGAGAAGTGCATAGATTGTTTATCAGATTGCTTTGGAAACATGTATTGGGTTGATGCCTAAGGTCAAATGAGCTCATCTTACATAAGGAATCAAGGTCAGTGAGGGTCCACAGGCCTTGCACAAAGTAGCTTTATCCTTACAATGAGCAAGGATGGCTTATAGTAGTGTCACATCTGCAAATTCCAAGACTACTAAGAACAAAAACAGTCAACTGATGTACAACTAGTTTCATAAATATCAACACCTATTTCTCATTATTTTGCCTATTTCAGTTGGTCAGGTGGCCAACCCCATCTTGAGTTACAGTCTGGTCACAGAACTTCCACCACCGCCTCATTAACTAAGGACAAGAGAGCCACCCTGATGGGTCTCACTGGGCTAAACCAGACCAATTCCACAAGCCAAAGGAATGGGGACACAAAGCAAAACACATCTCTGTAGTCATATACAAGTCACTTCAAAGTTTCCATGACTCAGAGCTATGGGCTGCCAACGGTGGTACCCTGTCAAAAAAATAGCATGGCTTAGTGAAATCAGCTGGAAGATGTGGGTTTTAATGCTAGCTCTGCTGCTGCATCATTGGATAGCAGCAACCAGAAATTCCCTAGGAGTTTAAATTTATTTGAAAGTACGTAGGGTTGACACACACAAGAAGTACCTGAGGACTCTGGCAAAACAAGGGCATAAGTACAGTCAATGGGTAGTGTTTTATCTGCTTTCCATCTTTACACAGATACCGTTCATCATTCTCTAATGCTGCCTCCCTTGGCACTCCTCCACACAAACTTTTAACAGATCATTTTTCCCCTACTCCTCCATAGCTGTGGAGGTTTGATGCCCGCATTGAGAGAACCTGATGCCTCTGCTGTATAAAACAACCCATGCAAGCACCTTTCAAGAGAGTGATGCTGAAAAAGATTCCTTTTTTTAAAAAACTTCTGATCATGTGATCTCTATCATATTCATTATCAGTATCTCATCCCTTTTTAATTTTCACACTTAATTAGTTCTTTTCTGTGGAAAAGAAGCTCTAAGGGACTTGGCTTGTGATAGAGCTGACATTGCCTTGACCACATGGATAACAAGAACACAAAATGCAAAAAAGATCCCAGACTGCTCAGTGAAAGGCCAGGCTTCATCAGTGCCAGGTAGAGCACAGGACATTTAAGAATATCAAAAGAGGAGGAATAGCTCCTGTACAGCTCAAAAGGCACATCTTAGAAATCATTAGTTTTGGAATTAGCTCAATCACAGCTGGGGAAAAGTCTCATAGCCAGAGCTCCATGGCTCCAGGCATGCCAAGATTAGCATCCAATATGTGAATATTGGGTTGAACTGGAACTGCTGCTTAAACATCCCATGACATGGGAATAAATCCACCAATTCCCTCCTGCTCCCCCATTGTTTTAATCCAGCTATGTGTTCTCTTGACTAGACGTCTTTCAATGATTGAGCTTAATATTAAAGAAATACAAATGCATTTCCTTACCTAGCTAACTCATTAAGCTGGCTTTTGACAAGGTACTAGCAAATTTAGCCTACCAGCAGCCTCTGCAAGCAGACTGGAGCTCCTCAAACCAGCATCTGAGTCACAGTCAAAAAAGTCAGTTAATCCATTGCCATCTGTCTTTTTTTGTTAGCCACCCAGTTGGACATAACAGTCCTAACGTTAGCAATTAGCCTGGCCAGAGCTACCTACTGCAGTGCTAATTAACAGCACATTAGTTCTTCTAAAGATATCTAGATCTTTTGACAGCACCAGACATGCGGGGGTGGGGGTGGGTGGAAGGCAGGAGGAGAAGCATCTTTGCTTACTCTAGGTCAGAGATTCAACTTCCCAAAATACTGCTCATCCTCCCAACATCATGCTAAGTCATTCTTTCTGCTCATTTAAGTGTCTCATCTCTCAGAGGATGTCCAGGGGAAGCACTTGCTACAAACAGATCCCCACAACTCTAGTTGCCTTTCGGTTCCCTAACAAAGACAAAGCTCAAGGGTTTTGACTCCAAAGAGCATCCACTCAAATGTGAACTGGCCACAGCTCTACTGAGCAGGTAGAGCTCAGAGAGAACACACAAATTATTGACATTATCATGTATTTATGGTATTACTACATGTGGAATAATCGCTGGAGGTGACTTATAAATTAAACTTATGTTTTTAGAAAAGGTACAGCATTGAAGAAGCTGTCAGGGTGGAGTGCAGCTGACATGTGAGGAATCCATTCCACGGAAGTTCCCTAGTAACCATAGATGTTGGCAATGCCAGGAAAATTTGTCATACTGACTTTAAGAGGAGTTGTCTGGAGGGTGGAGCGGTGTGGAGGCATCGCGGCCAGGCTCTGTGATAAATGGGAGCTCGAGGTACCATGGAGCTGGTATGCTGCATATTTGCTACCTGGGCCAACAGTCTCTCATACTTCTGACAAAATCCTGTCCTTTCAGTGAACTTTGCTCATTGTAATATCATTATAATACCAAAACACACCTCCATCCCAAAAGTTACCTACCTCTACAGTGCGACCACCCCTCACTGGGCATGCGCTTTGAATTTTTCTAGTCTACACTTTTAAAAGGAAAGTGAGGAAATTCTACCCCAATCATAATAAAGGTATGTATGACTAGCGTCACTCCAGCTCCACCTGAAAGATAAAAAATAGTATAAAATGTGTGAAGAGAAAGACGGTGTTAGGGAAGATACCATCGCGTACCGCTCTGACTTCTGGGACCAGTCGACGGGCTGAGCCTCTCCTCCCCCCCACTGGGATGCCTTTGGGTAAGATTGGAAACCTCTATAGAGTCACTTTAAATCCCCAACGTATTAGAGTTGCTTTGCTTCATATTAGAGTTGCTTCATATTTGTTTTGTGTAAATTTCTAAGGCATTGGAGTCACCCTGTAAATCTCCATTGCATAGAGTCGCCTCATATTCATTTAGCATACTTGTAGCCTAGCAGTGTACTCATATCTTTGGCATTTATGTGTGTCTTGTAACCAGCAATTCTATCACCGGTAATCCAAAGAACCTGTGTATCTGTTGCTTTAATAAATTACACTATTCATTAATCTAGCCGTGATTGTTCTCATTGAATGTGACCGGCCTGGGCATCTGCCAAATTAGTTACTAACATCAAATACTCTGATGGGTGGTTACTTCTACAGTCCTTAGAAAATAAACTGTTGACCAAGTCTGAGACTAAGACTGGACTTAGCCGCACCTAGACTCCTCTCGGAGAAGGAGTTTAGAAAGCAAGGGGGTCCTGTCTGAACCTCGTGACTCAATGGTAGGGTCTTGCTCTAGCCACTCCTCAGACTCCTACCATTAACGCAACACTACAGCAGCAGCAAAGCCTCCTGTTAGTCCCCCTTGATTTCAACTAGATGATCAGAAATAAGGTCCGAGTGTGAATGCACACATGAGAAATGGGACTACTGAGCTTTGGCTTGTGCCCTTGGGATGGCACCAAGATCAGAACTGCCTTCCCAAATGCACCAAACTAATTTCTTACATCAGACAAAATTAATAATTCAGCTGATGAAAAGAGGTCAGCCAAGTGGAGACAGGACACCTTTGCCATACTTTGTGTCAGCCAAACAAAACTACAGAAAACAACAGTGTATGTTGACACCACAAACTGAAAATACAATACTCTACACTTGAAATTAAGCCTTTTTGAGCTTCAGCTAGGCTTCAGTCCATCAGACAGGCAAGTTTCTGTGCTCTCAATACAAACACAAATAAAATATTTAGACTGTTACTTCCACACTAATACCTTTCCTACCTCCCCCCCTTTTTTAAGTAGGTAACTTTGAAGCTGTTTTTTCCCCCCCTACTAATATGACTTCCTGCTGTTGGCAAATAAGCATTTTGGGAAAAATCCTCTTTAATATTCTTCCTCAGGGCCTCAGAAGAGCATAGCGTTTTCTCCACATTCAACAAGCACAGCTGCTCTTTGTCATGCAAAAATCCACTAACTTTGGATTTCAGCATTTTTAGAATGAAATCAGGAGACAAAGTCGTCTTGCAGAGTTTCAGTAAGTCAGACTCTCTGCTAAGTCCCTAAAACACACACCCCCAAAAAAACCCACAACAAAACACCTTCACAGGATGAGACATGCTGTTTGCCGAGGAGCACTTGAACACTCCCAAGGATCATCCAAGCATTCTCATTAAAGAAAAAACAAGATTGTCTTCTCAAAATTTATGTAGATATTACAGCAAACCTCTTCCCACAGAGGTTGTGGGCTTTTTATTACTCTTTATTTATTCTTAAGCCTGCTTCTCCTTGTGGTCAGGTAACAGTCTCTTCCATCCAGCGCCAGGCTGCAGGACAAGTTGTGTCAGTTCTTCAGTCTTGAGCTCAAGTTGCTTCTCAAGGGACTACATTTAGTCTTAGATTTGACAACAGAGATGTAAAACTAGATCTGTGCTCCCCTCAGCATGATTTCCACTAAGCCTGCTCCTGTGCTCCAACAACTCTTTCAGTGCTGGAACAAAAGGAAAACTAGTTTTATGATCTTTAACTAGCAGATACATATCAAGAGTGTTCAGATAACTGGTAAGGGTGCTTTTGTGACCGCGTATCACTGTTGAAGCTGAGCATCAGCCACTCTTTCATTTTTTTTTTCAGCTCCACCACTTTACCTGTTCTACTAAACCTCAGTATTTCTCAGGTCTGGCTCTTTGCCCGTTTTAATTTCATATGCTGCACAAACCTCAAAGTCTGAGTACATTATGAAGATATTTTCCCTCACATCAGCACTAACATCAGCGTTGTTAATAGCTGCAGTTTTTCCTCCCATTGGACCCTCAGACTTCTGAAGCTGTAAAAGAAAAGTGTACTTGTCTAGAAAGGGATTATTGTTTCTAAATTAATGTTATCATTTCCAAGGCTTAACTACAAAAAGAGGAGAGAGGGTTTATGCTGGTGTATGAATGTACACCTCAGTGCTGTATATGCAACTCCTGTAAACTGGGATCCTGTTAGGTATATGCAATCTGGAGGTGGATGCTCTCCAGAGCAACCACAGTCCCTCCCAACCCATACCATGCCTCAGTGCTCGGCAGTCCTCCTATACTTCTGAGAGTGCTTAGCTCCTCAGATGCACAACAGTCCTCATCCAAAAGACAATTTAATTTGCTCCCCACTACAAAACTAGGCTTTTTTTCAGATCCTCCTCTAGCAAATCAATGTGCTTCACTATCAAGCAGACCACTTACAGAAACACATGGCAACTAATTCTGAAATCCTTTCTCCATCTTAGCAGTCTGGGTAGTGAACATTCATTCAGCCTTCAAGTGGACTCTGTTGAGCTCTTATCCATCCACCCCTGGCAGCAGAGACAAGCCCAAGCTTCATCTGCCTTTGCCACCTTTGGAACCAGGCATGTGAGGAAGCACAGTACAGATGCAAAGCACAACTTGGCTCAGGTCCGTAAGAAATCTCACCAGGACCTGTACCTGAGCTAACATCCCCTCTGCGAGTACACAGTCCTCCTTCCATGTGGCATCACTCGAACTTCCACCAGCTCACAAATCTTGGCGCTACCTGTGCCACTGTTTCGTGGCAAGATAAATTTTGCTCTTCTCTGAGCTACAGTAGGATCAAATCTTGCTCCTCTCCTTGAGAAGCCCACATCTGCTGCCTGAGGCTTTTTTTTTTTAATAAAAGGTAAAACAGGAAACAGGAAAACAGGAAAAAAAAAATACCAACACCCAGCTGTGAAAGCCCTGGGGAGTCCACACTGAATAACCCCCACCCAAATCTCAACAGCGTAAGCACATCTTTTTTTCATCTTCACTTTCTGAATCCTACAGATCAACTCTTCAAGGACATGCAACACAACCAGAAAAGACAGGACTTCTGAAGTGTTTCTAAACTCATTATGCATTAACCAGGGCACTGGTTGGGAGAGTCCCTTGGGAGGAAGTCGTGAAGGGCAAAGGAATCCAGGAAGGCTGGGCTTTCTTCAAGAAGGAAGTCTTGCAGGCACAGGAGCAGGCTGTCCCCAAGTGCCGCAAGACAACCTGGTGGGGAAGATGACCGGCCTGGCTGAACAGGGAGCTTCTGCTGGGACTCAGGATAAAAAGGGGAGTCTATCGCTCTTAGAAGAAGGGGCAGGTAACACAAGAAGAGTACAGAGACCTCGTTAGGTCTTGCAGAGAGAAAATTAGGCAAGCAAAAGCCCAGCTAGAACTCAGCCTGGCCACGGCTGTAAGGGATAACAAAAAATGTTTTTACAAATATATAAACAACAAAAAGAGAACCAAAGAGAATCTCCAGCCTCTATTGGTTGGACACGGAGGGGAACATTGCCACCAAGGATGAGGAAAAGGCTGAGGTACTAAGTGCCTTCTTTGCCTCAGTCTTTAAACAGTCAGACCAGTTATCCCCAGGGTATTCAGCCCCCTGAGCTGGAAGGCAGGGACGGGGAGCAGAATAAACCCCCCATAATCCAGGAAGCAGTTTACGACCTGCTGCTCCACCTGGACACTCACAAGTCTATGGGGCTGGATGGGATCCACCCAAGAGTACCGAGAGAGCTGGTGGAGAAGCTTGCCAAGCCACTCTCCATTGTTTACCAGCAGTCCTGATGTGGAACGATTACTGGGGATGAGATTATTGAAGTTGAAATTATTAAGGCTAAAATTACATCCACATTTCATAAAAGTTAACTTCCAGAGTGGAATGCGGTTGGCATACTGGAAATTGGTTCAGTGATTGTCCCCTGAACAACACCACCCACGCTCTTAGATGTTGGGAACACTGAGGGAGCTCAGTGTCCTAATCTAAGGGAGGTAACTGGAGGAGGGAGTGAAGTAAAGGCTTCAGGGCCAAACTCATCCATAAATCACTGCAAATATGGGGGCTGGATGGAACCATGGAACCATGCCCAGGCATCATGCCCTGTGGGTGAACTTTGCTCATTATAACCTCATTATAATACTAAAATACACACCTCCATCCCAAAGTTACCCACCTCCAGGGTATGACCACCCCTCCCTGAGCACATGCTCTGAATTTCTCTTAGTCTATACCTTTAAATCGAAGCAAGGAATTTCTACACCAATCAATAACAAAAGTATGTATGACTAGAGTCACTCAAGCTCCACCTAAAACATAAAATAGTCTAAAAATGACCCCAAGAGAGAGGGATGTTAGGAAAGATACCATCATGGACTACTGGGATCAGTCGACAGGCTGAACCTCTCTTCTCCCCCATAGGGACGCCTATTGGGAAAGACTCAAACACTTGGTTACACCAAGTGATTCCCCAGGAAATTTAGAGAACAAGCTTGTTATTTTGTGTTTTGTGTTTTAGCGCTTTATACTTGCACGTGCTCTGCAGACAGTGTATTTATCACCGGCAATCCAATAAGAGCCTGTATTCTGTTGCTTCAATAAACTGCACTATTAGTGAATCTGGCCATGAAGCATTATGGGGCACAACTGGACTAATAGTGATTGTCCTGTTAGTGAACCCCTTGCGGACTAACAGTGCTGAATTGGGTATCACTCAGAATCTAAGCCCAGCTGCCCCCAGCCCCTCTGACATCTGAGGACCAGCTGGATTGCAAGGGGGTTTATTTTCTGCCAAATTT
Organism: Phalacrocorax carbo; assembly: GCF_963921805.1. Classification (NCBI taxonomy): domain Eukaryota; kingdom Metazoa; phylum Chordata; class Aves; order Suliformes; family Phalacrocoracidae; genus Phalacrocorax; species Phalacrocorax carbo. The sequence goes on along the minus strand of NC_087548.1, from coordinate 4,272,896 downwards.
ATTCACTTATTAACACAACACCTGGTTAACACGGGAGGATCCAGACAACTGGAGGCTTACCAATGTGATGCCCATATACAAAAAGGGCCAGAAGGAGGATGCAGGGAACTACAGGCCTGTCAGCCTGACCTCAGTACCGGGAAAGGTTATGGAGCACTACATCTTAAGTGAGCTCACCAGGCAAGTGCAGGACAACCAGGGGATCAGGCCCAGCCAGCATAGGTTCATGAAAGGCAGGTCCTGCCTGACTAGCCTGATCTCCTCCTATGACCAGGTGACCTGCCTAGTGGATGAGGGAAAGGCTGTGGATGTTGTCTACCTGGACTTTAGTAAAGCCTTTGATACTGTCTCCCACAGCAACCTCCTAGAGAAGCTGGCAGCTCATGGCTTGGACGAGTGTACTCTTCGCTGGGTAAAAAAAACCTGGCTGGATGGCCGAGCCCAGAGAGTTGTGGTGAATGGAGCTAAATCCAGTTGGTGGCTGGTCAAGAGCAGTGTTGCCCAGGGCTCAGTGTTAGGGCCAGTCAGTCTTGTTTAATATCTTTATCAATGATCTGGATGAGGGGATTGAGTGCACCCTCAGTAAGTTTGCAGATGACACCAAGGTGGGCGGGAGTGTTGATCTGCTCAAGGGTAGGAAGGCTCTACAGAGGGATCTGGACAGGCTAGATCGATAGGCTGAGGTCAATTGCATGAGGTTTAACAAGGCCAAGTGCTGGGTCCTGCACCTTGGTCACAACAACCGCATGCAATGCTACAGGCTTGGGGGAGAGTGGCTGGAAAGCTGCCCGGCAGAGAAAGACCTGGGGGCCTTGGTTGACAGCTGGCTGAACATGAGCCAGCAGTGTGCTCAGGCAGCCAAGAAGGCCAACAGCATCCTGAGTAGGGAAGTGATTGTGCCCCTGTACTCGTCACTGGTGAGGCCGCACCTTGAATATTGTGCTCAGTTTTGGGCCCCTCAGTACAAGAAGGACCTTGAGGTGCTGGAGCGTGTCCAGAGAAGGGCAACAAAGCTGGTGAAGGGTCTGGAGAGCAGGACTTAGTGAGGAGCGGCTGAGGGAGCTGGGGGTGTTTAGCCTGGAGAAGAGGAGGCTGAGGGGAGCCCTTCTCGCTCTCTGCAGCTGCCTGAGAGGGGCTGTAGTGAGGGGGGGGTTGGTCTCTTCTCCCAAGTCACTAGTGACAGGATGAGAAGAAACGGCCTCAAGCATTGTCAGGGGAGGTTTAGATTGTATAGTAGGAAAAATGTCTTTACTGCAAGAATGGCCGGGCATTGGAACAGGCTCCCCGGAGAGGTGGGGGAGTCACCATCCCTGGAGGTTTTCAAAAAACGTGTAGACGTGGCACTTTAGGGCATGGTTTAGGAGGCCTGGGGGTGTTGGGTTGGCAGTTGGACTTGATGATCCTAGAGGTCTTTTCCAACCTTAATGATTCTAGTATTATAAATTTTATTTCAATTTAATTAATGAATTTTGTCAATCTATGCTTACCTGTACAAAACAATTGGACACAGAATAGTATACCTCTGAAGAGTATGACAGTTAACCCTGGGGGGGTCTGCAATTCCCTGGTCCAGAGTGTGGCTCTACAGATTGATCTGCCTCTACTCCAGCTTCTTTGTAAACTGGCTGCATGCTCGAGGCTCCAGCCACCCCGTCTTGTTACTTTTTGATCAGAGATGACCAACCACCTATACAACTCCTCTCAAAGGTTAATCAAGAACTGCTGGACAGAACCCACCCCTTTACCTGAAGATAAACTGCGACTGCTGGCCACCTAAGTTTAATGATTTTCTATGCTTGGTGCCACAACAGTTGTTCTTGGAATTTTACTTCAAAACATAAAGCCAAGTAAGACTTTAAAGTGAAGCTAAGTTTTAAAATCAAATGGAATTTGCAGCCTCAGGTACACACTGCCCATAAGCTCAATTAATTCACGAGGCATACATAAATTTTTTACGATACCTTACTACAGCTTTAGACGAGCAAATAGCTAGATGCTGTCAACACAGAAAAATCCAAGAGTGACAGAACTTTGTTTCAACTTTCACTGTTGCAAATTAAAAGAAAAAAACAGTAGGGCTGGAGCATACATGTCCGTTGCCACTTTGGATCCTATTCCAAAAGGAACAGAAGAAGAAGCTGGGCTTTACTGAATCAATTTTGATGAAATCTTCTGCATGGGGGAAAAGGATCAAGAGCATCGAGGTCTGACATCTTTACTTACCCATTATTTGTCATTCATTTTTCTTCTGGCAACTAACTAGATTTAATCCTGATTACAGTTAATGAAACAACAGCTAATGTAACATCAAAGACTGTTCTCAGCTTTGAAGCCTTGATTCTAGTTTTCGTAGCTTTCACAATCTAGTACTGGAAACTTACTCCACAGACTGTGCTTTCCCAAGAGAAGAAACAGCAACCTTACTTGGAGAATTTTTTTACCAGAGAGATAGAAGAGGACTGACATGACTGAAGGTTATTTTTAAACAGCCTCCTTCAATCCAGTTTATGAACATTATTTACTAGCCAAGCTTAAGTGGTCAGGAAAACACACATTTCATTAATATTTTCTTAACAGTAATAAACTTTCAGACCA